>NC_089507.1:77965783-78280166 GCF_036850995.1 Saccopteryx leptura | reverse complement strand
TTGAGTTTATTTTTGTGAATGGTTTAAGTTGGTGATCTAGTTTCATTTTTTTGCAGGTAGATGTCCAATTTTCCCAAGACCATTTGTTGGAGAAGGTGTCTTTACTCCATTGTATGCTCTTACCTCCTTTGTCAAATATTAGTTGACTATAAGGGTGTGGCTTTATTTCTGGGTTCTTTATTCTGTTCCACTGATCTATATGCCTGTTGTTATGCCAGTACCAGGCTGTTTTGCGTACAGTGGCCTTGTAGTATAACTTGATATCTGGAAGTGTGATACATACCACTTTATTCTTCCTTTTCAAGATTGCTGAGGCTATTCATGTTCTCTTTTGGTTCCATATAAATTTTTGGAATATATGTTCTATATTTTTGAAGTAAGTCATTGGTATTTTAATCGGTATTGCATTGAATTTATAAATTGCTTTGGGTAATATAGACATTTTAATGATGTTTATTCTTCCTAACCATGAGCACGGTATATGCTTCCACTTGTTTGTATCTTCCCTGATTTCTTTTATCAATGTTTTATAATTTTCTGAGTACACGTCTTTAATTTCCCTGGTTAAATTTATTCCTAGGTACTTTATTTTTTTGGTTGCAATGGTAAAGGGAATTGATTCCTTAATTTCTCTTTCTGACAGTTCATTGTTATTGTATAAAAATGCCTCTGATTTCTGAGTATTAATTTTATATCTTGCTGAATTCATTTATCAGGTCCAATAGTTTTTTGACTGAGACTTTAGAGTTTTCTATATACAACATCATATCATCTGCAAATAATGATAGTTTTACTTCTTCTTTTCCAATTTGGATGCCTTTTACTTCTTCTTGTCTGATTGCTGTGGCTAGGACTTCCAGAACTATGTTGAATAAGAGTGGTGAAAGGGGGCACACATGCCTTATTCCTGATCTTAAGGGGATTGCTTTTAATTTTTGCCCATTGAGTATGATGTTGGCTGTGGGTTTGTCATAGATGGTTTTTATCATGTTGAGGTATGTTCCCTATATTCCAACTTTGCTGAGAGGTTTGATCATGAATGGGTGCTAGATATTATCAAATGCTTTTTCTGCATCTATTGATATTATCATGTGGTTTTTCTCTTTCCTTTTGTTTATGTGGTGAATCACATTGATTGATTTGTGAATATTGTACCAGCCTTGCCTCCCCAGAATAAATCCCACTTGATCATGGTGTATGAATTTTTTCATATATTGCTGGATCCAGTTTGCTAATATTTTGTTGAGGATTTTAGCATCTAAATTCATCAGGGATATTGGCCTATAATTTTCTTTCTTTGTGTTGTCTTTGCCTGGTTTTGGAATCAGAATTATGCTCGCTTCATAAAAGGAGTTTGGAAGTCTTCCTTCCTCTTGAATTTTTTGAAATAGCTTGAGAAGGATAAGAGTTCTTCTTTGAATATTTGGTAGAATTCACTTGTGAAGCCATCAGGCCCAGGACTTTTCTTTTTTGGGAGTTTTTTGATAGCTGTTTCAATCTCATTTGTTGTAATTGGTCTGTTTAGGTTTTCTGATTCTTCCAGATTGATTTTTGGAAGATTATATTATTCAAGGAATTTGTCCAATTCATCTAGGTTGTCTAGTTTTTTAGCTTACAGTTCTTCATAGTATTTTCTTATAATATTTTGTATTTCTGTTGTGTCAGTTGTTATTTCTCCACTCATTTCTAATTTTATTTGAGTCCTCTCTCTTTTTTTCTTGGTGAGTCTGGTTAAAGGTTCATTAATCTTGTTTACCTTTTCAAAGAACCAGCTCTTAGTTTCATTGACCCTCTGTATTGTTTCTTTAGCCTCTATGTCATTTATTTCCGCTCTGATCTTTATTATTTCCTTCCTTCTACTAGCTCTGGGCTTTACTTGCTATTCTTTTTCTAATTCGTTTAGATGCAGGGTCAAGTTGTTTGTTTGAGCTTTTCCTAGCTTTTAAGGTATGCCTGTAATGCTATGAACTTCCCTCTCAGGACTGCTTTTGCTGTGTCCCATAAATTTTGAGTTGATGTATGCTCATTATCATTTGTTTGTAAGAATTTTTAAATTTCTTCTTTGATCTCATTGTTAACCCATTCGTTATTTAATAACATGCTATTTAGTTTCCAAGTGTTTGAGTATTTTTCAGTTTTTCTGTTGTGGTTGATTTCTAGTTTCATGCCATTGTGATCAGAGAAAGTGCTCGATATGATTTCAATCTTCTTAAATTTGTTGAGTCTGCTTTTGTGTCCTAACATGTGGTCTATCCTATAGAATGTACCATGAGCACTTGAAAAGAATGTATAATCTGCTACTCTAGCATAAAAGGTTCTGAAGATATCTTCTAAATTGAGTTGATCTAGTATGTTCTTTAAGTCTGCTGTTTCTTTGTTAAATTTCTTTCTTGAGGATCTATCTAGTGATGTTAGTAGGGTATTGAAATCCCCTACTATTATAGTATTGCTATTGATCTTGCTCTTTAAATCCATCAATGTTGCTTCATATATTTAGGTGCTCCTATATTAGGTGCATAGATATTTATAACAGTTATATCTTCCTGTTGGATTTGGATTGCTCCCTTTATCATTATGTAGTAACCTTCTTTATCTCTTACTATATCCTTTGTTTTAAGGTCGATTTTTTTCTGATATAAGTATTACTACCCCAGCTTTTTTGTCATTTCCATGAAACATTTTTTCCATCCTTTTATCTTCAGTCTAAGTGCATGTTTTGTTTTAAGGTGTGTCTCTTGTAGACAGCATATGTATGGGTCCTGTTTTCTTATCCATGCAGCTACCCTATGTCTTTTGATAGGTTCATTTAATCCATTTACATTTAAGGTTATTATTGATAATAACCTTAGTTGTATCCTTATTATTGCCTTATAATAAATGGCAATAAATAACCATAGTTGTTTATTGCCATTTTATTCTTTAAAACTGTATTCCTCTTTTGCTATATTCTTTTCCTCCTTTGATTTGTTTACAACAGGCCCCTTAGCATTTCTTGCAGCATTTGTTTGGTTGTAGTGAATTCCTTGATTTTTTTTTTTGTTTTTTGTTTGTTTGTTTGTTTTTTTGTCTGGAAAGCTTTTTATTTCTCCTTCAATTTTAGACGATAGCCTTGCTGGATAAAGTAGTCTTGGTTGTAAGCTCTTGTTCTGCAATACTTTAAATATTTCTTGCCATTCCCTTCTGGCCTCAAGTGTTTCTGTTGAGAAGTCGGATGTCATCCTTATGGGAGCTCCTTTGTAGGTGATAGTCTTTTTTTCTCTAGCAGCTTTTAATATTTTCTCTTTATCATTTAGCTTTGGTATTTTAATTATGATGTGTCTTGGTGTAGATTTCTTTGAGTTTCTTTTTAATGGAGTTCTCTGTGCTTCTTGAACTTGTGAGACGTTTTCCTGCCTTAACTGTGGGAACTTTTCAGCTATGATATGATTGAACAAAGTCTCTATCCCTTGTTCTTTCTCTTCTTCTTCAGGAACCCCTATGATGAGGATGTTATTTCTCTTCATGTTTTCACAGAGCTCTCTTAGGGTTTCCTCAGACTTTTTGAGTCTTTTTTCTTTTTTCTGCTCTGCTTCCGTGCCTTCATTTATCTTGTCCTCTAGCTTGCTGATTCAATTCTTAGCTTCATCCATCCTGCTTTTAATTCCTTTCATTGTGTTCTTCATTTCTGATATTGTATTTGTCATTTCTGACTGATTCTTTTTTATTATTTCAATATCCTTTTTTATATTTGTTATCTCTTTATTTAGGTGTTTGTAATGACCATCTATTGTTGTCCTAAGATCTTTGAGCATCCTAACAATTGTTATTTTAAACTCTGCATCTGGTAATTTGGTTATATGTTACTCATTCAGGTCCTTTTCTGGGGATTTCTCTTGATTCATTTGTGTTCCATTTCTCTGCCTTCTCATTTTGTCTGTGTAAAGAAGGTTTTGGCCACTGGGGTCCACTGGGTGTGGCCTCTGTGTTCCCTAGGTGTGGTCTGTCTGCAGGCCTGCCACCCCCTCTGCTGCTGCTGCCTAGAGTGTTTGGGTATGAGTGTTGCTGGAGCCTGCCCACTGGGGCTATTGCTGTGGTTTCTGCCCCTCCTTCACAGGAGTGGCTGTGATCATGTGCTCAGGTATACAAGCCTCGGTGGCCTCGGCCTTCACCCCGCCCCCGTGGGTGGCGTTATGCTCAGCCCTGAGGGCAGGGGTGAGCACCTTTGCTCAGTTGCGGGTTTCCTCCTGATTCCAGGCTTTTGCCCTGCGACTGCAGGAGGAGCCCACTTGTGGGATGGCTGCAAGCCTTGGCTCCATGGGCCGGGCAGGACTGCATGCCCATGCTCAGTAGCAGGACTCCAGCTGTTCTGGGATTTTGGCTGCACCCTCACTGGAAGAGCCAGCTCCCAAGTCAGGCCACAAGCTCAGGTTCCGCAGGTGGGGCAAGGCTGTGCTCCTGCACCCTTGCTCAAGGGCTGGATTGCAGGCGGCCTGCAGCTGAGCTTGACCACTTTTGCATGCCCCCTTCTCCTCAGCTGAGCAAGACTGAGCTCACACCTGGGACTCAGTGGTGACCAGCCAGCTTCTACCCTTGCTGACAGAAACGTGCTTCTGTGTCCCGCTGCCACCCGCCCTCGGGTGAGCCCTCAGCCATGTGGGTTGGGGTGCTGCAGCTCAGACCCTAAGACTCACTACTGTAGTCCTGAAACTCCCTCCTTCTAAGCGACTCTGCTCTGAGTGCCACGGGAGAGCTTGTTTGGCTGCTGTCCTGCTTCCCTTTGCTGGTATTGCTGTTTCCAGGGGAAATATTCACTTCAGATTTGAAACTTGTCCCAGGGGTTAGGGTGGCTGTCCCTAAAAGTGTTTCTCCCTGTGCCTTCTAGATTACACTCTCTTCCTGCTATTCCAGTCCTCTCCTCCCTCCCTGTCCCCCAGAGCCCCGAGTGAGTGATTGTGAGAGAGGTTTTCTGCATGGTCCCTTTAAGAAGAATGCTGGGTCTGAGAAATCAGTCTCTTTTTCACAAACAGTATCCTGACTTGTTTCCAGCTAAATATGTCCTTACGCCTCTTCTAGGCTCAGCAGCTGCAGGCTGAGGCTTTGTTCCTGGGACTCAGGACCCTCCCCTCTCTGCTAAACTCACCTCTTGTCACTCGAGTGTCTCCCGGCTGCTGTTCACTCCGGGGAGCTGGGAAGCCCTCTCTGCATTTCTGCTTTTCCTACCAGTCTTGGTGTGGCTTCTGCAGTGTTCCTTGGTTGAAGAGTCCTCTTAGTTTAGTACAAAGTTGGTTTTTCCAGATGATGGTTTTTAAAATTAGTTTGTAATCCACTTTGGTTCTGGGAGGTGGAAGTTGGTACGTTCGCCTCTCCATCGCCATATTGTCGAGTATCACATTACAAATTTTAAACTCATAAAGACAGAGAGAGTAGGGTAGAAGGGAGGTAGATACTGAGTGATTAATTATACTATAATTCAACCCCAAATCAAATAAATATTATGAATAAGAACTGTATATTGATATAACTATTATAACAGAGAACCTCATCTGGTCTTTGGGACCTAAGATTCACTGAGGAAGCAACATTAGGGCTGTGGGTTTAATGATGACATATTCTAAATAGGGGGAAATAAGGAGTATTGATAGGTTTCTAGGTAGTGGGAGGAGTGTATAAAGGCTCAAACAGGAAAGAGAAGAATCAGTTTGAACAAAGAGAAGATGTGTGTGACAAGAGAGTGAAGTGAGATAGGGTACAAGGTGCCTGACAAAGATTAGAGAAAGTAAATTCAGTGGTGAGTACCAGGGAGCTGGGTGGACACCGACACAGTGACCTTGCATGAGAAAGTCATCTTGGTAGATGCTAGGAAAGAATTTTTAGTCCATTAGCCTAACTGAGAATCTGAGTTAGGGAGCTCCTCAGTGTCTTAAGACCCTGTGTATCCAGTCACTCATACTACTTGGCCCTTTTAGCATGGACATTATTAAACCCTTCAGAATAGATAGTACAAGACTCGGATCTCTTGAAGGATGATTCTGTTGTATAGGGAATTCTTGTAATAATGTAATCTGCACAGAAATGAGGATTTTATTCTCTTCTTTAAAATATATTATTTCTTTTTCTCTTCTATTTGCAGTGTCTTGTATTTCCAGTAATTCCTATACAATGTTAAATAATTGTGTTGATACTGGACTCTTTATTATTTTTTTTCTAACTTTTAATGTGTCTAGTGTTTCTTTATGAAATATTACACTGGCACTTATTTTAAAACATGCCTTTTGGCTCTGGCTGGTTGGTTCAGTGGATAGAACATTGGCCTGAGGTATGGACATCCCAAGTTCGATCCCCAGTCAGGGCACACCTGAGAAATGACCATCTACTTCTCTTCCCCTCTGCCTCTCCTTCTCTCCCTCTTCCTCTTCTGTAGACAGTGGCTCGATCGGTTGAGTGTCAGCCTGAACACTGAGGATAGCTCCATTGATTCCACCACCAGCCCCAGACATGGGTTACCAGGTGGATCCCAGTTGGGGCACAAGCAGGAATCTGTCTCTCTATCTCCCTTCTCTCACTTAAAAAAAGTGTCTTTTTCCCTCAACTGAATGACAATGCTTTTATTGAATTATAGCTTATTAAAAGTTATTACATTTTAAAACAGAACTGCATTTTAAATTTTTAAATGGTTTCTCCACTGTGCTGCATAGCCTCTCTGAATTTTGAAACACATTTTCTATTTCAAGAATAAAAGATTATCTGATGGGTATAGGATGGTAGAATAATGAGGTGTGGTGGATGGAGGCAGAGAGGCTGGGACACTATTAGCAGACAGTGTTATTGCTATTTATTAAAGGATGGTTTTACAATATATACCAAACGTACTCCAACTTTTTTAGAAGATACAGTAAATTTGACTCGCTAAGATTTCTCAGCATGCTTAGAATAGTCTAGAGCAGTGATTTTCAACCTTTTTACACTTGGGGACCAATGAAAATAAGAGAATTATTTTGGGAACCACTAAGACAGAAATCACCCTGAGCATAAGTGAATTCAACTGAGAGTACTGACTCTGTAATCTTCATATAACATCAGGTGGTTAACTATTTCTCTGACCAGCACAAAATTTCTGGCAGACCAGAGGTTGAAAACATGAACCGAGAACACAAGATAAGCTATAAATGAGTGCCTATCAGGTGCGCTGCCTTTTCTATAGGGAACCCCAAAGATCCTGTCAAGTCCTTACTGCAAAGTCATACCACTCAAAGCTAACAATGGTTCTTATTTCTTCTTTCTTATTTCTTTTTCTAAGCTGTCTGCTGACTATTATACTGCACCAAGATTCAAAGTTGTCCCAGGAATAAAGTGTTTGACCATAAAGGAAGATACATTATTACCTAGTGTAAGTCCAGGAAGCAAAAATACTGTCACGTAGTTCTTTCTGCTTCACTGGCCAGACCCAAAAACTATGCTGATAAATGGTGTATGATCAAAACCACAGGCTTAGAACTCTAGTTGGAAAATTCTGCTATAAGACACATGGCTTTTCTGGGGGACACAGGGTGGGGGTGAGGGAATATATTGAGTGGGACACTTGAAT
This sequence comes from Saccopteryx leptura, assembly GCF_036850995.1. Classification (NCBI taxonomy): domain Eukaryota; kingdom Metazoa; phylum Chordata; class Mammalia; order Chiroptera; family Emballonuridae; genus Saccopteryx; species Saccopteryx leptura. The sequence continues at coordinate 78,272,602 of NC_089507.1, read as the reverse complement.
CCATGTTAACATAATAAATTAAAATTAATAAAATTTTTAAAAAAAGACATATGGCTTTTCAAAGCAAAAATATTACTTGTTACAGCACCTTTGTCTATATCTTTGTCACAGAGATGTGATACAATTGTCTAAAACAGAGCTTTTTCTCAGCATATTACTCCCTCAGCTAAAAAACCCTACCAATGTGACATGATTTGAGAGAACAGAGGGAGAGTTATAAATTGTCCATCATTGTAATTAAACGTAAAATTGTCACTCATCAGGTGGCCATTCCATTCATAAAGACCTTCCCAGCTCATTGCACTGGACTTCTTAATTTGGTTCCTCTGAGGTAATTAATTTTCCATCTAATTGAAAGAATATCCATTCCAAATGATGTCTAGGAGCAAGTGAACATGATGATAATTTGCTTAACTGGTCAGTGGGTGCTGAACAATTTCATTTATTAATTTACAGTGATTTTTTTGTATCCCCTGAATTTCTAACTTGATTCCAGAGGTCATGCATTAAACAAGGGGACTTGTACTTGGCTATGATCAGTCACCTTGCTGTCAGTTTTAAAGGGAAAAAAAGGGGGGCCTGGCAGATCAGGTGGACAAAGAGGAAAATTAACCCAACATAACCTTAGGTTTATGACACTGAAAAGCTAGTTAAGTAGGCTGAGGACTGTGCAATGTAGTAAAACACCTCCGTGAAATGTAAAGTAAAATAAAAACTCTCCACAGAAATGTTTCAATAGTGCCTAAAGCAAACTATTTCACATTTTCTCCTGTGGGAAATGACTATGATGAGGTTTATAAGACACTTAACTCTGCACACGGAATGTTGTTTGATGATGTTTTCCGAGACTATTGACAACACTGATGATTATCATTCCAAATTTGCCATCAATCATTTCAAAATTTCAACAAATATTTCAATCACTATAAATTAGAGTTAAGTTTCCCAGTCTGTCAAATAATTACCTGACCTTTAATATAATGACTTTTTATACTGTTACCTTAAATTTGCATAGCATCTCTCTAAGGAGTACAAAGTGATTTCTAGACCATATCTCATTAATTCTTTTAAAAGCACTGCCCAGGGAGAAGGCCAAGGGAAATTAGAAAAGGCTGTTTCTACTTTAGAAAAAGAAATTCCTTCCATGGTCAGAAAAAAATCTCTATTCATACATAGAGTCTGTATGTGTGGCCATAGTTACTATTGTTAAGCAGCTAAAGATTTCTCTTGTATTCTTTAAGCTTTCTTTGTATTTGTAACAGCAATTTAAAAGAAAAATATTCTTTCTGCGGTATTCTTTGAAGTGACAAAAAATGAAAAGCAAGCAGCCTTGCCTATATTGAGTAAATTAAAGAATATTTGACACAGTCTTGAAGGGGTTTTATAAGATGTATGCAGGAGAACAGACAGCAACAAAAGAAGATGATCCTGTTTATTGTACACCTGGGCATGAATCTCCAGGTGAGTTTCCATTGCTGAAAACACAAGGGAGGTTTCAGTTAGCTTATTAAGGGACCCGTGGAGCATCTGGACAGGTTTGGAAGCTGTCCGTATGCAAATGTGGAGGAGGCTATCAAAGGCCATGTTTCCCGACATACTGAAAAGGACTAAAATGCAAGCAGGGTTTTTGGATTCTTAAATGTCTACACTCATTGATGGGGACCCATGGAGGCTTGTGGACAGACTTAATAGTCTGCTATGCACTTGTCACCCACTCTGTAAACAATACAATAAAGAAATATTTGAATCTGTTTTGGACACAAGTTCCAAGAACCATGAAAGTGCCAGAAATGTGAGCTGTCCTCTAGCTTCAATGTAAGTACAGAAGGACACAGAGGCTGAACCGCCCTGCCCCTTCCAGGTAGAATAGCTAGTCCTCACCGGAAGTGCTGGGCATGATTCTGGACCCCAACCAAGGGCACCACTGAGTTTGGATGGTCAAAGGGTAGGCATCAACAGAATAAGATAAACAAGGTCAAAGAGAATGACAGAACAAGAGCCTTTTAAAATTTCTTTGGTTGTTGATTTGACAGTACTTGGTAATGTTAGCAAGTGGCTTAAAGAAGCCAAGAACGGGCAGGCTGTGACAGCAGAAGCATGCTTCTCTTCTGGAGAATGCTCACTGTTCTTCTAAGCAGGACAGGGAGGGCTGAGACCTCCGTCAAGAGGAGCAGAAGGGTATATTTGTCCACAAGGTGAATAGCTCTTGTCCGGGGTGATTAGTCCAGGAGACCCACCAGCAGTACCTGCTGCCCTAGACATGGCAGTGGAAGCCTCCATAGCAATGTCAGGGAGTGGGGAGGGCAGCCTCTGGAGATGGAGTTTCAATAGGGCGAGCCATTCTTCATTGAAAAGACTTCTGGCAAATTTTGTCCCCAAGAGAAGCACAGGTCTGCCTGCTCTGGGACAGATACCCAGCACTAGGGGCTTGGCACCCAGCTCAGCAGCTTCACCAAAACCAGAGAGAAACCATGCAGAAAACAAATTCCCTCTGTCAGGATCACCCATGGGCCAGTGCCCTCGAGAAAACACAAATTAAAACAATAACTCAAATGTCACAGATGTGGAAAGAGTATTGAATTGAAAATTAGAAGACCTTTCTAAAATAAATAAATAAATAAAGTCCAAGTGTTTCATATGTAGAACTCTCTTTAACTTCAACACTCTATGAAATGGATTAAAGAAGATTTTACCAGGACTTTAGATGAAGAGCGCATCACAAAGAAATAAATTAAACTCCTAAGGTCATTCTACCCCTTATTAGAAATTCAGTCTCTTGGTACATGAGGAGAGAAATGTATGCTTTCCTTTTGTTTTTCACACAGACCTTTTATCCCGTTTATTTAAAAGATCAAATGATATCATATAAGATTAGCTTCATGCTTACCAATTTTTTCTAAGCATCTTATACTTCTCTGTAAACAAGTTAGCTCCTATTCCTACATTATTACAACTTGTAAATTATTGCAAAATTTTATAGTCACGTTTATTTTAAACGCCTAATTAATATGGTTGTGAATGGACTATTCTGAGCCTTATTCCTCTAACCTGAAGTACTCCCTAACTACCCTTCTTGCATCTAATATAGGCCATGCTGTGTCCTGGGCTACAAAGATGAATGAGAGTGAGTCTTCCCTTTTAGGAATTCATTATCTAGTGGAAGAAGAAAGGAGATTCAAACTAGAGTGGTGAAAAGTGTTAAAATACACTTAGATGCAATGTGTTGCAAAAAACTGATCAATATAATTATGAAGGTTTTAGAACACATGTAGACATGTTTTCTTACAGCCTATAGAGTATCTTTTAAAAATCATACTTCACATTATATTCACAACTATTAGAGAAGTCCACAGGGAAAGTAAAATAAAGCTCAGAGATGTTAAATGAATAACTACTGAAGGAGATCAAAGTTTTTTCACTCTAAAATTTCCTTTGGAGATACTGACTTTTAAGCTGATTGTTAAGAAACAAAAGACTCGGAAAGGACATTTAATTCTCCCTCTTTCCTGCTCAAGAGATTCAGATAGAAAAGCTTAGTCCAAAGAAGAAAATCTAAGCACATTCACCTTAGCTCAAATTGAATTAAGTATGGTAGATAAAATGGCTTCAAGCAGGGGGCTGTTAACTAGATCACCACTGTGTCCTATTTTTTTTTCTGGGTTGCCTAGCAGGAATTTACTTGCCATATGTGTTCCACTCTTCCTGGACTACCTGTAAATTGCTTGTTCCTTTTAAAATCTCAGCCTTTTGCCCCTTTCTCCTTTGTTCATAAAGACATACAAACTTCATATCTTATGACACTCCCTGGCATGTACATCTGTAATACACTTTGGACATTTTCTCCTGTTAATCTACCTATGTTAATTTGATTATTAGCCCAGCCGGAAGAACTTAGCAGGTGGGAGGAAAAGCATTTTTTTTTTTTTTTAGATCTGACACTAACATGAGAAATAAGGAGCAGACCCAGGGCACAGATCCCAGTCTTCTGGCTATAGAACGAACCTCTGCCTTTTTTACTGTTGTTACATCTGAACTTTATGTTGAAGAGAATGTAGTAGAGAGAATATGTGATCAAAACTTCTGAAGAATGGAAAAAGGAGAAAAGGGAACCTCTTTATAAAGGGAACGTTACGTTCTCACCTGAGGGCAGTTATGAAGGTGTGGTGATGTGGCGGAACAGAGCAGAGTCCTCGGACGGACTTCATTCACGGAGGAGCTCCTATTGCTGGAGTAGAACGTGGAAGGCTGGGGGAAGTCTGGAAAGTTACACTGTTAAATACTGATTCCCTGATCAGTATTGTGACACTAATATAAAATATTTTTGTTAATTCCCTATGCCTGAAATGCCTTCCATTTTCAGGATTCTTCTTTTGAAATTCAGGGTACTTTATCCATATTTCTCTTGGTGAATAAATTATATTCCACTTTTTTAAAAATAGTTAAGTTCAGGCCTGACCTGTGGTGGCACAGTGGATAAAGCGTTGACCTGGAAATGCTGAGGTTGCCGGTTCGAAACCCTGGGCTTGTCTGGTCAAGGCACATATGGGAGTTGATGCTTCCAGCTCCTCCCCCCTTCTCTCTCTCTCTGTCACTCCTCTCTCTCTCTCTCTGTCTCTCCCTCTCCTCTCTAAAATGAATTTAAAAAATCGAAAAAAAAGAAAAAAATAGTCAAGTTCAATTTTTTTTTTTACTTTACTGTAACAGTGAGGTTAGCAAGAGTATTTCAGTGATGTTTATCTGTCTAAATTATAACTATAATGTTTAATAAGTGGAAATGTTCAAACAGTTATTTTTATTGTACTAAGTTTTGTGTGAAACATAAAATGTAAGATTTTTCTAGGCCCATATTTCTAAGTTGTAGTGCTTATTTGCAGTACTCAATATACATTATATTTAAGTAAATGAATGTGAGATAACCTATTTGTTAATGGATTAATGTGTTTGCAGTTCTTGGAATTTACTTGACAATAAATACTTTATTTTGAATTCTGTTGTATGAAATATATTAGGAGGGTATTGGCATACTTTATTTTAAAAACAAAGTAATTTGTGAGAAGTATATTCGTAATTGAACGACACCATATATTTAATGTATGAATGAACAGTGTTTGAGTTGCCTGTAGAGCTGCCTGAACTCAATATGTTACAGTCAAGAAACTGTAGTTTTTTTTCTCTCTCTCTCTTATAAATGTCTTCAACTTGATTTATTAGATCTCCTATTCTCGCTGCAAACACAACTCAGGCTGATCCATCTCTAAGAAGAGGCTTTGAAGAGTTTCCTTTTCAAGGTGTTCAGAAATTCAGTCTAACTGAAATAAAAAGTTTAATCACACAACCAACTTAAAGATATAATGTCATGCCCTCCACATCTGAAATGAGTAGTGGCTCAGTGGCCAGCAGTATCTAAGAAGGTATTCTATCTGTACTTCACTATCCAACTTCCTTGTCTTTCTCCTGAGGGTCAGATAAGAAAGGAGAGGTTAGAGGGGAAACATTACAGCCTATTTACTTAGCTAGTGAGTGTTTACTGACTCTGAAACACTCTCTGTCACGGAAAGTGTTCTAGCAGGTTCTCACAGTTTTGAGAGGGGAGAAAGGCAGTGTTCCTTGTACTGTTAGATTTCTGTTGCTGGGGTTGCAATCTGGTTACTTCCCCGAACTTCCTGTAACTGTTGCTGCATTCTAAACAATCCCTATCACACAGGGAAGCTAGTCTCTTGTGCATGACTCACAAGTGTTCCCCTCTTTAGCCTTTAGGTCCTTATTCACCCTTGTCCAGCAAATGGTAAAGGTGGACATAAAAACCTTTTCCTTCGTTGTGCTCTTTCCTCATGCTCTCCTTACTGACTGGCTCCGTCCACCCCTAATCACATGTCAGATTCCCTCAAAATTTTTTTGTACATATCTTTCTATTAACAGCATAGTGCACTCCTAAAATTTCTGCATTTCTTGCAAGCATTACAACTAGATTGAAATGTCATTCTTCACTTTTCTCATGCCACTCCCCATCCTCCAAGAGAGTTCCTTGAATATGAAACATCCTCTGTCATGAAAGGATGTCCTGATAGTTGAGGTGGTAGAGAACATACTCCCACATTCCAAGTAAAGAACCCTCCTCTCCATGAACCCCCAACAGCCTCTTTTATGAAGTAGGAATGGAAAATGTTTATTATACTGCCTTACTATGTGTAGGTCCCACTTTAGAATATGCACCCATGTATTCCCCATTTTTTCAGCTTTGTAACTCAACTCGGAAACAATGAAGGAAGAACGAATGATAGACCAATAAGTTAAAGCCATCCATTACAATAGATAGATGAGATGATAGATAGATGATAGATGATTGATAGATAGATAGATGATAGATAGATAGACATTATTAGATTGTGAGAACAAAATGATTTCTTGTTTACTCTATATATTATTGTTAGTAATTTAAATTGTGCATGTGCACAGAGTGAAAGAATTGTTAGTAAATGAAGGGATATACTTCTCTGGAATAGCATAAACTTTTGTGGATTTTGAGGTTTTGACTACGAGTATTTTATTTTTTTATTTTATTTATTTTACTTTGTGTGGCAGAGACAGAGAGAGGGACAGATAGGAACATACAGATAGGAAGGGAGAATGATGAGATGCATCAATTCTTCATTGCGGTTCCTTAGTCTCCTTAGTTGTTCATTGATTGCTTTCTCATATGTGCCTTGACTGGAGGACTACAGCAGACTTAGTGACACATTGCTCAAGCCAGCGACCTTGGGCTCAAGCTGGTGAGCCTTGCTCAAACCAGATGAGCCTGCACTCAAGCTGGTGACCTCAGGGTTTTGAATCTGGATCCTCTGTGTCCCAATATGATGCTCTATCCACTGCACCACTGCCTGGTCAGGCTAAACATGAGCATTTAGTCATTTCAGTTTTGATAACTGATGACAGTTGACTTGATACCAGAGCATAATCTCAGAGATGTTGACTTGGATATGAAGAGACATACCCCCAATATTATCATAAAGTGGAATTCCTCTGTCCCCTTCTAAGTCTTTTACCTCCTTGGTTAAATTTACTCCTAGGTATTTGTTGTTGTTGTTGCAATAGTGAAAAGGACTGTTTCCTTAATTTCTCTATCACACTGTTCATTGTTGGTGTATAAAAATGCTACTGGGCCCTGTCCAATTGGCTCAGCTGTAGAGCATAGGCCTGGCCCAGCATGTGGAAGTCATGGGTTTGATTCCCAGTCAGGGCACACAGGAGAAGCGCCCATCTGTTTCTCCACTCTTTGCCCTCTCCTTTCTCTCTATCTCTCACTTTCTTTTCCACAGCAAAGTTGGAGCAAAGTTGATTTTATATCCTGCCACCTTGCCAAATTCATTTATCAGGTCTAGTAGTTTTTTGACTGAAACTTTAGGGTTTTTTATGTATGGTATCATGTAATCAGCAAATAATGATAGTTTTACTTCTTTTTCAATTTGGATGCATTTTATTTCTTTTTCTTGTCTGATTGCTGAGGCTAGGACTTCCAGAACTTTGTTGAATAAGAGTGGTGAAAGGGGGCACCCCTTCCTTGTTTCTGATCTTAAGGGGATTGCTTTTAATTTTTGCCCATTCAGTATGATGTTGGCTGTCAGTTTGTCATAGATGGCCTTTATTATGTTAAGGTATGTTCCTTGTATTACCAGTTTGCTCAGAGTTTTGATCATAAATGGGTGCTGGATTTGATCAAATGCTTTTTCTGCATCTATTGATATTTCATGTGATTTTTATCCTTCCTTTTGTTTATGTAATGAATCACATTGATTGATTTGCAAATATTGTACCAGCCTTGCCTCCCCAGAATAAATCCCACTTGATCATGATGTATGATTTTTTTAATGTATTGCTGGATCCGGTTTCCTAATATTCTGTTGAGAATTTTAGCATCTAAATTCATTAGGGATATTGGCCTATAGTTTTCTTTCTTTGTAGTGTCTTTACCTGGCTTTGGAATGAGGATAATGTTTGCCTCATAAAAGGAGCTGGGAAGTCTTCTCTTTTCTTGAATTTTTTGAAATAACTTGAGAAGGATAGGAGTTAGTTCTTTGAATATTTGGTAAAATTCACCTGTGAAACAATCCAGTCCAGGACTTTTGTTTGCTGGGAGTTTTTTGATAACTGTTTCAATTTCATTTGTTGTAATCAGTCAGTTTAGGTTTTCTGATTCTTCCAGATTGAGTTTTAGAAGATTGTATGTTTCTAGGAATTTATCAATTTCAGCTAGATAGTCCAATTATTTGGCATATAGATCTTCATAGTATTTTTTTCCAATCTTTTGTATTTCTGTGGTGTCAGTTGTTACCTCTCCACTTTCATTTCTAATTTTATTTATTTGAGTTCTCTATCTGTTTTGATGAGTCTGGTTAAAGATTCGTCAGTCGTGTTTACCTTTTCAAAGAACCAGCTCTTAGTTTCATTGATCTTTTGTATTGTATTTTTAGCCTCTATGTCATTTATTTCCACTCTAATCTTTGTTATTTCCTTCTTTCTTCTTCATCTAGGCTTTATTTGTTGTTCCTTTTCTAGTTCTTTCAGATGTAGGGTTAGCTTGTTTATTTGAGTTTTTCTTGCTTCTTTTTTTTAATTTATTGTGTTTACATAGATTGTAGTGTCCTCCCGAATGCACCCCTCTTACCCCATGTTCCCTACAACATCTCCCTTTCCCCGCTCCCCACAATGCTCTCACCTTTTTCCTCCAGGATTAGCTTTTCTGCTCCCTATAACGCTGTGTTATGTGTGTATAATTTCACCAACTTCTTTCCCTTTTCTCCTCCTTCCTTTCATCCCCTTTCCCTCTGTCCGCTTTCCCTCTGCTTCTTAAGGTATGCCTGTAATGCTATAAATTTCCCTCTCAGGACTGTTTTTGCTGTGTTGCACAAATTTTGTGTTGTTGTATATCATTTTCATTTGTTTCAAGGAAGTTTTAGATTTCTTCCTTGATCTCGTTGTTAAACCATTTGTTATTTAATAATATGCTATTTAGCCTCCAAGTGTTTGAATGTTTTTCAGTTTTTCTATTATTGTTGATTTCTAGTTTCATGCCATTCTGATCAGAGAAGATGCTTGATATGATTTCAATCTTCTAAAATTTAATGAGACTTATTTTGTGTCTTAACATGTGGTCTATCCTAGAAAATGTACCAGAAGCACTTGAAAATAAAGTATATTGTGCTGTTGTGGGGTCAAAGGTTCTGAAGAAGACAGTTCAATCCACTTGTTCTAGTGTGTCATTTAAGGCTGCTGTTTGTTAATTTTCTCACTGAAGGATTTATCCATTGATGTTATTAATGGAGTTCCATTAAAGAGGAACCCAAGGAGGCCTCTGGTTATTTAACAGGGATATTAAAATCCTCTGTTATTATAGTATTGCTGTTGGTCTCATCCTTATGTCCATCAAAATCTGCTTTATATATTTTGATGCTCCTATATTAGGTGCATAAATATTTACAATGTTTATATCCTCCTGTTGGATTGCTCCCTTTATCATTATGTAGTGATCTTCTTTATCCTTTACTATAGCCTGTTTTAAAGGCTATTTTGTCAGATATAAGTTTTGCTACCCCAGCTTTTTTTCATTTCCATTTGCATGAGATAGTTTTCTCTGTCCCTTCGCTTTTAGTCTATCTGTACCTTTTTTCTGAGGTGGGTCTCTTCTAGATAGCATCTGTATGGGTCCTGCTTTCTTATCCATGCAGCTACCCTATGTCTTTTGATTGGGCCATTTAATTCATTTACACTTAAGGTTATTATTGACATAAACTTATTTGTTGCCATTTTATTCTTTAAATTTACATTCCTCTTTTTCTCAAAAACTTTTTCTTTGCTCTTTTTACAGCATGCCTCTTAACATTTCTTGCAGTACTGGTTTGGTTGTAAGGAATTCCTTGAGTCTTTTATTGTCTGGGAAACTTTTTTTTTCTCATTCAATTTTAAAGATAGCCCTGCTAGATAAAGTAGTCTAGGTTGTAGGTTCTAGTTTTGCATCACTTTGAATATTTCTTGCCAATCCTTTCTGGTCTCAAGTGTATCTTTTGAGAAGTCAAATGTCATCCTTATATGGCTCCTCTGTAGGTAATTAACTGCTTTTCTCGCAGCTTTTAGTATTTTTTATTTTTGTCTTAACTTTGGCATTTTAATTATGATGTATCTTGGTATAGGCCTTTTTGGGTTCCTCTTTAATGGGATACTCTGTGCTTCTTGAACTTGTGTGACTTTTTCCTTCATTGGTTTAGGGAAATTTTCAGCTATGATTTCTTCAAACTGGTTCTCTAGCCCTTGTTCATTCTCTTCTCCTTCAGGAACCCATATAATAAATATGTTGTTTCTCTTCATGTTGTCGCAGAGGTCTCTTAGAATTTCCTCTGTCTTTTTGAGCCTCTTTTTATTTTGCTGCTCTACTTCTGTGCTTATGTTTATCTTGTTTTCTAAATTGCTGATTCAATCCTCTGCTTCCTCAAGCCTGCTGTTGATTCCTTCTAGTGCAGTCTTCATTTCTGATATTATATTTGTCATTTCTGAGTGGTTCTTTTTTATGATTTCAATGTCCTTTTTGATGCTTGTTATCTCTTTATTTAGGTGCTCATTATATCCATCCCTTGTTACTCTAAGATTCTTGAGCATCCTAAAGATTAATAATTTAAACTCTGCATCTGGTAGTTTGGTTACTTCCATTTCACTTAGTTATTTTTCTGAGGATTTTTCTTGTTGATTCATTGGGGTCAGATTTCTTTGTCTGCCCATTTTGTGTGTGTATAGACTCCTCCTTTGGGCATGCTGCTTGTGTAGCTAGCTGAATTTAGGGTTGGTGTTGTCTGCCACCTGCTACCAGTTCTGTTGGTTCTAGATCTTCTTGGGTTGGCCTCAACTGTTGTTTGTATTCCATTGGGTTTCTTGTCTGCAGCTACTGCTATTTTTGCTATTTGTGTCCGTGTTTTCTGTGCCTGGGTAGTGTGGGAGGGGCCAACCTGTGTATAAGGATCAGCTTCCTCCTGCTTACAGCTGACAGCAAGTCAGAAAAAAACCCAAACTTTATAAGATTTGCCTCCACTTTTTAGCTGCTTCACTTCCTCTTGCAGCTGCCTGGTTTTCTCAGAGTCTTCAGTCTAGGTGTGGCTTTTTCTGTGTAACATTGGTTTTTTGGACATATGTTTGCTTGGGTTATGACTTGATATACCAATTTTTATGTAGCAATTTATATCAAGCTTTCACTTCATGGTTTCTGCCTGTGCTAAGTAGCAATAGTTTCTGTGAGGAGGCACTAAATAGGGACAATGCATTAGAAGAGATGGGGAGAAAAAACAGCATGTTGAATGAAATATATGCATAATATTTTAGAACAGTAAGTCAAAAAAGCCCACATTATCTCACTCCTTAGAGCTTACAAAATATTCCTTATTGAAATCTCATTTAGAATTTTCAGACATTACAATGCTTTAAAAAATTAAACAACATTTTAACTATTATAAATAGGTTATTATTTTTCTTAAGACAGCCCTATCAAATAAATTAATTATGTTTTTATTTTTTGCTGTTAGTGTTTTTTGTTTTGTTTTGTTTTAGTTTGGTGGTGAAAGTAGTGTTTTTCCTTTAAAAATATTTTATTTATTAATTTTAGGAGAGAGAGAGAAGAGAAAGGAGCAAGAAGCATCAACTCGCAGCAGTTGCCTCTCTTTTGTGCCCTGACCGGGCAAGCCCGGGGCTCTGGACTGGTGACCTCAGCATTCCAGGTTGATGCTCCATACATTGCACCACCACACACCATTTCACACTGCATAAAGATTTTCAAAGAATAAGATGATGACATATTTTCTTTTCTTTTTTATAAATTGAGGAATGTTTTTATTTTTTAAATAGCATATATACTCTTATAATTTTTTTTAAAAAAGATACTTTAATTTTGAATTAACAAGAAATAGTTCTGACCAGGCTGTGGCACAGTGGATAGAGTGTAGGACTTGGACACGGTGACCCAGGTTTGAAACCCTGAGGTCACCGGCTTGATCATGGGTTCTCGGGCTTCAGCACTGGCTCATCAGCTTGAACACAGAATTTCTGGCTTGAGCATGGAATCATAGACTTGACCCCATGGTTGCTGGCTTGAAGCTCAAGGTTGCTGTCTTCAGCAAGGGGTCGCTCACTCTGCTGTATTCCCCAGTCAAGGCACATAGGAGAAAGCAATCAATGAACACCTAAGGTGCCACAAAGAAGAATTGATGCTTCTCATCTCTCTCTCTTCCTGTCTGTATGTCTCTATCTGTCCCTCTCTCTGATTCTCTGTCCCTGTCAAAAAAAGAAGCAATGGTATTTATTCCTAAAAATTTTGAGATGTGCTAACAAAATTTTATTATCAAGAGAAAATGACAATGTAGTGAATATTTCTTCTCAAATTTAGTGTGCACAAGAATAAGATGCAACTCTCATGGAATATATTTTAGGTGTACCCAAAGAGTCTGTATTTCTAACAAGCTTCCTAGTGATGCCCACACTGCAGATAGATCTACAGAGCACAATTTGTACAGGGAACATACAGAGATCATTATTAATTTTGGCAGCAGTCAGAAATCGACCTGCTTCTATTGGAATTTGTTTTGTGTGAGAGTCTTACTTTGCTTTATTTACTGTTTTTAAATCTGCCAAAATCTGTGACAATTAAATGAAATAGTGACTATAAACTCTTTAGCCAAATGCTTGGCAACAGACATAATCTGATAGCTTGTGCGGTTAAAAGTAATTTGGACTGCCACACAACAAAAAAGTTTATTCTTGAACCATAATTAGGCAGAAGTGCCAAATGACTCTTTAAAAGGTGATGATTTAATGATTCATTAATTTATCTAACATTTCTGAAAGCAAAGAAAGCCAATAAAACTTCCACAAAATTAGGATAATGCTATTTTAACTTTAACCTTCCCTTTTTATTATGATTCACTGATTTGGTACTGAGAAGTTTTTGTTTGTTTGTCTGTTTGTTTTATTAACTGAGAGGCAAGGAAGCAGGGAGGCAGAGAGACAGATTCCTGCATGTGCCCCGACCAGAATCAACCCAGCAATCCTACTAGGGGGTGATGCTTTGCCCACCTGGGCCTCTGCTCTGTTGCTTGGAAGGAAGCTATTTCAGCACCTTAGGTGGGCCATACTCAGCACCCTGGCCCAAATTGCTTGAACCGTTTGAGCCATAGCTGTAGGAGAGGAGGGAAGAGTGAAACAGAGAGAGAGAGAGAGAAGGGGGAGACAGAGGGGTGGAGAAGCAGATGGTCACTTCTCCTGTGTGTCCTGACCAGGAATCAAACCTGGAACTTCCACATGCCAGGCCAGCGCTCTACCACTGAGCCAACCAGCTAGGGCAAGAAGTTTTAAAAAGTAGTAATATTTTTGATGTAGTAAATTCAATTGCACTTGAGAACACCCAAGGGTAACAACAACAGCAAAATCTGCAGTAACAGAAAATTCTAACTACAGTACAGAAACTTGGTTACCCTTTGTTTTTTTTGATGGAGTGAAGAGAAATATAAGAATAAACAAGAGGCCTTCTGTGAGTTCCACATATCTTGAGAAATTGTCAACAGTTTCTTTAACAGACTATATTTTCTTGTGCTTGGCAAAGCTTCAAATGAACAACTAAATGTTGAGATAGATATCTGAACTGAACCTCTGAACTTTTGGAGATTCACCTGTCATCCCTTAATGTATAATCAGATCGTCTCTTTCCCACTCTTGCCTTCCCTCTGGCAAAATCTCTAACATTAATTTCTGCCATTTTCTCATCTTTCAGCAGTTTTCCCTACTGTGGGCAAGGCAGCCCCCATCCAATCAAGAGCTCATTTACTTTGAGAATTCAGGGATTTATGACATCCTACCTTATAAACTTAAAATCAAAATAGACTACTAATCACCCTCTCCCAAGACATAAAACAATCCTGCTATTCTTTCTCATTTCTAAAGGGTTGAGCTTGGTGGGAAATGCCTAGCTCTTAACACATTATTATCTTCTCCCAGTGGAGTTGCCAAGCATCCTGTTAGCATAGCATAAAACTTATTCTGCCTGTCTTTTGTTAATTGTCCTCTGGTTTTCCATTTTTAATAAAAGAAAAATAACTTTATTTTCCATATATTAGGAACCAAAACTTTTTTCTTTCTTATTTTGATGTTTGTTTTGTTGTTTTTATCAGCATTCCAAAAGATATTTTAATTTAGCATTTCTATCTTTGGATAAATTGATAGCTTTTATAAGTCCAAAGGCTGCCAACTTATTCTAGATATTGGTCATCATGGACAGTTTCATTGATAAAATGCATTAGAGTCTCCTTCCTCCTGCTGGGGACAGATTCTCCAGTTCCATGAGGCTGAATAGCTTAATTTTTATCTGCAGACTTAGAATTCTTGAAGCTGTGTAATAAAGTGGAGGAGAGGTGATAAATCTAATAGTAGCTTTTAACATGGTTTTATTATTCTGTAACCAAATTCATGACTTTTTCTACAGCAAAAAATATATATATATATATATATGTAGGCAACCCTGGTTGAAGGCAATGTAGAAGGGGGGCATTGATACAGGGCCTAATATTTGAATAATTTGAAATGCTTATAGTCAGTGACCAAGCTATTTTAATTGCCTTACAACGTGCTTTGCAAAAGTTTTAGAAGGGTTTCTCAAGGACAGAGTTTTTGCTACTGATGCATCCCAGCACTGGGCCTAGTATACATGATACCCACCTTAAAATTACTTTTTTCTTGAAATAACTGGGGGTTATGAAGCCTTGAACATGGATACATGAGAAAGTAGAGAAGAGGGAGACAGAAATAGAAGCTCTTGATTGAGAAGGCTAAATAAGTAGTAGGGAATACCAGCTTCCTCACAGCAATGGGAGCTCTAGCTACACATTCCTCCAAACTCAAGAGCACAGGAGAGAGAGCACTCCTCTTTGGTTGCTTTAGCAGAAGCCTGGTGATTCCAATGCAGTCTGGCCTTTACTAACATGCCTTGAGTCACATATTAGTTCCTGTCCAGGGAGAAAATCATGCCCTGATTTTAGTTGGGTTTTGAACACATGTTTCACTTTAGGAACAGCATGTGAAACCCTCTCCAAACCATTTGGGTAGGATAGAAAAGAATAGATTGTCTACCCACAACGTTCTGAGTATTCTTACTGAATGTGGGGTGAGTCCATATGGAGAGTCCAGACACACAAGTACAAGCGCAAGGATGCACACTTACACACACACATACTCACATATTCATACAAAAATGTTCACCGCAATCAGTTATTTGGTACACATATTTGGGTCAGACTGATGTTTAACCTCATGTTTATTCACTCAAGTAAGAACTGTGCTATGTGCTGAAGAGAAATTGGATCAGGAGAAAGAAAACTCCAGTGCTTACCTGCTCCTGTCTAGATTCGGTTGCCAGATCTACAATATCAGGAGAAAGTCTTATCTGTCTAAAATCGGTGATTTTTCAAATAAGTGATTTCAAGAAAAATCTGATAGATTTAAGCTACAAACTTCTATACATCTGTTTGTACTTATATTCCTGTGACAACATTCTCCCAGTTATATTAAAAATAAACAAATAAATTAGGTTACTATTCACAACACTGTGCTAATAATTTCATATAACTAATTTTTTTATAATTCTTTAAGGAACCCCATAAAAGATTTTGTTTATTAGGATATTTTTAGCTGTAATTTATTTCAAAATATACTGCCTCAAATTGGCACTAACAATAAAGCCATTTATTATCTGAAGGTAGAGAGTTGTCAGGTGTGGTATAAACAGGGCCCCAGAATTTTCTTATCTTTCTCTTTCTGGGTCAGCTTTATCTTTAAGTTAGCTACCCTCAAGGTTACGAGATAACTACCATCAGCCATTGCAGTGATTTTTATTTTCAAAGAAGAGAAAAATCAAACTTTCTCCCTTTTCCCACTGTGAAATACATCCTTTCTTTCTTTTCCTTTTTTTTTTGGGGGGGGGTGTGAGACAAGTTAGACTATATGCCCACCACTAGGCTGACAGTGTCCTCAGGAGAATGGCATATGCTGCGATTAGATCAAACACAGCCGGCATCATTAAACCCATCACCGGGTTGGACACACCTGAACCTAACCATGGAAATTCAAGTGAAATCCCCTTCCCTGAGTTATTTGCGCTGTTTGGGAAGATGATGGGACCTAAATACAATCAGTAAGAAGAGCTTGAGGTCTTCCAACCATGTTATTTGGCATCAAACCTGGGACACTTTTGAGAATGACAAATGCCAAATTAGACAGAATGCTATTATAGCAGACAGAAACTAAATTATCCTGTGAAACCAGGATATATAATTACCCTATTTTGTTTATTGAGTAAATAATAAACATTTCCTTCTACAAGAAGCATCATTATTATAGCCATTTCCATAATCAAGACACAGTTTAGAATGGTCAAGTGTATGCTTAAAATTACTTAGTAAGTGGTAATCTGGGAGAAAACTATCACAAGAATTTTCCTACTCACTTCGAGATTACTTGGTAGACCACAGAGTAGTTCATTCACCTTCTAAGGACTGTAGATAAGTGACACATTTCATGTGGTATTTCTCAAATGGATACATTTTTATCATTTACTGTCTTCTATGCTAATACTACTATGCTAACAAGCGTAGTTATTTCTGATATCCAATAATTTAATTTACATAGTGATTCTTTCTACATTAGGGAGAAAATACAGCTCAATGGGAGATTAATAAAAATGAACCAAACTGTAAGTTGGCGTGTTATAAAAAACATCTCAAAGAATGTCCTAAGAAGTACTGAGATACTGCACCATCCCTGCTCCACTTTTGGTCATATTGGCAAGAGTGGATCAAATAGGTACTGACAAGTGCATATGCCCTGTGGTGATATGTGTACCAGGTGCTAATAAAGTGTTTACCTTAGAAATCCATTTAGGAGTGAAATCCCACTCCTTCCTTTAATTATTTGAAGAGAATGAGTCAGCCAAATGTTTTCTACTATAGGAGATACGAAATTATTTTAAGATCCAGTGTATAAATTTCTAGTTTAATACCCTGGACTGCTTCTTTAGTGGATGTTAGCAAGCCACATTTTAGAGTTTTCATTCAAATATTTACTCCCAAATCTGTCCTTGTTGAACAGCTATTTCTTCCAAGATGCGAATGGCAAAATCCCTATATTTGAGAGAAATATCTAAACATTTCAGTACATTTCCAATTCTACTCTGAGCCTGAAAACAGTTATTTGAAAACACTTTAGACCATAAAAAGTATTTCTCCAAATATCGTGGCTGTCTCTCAGGTCAGCTCTTTTTTACAAGCCATTGAACACACAACAAATGTAGTACATATGATGAGTTATAAATGATATATTGCAAAGAAGGGACCTTCCACTTGAAACTCCAAATATACCTTAAAACAGTATAAATAAGATGAAATAAATTTCTGGCTATTTTCAAATCAAGTGTCTGAAAGTTAGTACTGTTACCAATCAGTGTTGTTTCTTATCTCTTGGACCTTGTCTAGAATGATGTGAATTTTTAAGATATTTTGTTTATAGTCTCCAAGACATTTTTTTAAGTGAGAGGAAGGAAGACAATGAGAGAGACTCCCACATGTGCCATGACTGGGATCCACCCAGCAGGCCCTGTCTGGGGCCAATGTTCAAATCAACTGAGCTATTTTTAGCCCCTGAGGTTGATACACTGGGACCAATGGAGCTATCCTCAGTGCCTGAGCCAATGCTCAAACCAATTGAGCTGCTGGTTTCAGGAGAAGAAGAGGGAGAGAATGGGGAGAGGTAGGGGGTCAGAAGCAGACAGTTGCTTCTCTTGTGTGTCCTGACCACAATTCAAACCCTGGACATTAATATGCCCAGCCGAAGTTCTATCCAGTAAACCAACCAACCAGGGCCTACCATGACATAATTTATGCATAGAAGGAAGGAAGGAAGGAAGGAAGGAAGGAAGGAAGGAAGGAAGGAAGGAAGGAAGGAATTAAGAGAGAAACAGAGAGAGGACAAAATGAGGGAATTAGGTAAGAAAGACACAAGAAAGAAAGAAAAAAAGAAACATAGAGAAGAATATACTTTGACAAGTGGAAGTCCTGTTGACCACCACACTGTTTGGAAACACCATTAATTTCACCATTAACTTCTAACTGATTTCTGGCTCTCACTTTTGATCCTCTACAATGATCCTTCCCACACTAACACTTCTTTGAAAATAAAAAATCAGATCACAACTCTAACTTTCTTAAATTTCATTAATTCTCTGCAATCATAGTTACACTTCAATGTTTAAGTCACATGGTTGACAAAGATTTAGCTAACCTGTTTCACCTTGCTACACCACCATCAGCCCCCAAACCCACCTGGGGCAATGTCTTCCTCATACACCATCCTGCACATATTTTGGTCTTCATTGTGTCCTTCAGTTGTGACCTTGTACATTATTGTCCCAGGTCTTATTTTTTGTTATTATTGAAGTTATTTGAATAGCATTAATAACATTTTACAAATTTTAGGTGTATAATTTTGTAATAAATCATCTGTATATTGCATTGTGTGTTTGCCAAAAATTAAGTCTCCATACATCATAATCTATCCTTCCTCTACCCAATTGTAACTCCCAGACCCCCTTTCTCTCCTGCAATGTCCCCAATGTTGTCTGTGTCTATATGTATTTTTTTTCTTTGCTATCCCAAATCTTTTGTATTTGCTAATTGATTTTTGCTGTTTCTCTATCCAGTGCTTAATCCTTAAATCTTCATGATTATGCAACCCTCCTTCTCATATTTGGGTTTCAACTTAAATATTAACTTTTTAGAAACACTGTCAGTAGCCAACACCCTTCAATTTAGTCTCCAGAATACACCTCCATTTTATGTTCTTCAAAGCACTTCTCAGTTCCTGAAATTATCTTATTTATGCTTATATATCATTATCCCCCACTCATAAAAATGTAATCACTCTTATGGGAAGTCTCTGTTCACTGGAATACCCTTCAGAGAATATTACTTGGCACAAAATAAGTTTTATAAAATATTTATTATTGACTGTTGATTGACCACCACTTCTCAATCTCGCTTAGTAATTACAGTTAGTATTTCAGAATATTTCCTATCAGATGGGTTTTGTGACTTTACATTTAATAATTTAGAACTATATCATTATAGTTAATGGACACATGATCTATATATATGGTACATAATTAACCATTCTCCCATCGATAAACATTTAGGCACATTCCAATATTTTGAAATTATAAAGAATTTGTACAATAAATAATATTGATAACCAACTTTGTTTTGGTTATTATTCTAAATATTGGGACAATCAGTAACAAACAAAAACATTTACCTTCATAGAGCTTACACTCTTATAAAGAAAAATATACATGAAACATTAAATTTAATAAATATGTATATTTTATACTATGTAAGAAGATCATAAGTGCTATGAAATAAATAAAATGATGTAAAGAAGGAATAAGCATTTGAATTTCATAATTAAAAATCCTTTTCCACCCATATTTTACCCCTAGATTAATGTGTATTTACAAGAAAAATAATAAACTGAGGAGACCCTAGTTTTCTAAAATCTTCCCAGGAAAGATTATTACAAAGCTTTGGATTGGCAGCTTACATATCTATTATTTATATTCTATTCATTTCAATTTTTTTCTGGAGAGTTTTAATATTTTCTTTTTTTCTTTGAAGTTACATTTTTTCAGGCTATATAGGTGTTTGTCTTTTTAAATATTCTTTCTCAACTCTCAGTGTGAAGACTATTTTGTTTAATTTTTTGTTCTCTTAGCTCATATATATTTTTAAATCATTCTTATTTTATTTCTTATATTCTCCATGTTGTGTTCAACTAGACAACCGTTGACGTGTTAGATACACTTTGAAATTCTGGGCTGTATAATCCATCTCTCTCTGCTTTTCACCACTTGTCATTACATGTCTTTTCAGTCCATGTTCAAGTCACTTATTTAATCGTCTGCCATGTATCCCCCTGCTGTCTCACCTATATAATGAGGAATTATTCTTCATGCAGTTGCTTTTAACTTTTAAAATAAGATTATAGAGTCACTTTACCTCCACTGTGGCATTGGGAACATTTTTCCATCTATAAAATAGAAATGAGAATTATATCTATCTCATATAGTTACATGACAGTAACACTCAGCCTTCAGTAAATGTTTGATTTCTGTTAAAAAAAATAAAATTAAGCCTGACCAGGCAGTGGTGCAGTGGATAGAGCATTGGACTGGGATGCAGAGGACCCAGGTTCGAGAACCCGAGGTTACCAGCTTGAGCGCAGGCTCATCTGGTTTGAGCAAAGCTCACCAGCTTGGACCCAAGGTCGCTGACTTGAGCAAGAGGTTTCTCGGTCTGCTGAAGGCTCACTGTCAAGACACATATGAGAAAGCAATGAATGAACAACGAAGGTGTCACAAGGAAAAATTGATGATTGATGCTTCTCATCTCTCTTCGTTCTTGTCTATTTGTCCCTATCTAACCCTCTCTCGGATTCTCTGTCTCTGTAAAAAAAATAAATAAATAAATAAAAAATTAAATTAAGAACTTTTGGAGAAATGTTTTTGATATGAAAAGACATTTTCTTTGACATGAAGAAACATTTCTACAGAGAAGACATACAAATGGCCAAAAGATATTAAAAGATGCTCAATATCACTTATCTTCAGGGAAATGCAAACCCAAACAACAATGAGGTATAACCTCATACATGTCAGAAAGGCTATTTTCAAAAAGTTAGTAGATAATGTGCTGGCCAAGATGTGGAGAAAATAACTTGTGCACTTTTAGTGTAACTGCAAATAGATGCAACTTCTATGGAAAACAGTAAAATGAGTTCTCAAAAAACTAAAAATAGATATATTATAAGACCCAGAAATTCTACTTCTGGATATTTAGCCAAAGAAAAGTAATTCAAAAGATATACACAGCCCTATGTCATTGCAACATTATTACAACAGCTAAAATATGGAAGCAGCTTAGGTTCTCATCAATAGAGGAAGGGATAAAGCATGGATGAAGATGATGTGGTGTATATACACAATGGAATATTATGTAGCCGTGAAAAAACCTTGGATGGACCTAGAAGGTATTGTGCTAAGTGAAATAAGTTAGTCAGAGAAAGACAAGTATTTTATGGTTTTACTTACATGTGTAATCTAAAAACAAAGCAAAAACAAACTCAGAAACGGAGAACAAAAGAATGGTTACCAGGAGGGAGAAGACTAGGGGATGGGTGAAAAAGGAATATAGTCAATAATAGTCTGATAAGTTTACATGGTGACAGATGATGACTACAATTGTTACTGGAGAAAACAGGTTCTGCAATATCATAGGAAAGAATTCAGAGACACTAACATAGAGGTTTAAGGACAATGGCAAGGTTTATTAAAACAAAAAGCCGAAAAGCTAAAGTACACTCCATAAAGTGATAGAGGGCAGGCAGGTTACAGAGAGCAACTGCCCTGAAGTCTTTACTAAACTTTTTTATGTTTCCTTTGGATTTGGGGAAGAGCAAGCTTCTTCTACTATGATCTCTTTCCTGGTTTTTCCATCTGGGGTTTGTGCCTCTTTTATCCAATTTTTTTCGCAGAATTTCTGAGGGTTGTGCCCTCACCTTTTGATGGTCACCATTTGGACTCCAACTGCACATGACTTATAGTTTCGCTTTATCATTTGGCTTCTAGTGTGCACGCACTTAGTAAGAGTAATTCCCCCTGTCCCATTTTCGCCTCTCCCCCTGTTGGTAGGGCAGATTTTCTGGAATAACTGAAAAGAAGTTTTTTCCTACTTAATCAGGCTTAATCAGATGTCTAGTTCCATTTGCTCCCTCCTCTTTTGTTAATATCTAACTGCTTCCTTGAACAGAATGAGTGGGGTGATCAGTTGTGGGATTCAGCAGATTCACACAGATTTGGCAAAACTGATACCTATTTTTTTGTTGAGTTCAGAGAACTGGGTTGTTAAAATGGCACTTGTAACCAGGGTTTACCCTAAGTTGGGTGCCTGTGCAGCCACCCAATGTGGAAAACACAAATTTACATTTCTTACTTTTTTATAGTATATATTATATATATATTTTTTTATTTTTTGTATTTTTCTGAAATTGGAAATGGAGAGGCAGACAGACTCTCCACATGTGCCTGAATGGGACCCACCCAGCATGCCCACCAGGGGGCGATGCTCTGTCCATCTGGGGTGTTGCTCTGTTGCAACAAGAGCCATTCTAGCATCTAGGCAGAGGCAATGGAGCCATCCTCAGCGCCTGGGCAAATTTTGCTCCTATGGAGCCTTGGCTATGGGAGGGGAAGAGAGAGAGACAGAGAGGAAGGAGAGGGGGAGGGGTAGAGAAGCAGATGGGCGCTTCTCCTGTGTGCCCTGGCTGGGAATCAAACCCAGGACTCCTGCACGCCAGGCTGATGCTCTACCACTGAGCCAACCGGCCAAGGCTGCTATATTATATATTTTAAATATCATACATTATTATATAATTATATATAAATTAAATATTATATTAAATATGTATTTAGTCTGACCTGTGGTGGCACAGTGGATAAAGCGTCGACCTGGAAATGCTGAGGTTGCTGGTTCGAAGCCCTGGGTTTGCCTGGTCGGGGCGCATGTGGGAGTTGATGCTTCCAGCTTCTCCCCCCTGTCTCTCTCTCTCTCTCCTCTCTAAAATGAATAAATAAAATAAAAATTAAAAAAAAGAAAAAAAAGGAACAATAATTAAATATGTATTTATTATATAATATGTAGTTTATGTATTATATATATTAAATATTTAATATAATAATATATATTATATTATTAATATGTCATAATATTTAATATATTTATTATATTATATAATAAAATGCACACCTTCACTTTTAATATCCTTTATAATTAATATAAACATGCACACACAGGATTTATATGTGTCAATATTTTTCTTTTTATGACCTAATTAATTTTAGTCACTTATATTTCCATTTTTTGTTTTCTTCTTCCATTTCTGATAATTTCAGGATGTAACTGGGTTTTAAATTCCCCCAAATGAATTAAAATGGGCTTTGAATAATAGTATCCCAAGAACTGTGGATTGATTTAAGATTAGACTACATCTCTTATAATCAAGATGAAAAGTTTAAAGCATAAAAGCTGGACTACATTTACACAATGGAACATTACTGAGTTATAAAAATAGTAGTCATAAAAAAAGAATAAATTCTTACCTTTTGCAACAGCATGGATTGACTTTGAAAGTGTTATGCTAAGTTAAATGAGCCAGTCAGAGAAAGTCCAGTATCATATCATTTCACTTATATGTGGGCTCTAATGAACAAAATCAAGTAATAAACAAAATAGAAACTGACTTATAGATACAGAGAAAAGACTGATAGCTCTCAAAGGAAAAGGAATTGGGGGCTGGGCGGAAACGGTGAAGGGATTAAGCTCATAGACACAGATAACAATGTGGTTACTGGAGGAAAGGAGACAGAGGTAGAGGAGGGGAATGAGGGGTAAATGGTGATGGAATAAGACATGATTTGGAGTGATAAACACAGTGCAATATACAGATGATGTATTATGGAATAGTACAATCACAATCTATGTAATTTTATTAAGCATTGTCGCTCTCCAGTAAATTCAATTTAAAAAAAAAAGGAAGAAATGACTGCCACTGGGTTCAGCACTCTCAATTTGATAAACATCACTTGAGACGACTTAAATCAACCTTGTTGATTTTTGTTATTTAAATTTATAAAGATTTTCAGAATAGAAAACTAATTTTTAAAATGTTATTATCATAATTGGTAGGCAAACTAAGATTTTTTCCTACCAAAATTTTTTCAGTAATACATATACCTAGAAAGGACCTTATTGATCATCTAGTCCAAGACTGACAAGCATTTTCTTAAAGGTGCAGACAGTAAATATTTATGCTTGCACCCTACAGCATCTTTCTCAACCACTCAACTCTGATCATGCAGCGTGCTGCAGTTTTAAACCATTCATAAGTGAGTGAATGAGAGTGTGTTTCAATAAACCTTATTTACCCAAACAAATGGCTGTTTCAAGGAACAAGTTTGTCAGTCTATGAACTAGTCCAACATTTTTACCTTTTAAGTGATAAGAATGTGTCATACAATAGTGAAATAAATTGCCCAAGGTCACATAGAGCTAAAAAAAAAGGAACTAGAAAAGGAATGCAGGTTTTTGCTCTCTTACCCAGTGCAGTTGCCAAAATGAAATGCCACATGTTTAAATATTTAAAAATATATGCCATATACATACACACTCACACACACACACACGTGTGTGTGTACAAGTGAGTAAGTGTGTGTGCATATCATAGCAGCAACTAACTACAAATTCTACTAATAGTAGAAGTAGTAACCATAGGTGACATCTAACAAAACCAGCCCTTAGGAGTATAATACAAATGTAGCATAACTAAAAAAATAAAATAAATAAAAAAATAAAAGTAACATGACTATGTAAGTTGACAAAGCTTTGTCCTTTAATGGCAGCTCTTTCAGAGAGATATTATAACTTATCTCTTGGGATTAATATAGATACTAACATTTTCATGTTGGCTTAATTGTTATTATTTGTGGAAATAATAATTTGTTCTGCACACTAAACTGAATAGCTCCTTAAGGGCTTCCATAGCTGCTACTTGACTATTTATGGACAGTTGGAAAAATGAATTAGATTTTCTCAGAATGTTTGCATTAAAATTCTTTCAGCTCTATACACTACACTAGAAGGAAAAGGGGAAAAAAAGGACAAAATCTGCTTGACAGTAAATGCATTATTCAATGAAAGAGATTTTGGATCAAATACTTACTGCTAATAAATATGAGGGCAGAACGGTAATGATAATTTAAAATTGGTGAACAATATGTAGAGTGATTGTTCTAGAGTCATATAATTTGCTCAAATTTTGATACTGAACAATTTATATTTCAGTTCTTCTGTGAATGTGGTTATGCACAGAAATATTTGTAATTAGTAGTTCCCACTTTTCTCCCCAATACGCTAATAGAAACCCAGGACATATAAAAGAAATTGATTTCACATGAAAATGTTATAATTGAGTAGGGCCTTTCTAAACAATATCTTGGCATCAAGTAAATCATATATAGGTCCATCAATGCCACAGCACCAAAGCTATTAAGTTTATAAAAAACTTAATAATTTACTGACCAAAATTAAGAACAAAATAATGTTAGATGAGCATAGGTTGAGTATGCACCTGTTGTTCAATGGTTTCTAATTTAAAGTTTTGATAACAACTCATAAATATAACCTTGACCCCATTGGATGGGTAGCTGCAAATTATTACTTAATTAACAATTTTATTTGTACTCACAGAACTTAAAAAACCTTTGCTGGAAAGTTATATATTAAAATATATATCTACAAATTAAGTGGGTATTTTCTTTGCTCTCAATCTATAATATTGTTAAAGGAGATAGTCGCTACACTACCAACAACTCCAGGACTTCCATCATCTTTCTTGTCAAACATAGTATTAAACCATCAAAATATGTTTTTAAATATAAGAAAAAGTCTAATTTGTATCTTTTTTATCCTCCCCTACCTCTTGATTTTATGCAACTCTGCTCCATCTCATTCTAATGGAAAGCCCCGATGAGTGATAAGTACTGCAAGGCTTTGGATGGTTGAACTACCAGAAAATTTCACTCTTCAGCAACTAACCAAAAACCAAGTCATTATCAAGAAATTTTATAACTTGAAAAGAAGCCTTGGAGAATTGCTAATAGAAGAATAATGTTATGTTGTCATAGGAATGCAGCTCTGCTTTAAAATTTGGTATGCAAAAATAATAATTTTTTAAAGATAAGTGAAAAATTCTAATGTTTAAATGAAAACTTCAAATTTTTGATGGATGGGTGTTAGGCAGTAAGTGTAGTCTTTGCATAGCCACAGTGAAAAGTAAACAGTAGGGGACTTCTAGTCCACACTAGAGTGTATAAACCTATAGTACTTAACCTAAATCTTCCCTGCTAAACATAGCTGTTAATCATGGAAATACTGTAATTGACAATCAAAGGACAATTCTGAAAGGCAATAGGAAAGCAAACTAGTTTTGGACCCCAAGTTTAAAGGAAAAACACAGTGGTAGAATGACTTATGCTCCTCCCATCCAACAGAAAGCCACCCAGACTCAGAATTCACCAGTCTCAACATAGCAAAGGAAGGCAACCCAGATAGGCTGTCTTTACTCTTCTGCGATCAGATGGGAGTCCTCTGTGCACTATTAGACAAGCCTGAGACCACAGAAAAGAGACTCAGTGAATAACCTACCAAACAAGCACAACCAAGGAAAGCCTTCTCTTTTCCCATCAGACTGAAAACTCCTTCCCCTCCAAGAGACAACAGGACAGTGGGCAGAACTGGCAGGAGGAACTCAGTGACAAGCAGCGTGACCTGGCAAGCCTCTTTGATCCTAAAATGCCACTTTTTTTCTCAACAGCACTGGGTAGGCAAGAGAAACCAGCAGAGCCCGTAAGAAGGACCTAACCACAGCAAATACCCCTTCGGGGAGCTCTCTTTTACCTGATTGGCTCACCTCCAAGAAGACTCAGGTAAGGTGGGCAAACCAGGCAAAACAGACATTTTAGTCTCCCCCGCAAAAAAATGTGTATCTTGAATCTCTTATCCCAAATGTGGTGATACTTGGTGACAGACATTTTGGGACGTAATTGGTTTAAATAAGGTTATTAGTGTGGATCCTCCATGATGGGATTGGTAAGGAACTAGAAGATCTCAACAATGTAATCAATTGATAAAATCAAACATTTATATAAAAAGTACATCTAATAATATTAAAATATACTTTTTAATTCACTCATGGAATATTCACCAAGACAGACCATATCCTAGGTCATAAAACATACCTTAACAGATTTAAAAGGATTGCAATCATGTAGAGTTTGTCATAATTGAATAAAATTAGAAATCAGTAACAGAAAGAAAATAGTAAAATCTCTAGACACATGGAAATTAAACAACTCACTTCTAAAAAACACATGGTCAAAGAGAAAGTATCAAATAAAATTAAAGATAAGTATAAGTAAATTAAAACAAAAATGCAACTTATCAAAATATAGATGTAGCTAAAGAAAACTGGAAATAAATTTACAGCACGAACTATTTACATGAGAAATTTTAAAAGATCCAAGTCAATACCTATTTTCTTATCTCAAGAAACTAAAAAATTAAAATAAAAAAAATAAAAAATTAAAAAGAAGTAGACAAACAGAAGAAAACCAACCAACCAACCAAAAAACAAATAAAGGAGGTGGCAAAAATTAGTAAAGTTGAAATAAGAAAACAGTATAAAATATATACTTGTGGAGGAGAATACTTTTTAAATCAGTAAATTAGTAAACCTCTAACAACACAAATAAAAATTAAAAAAAGAAACAAATCACCAAAGTTAGGAATAAAATGAGAAATATTGGTACAGATCTTCCAGACATTAAAGTGATAATGAGGTAAAACAAGTGATTTTTTTTGTAATTTTAATAACTTAGAAGAAATGAAATACTTAATTTTAATAATCTAAAAACCATTGAAGTAACTGAACTTATAATTTAAAAGCTCTCAAAAAAGAAATCTCCAATGCTACATGATTTTATTGCAGAATTTTACCATCTTTAGCCTATTCAAACTGGCACATAAAATACCGATCACAGGTACTTGGTTTTCTCTGACTGACTTATTTCAGTTAGCATAATAATCCACAGGTCCATTTATGTTGTTGCAACTTGGGGTGGTGAACACATAGTACAATATACAGGTGATGTATTGTAGAGTTGTGCACTTGAAACCTGTATAATTTTATTAACCAATGTCATCCCAATAAATTCAATACATTTTTTAAAGAAACAACAGAAAATTAAATATAAAAATAACAAAGGAGAAATTTATTATACAGGATAGTTTCCATTCTATAAATTCTCATTTGTTCTAGATCTTGTGCTAATCACAATCTTTTTTTCCTCACAACCATCCAGTAATAGTTACACTATTTTTAGACCCTTTTTAGTGATGAGAAGACTAAAGAACAAGGCAATTAAATAGCCAAACATGGATACAAGCTCAGCTTTGGTTAATTTTAAATCCTATAATCTTAACTTCCATGCTATAATCTATACCACAATCCAACACAATCTTTACAATAGCAATTGAGGACAATTAGCAAATATTCTGAAAGCAATTAGGTTGAAAAATTGATACTACTCTCTGCTCATCCCCCAACTTTATTCAATTCTATGCCTGATGTATACAAAAGAGTCAGACAAAAAGGATAAAATGGCAGGAATGCTACTGTACTTTTCACTGAATTGTTAACTATAGTAAACAAAAGAATAATTTCTTGATAAAAGTCGACATGAAAATGTTGCCACATTTTAGCCAATAATTACAATTCTATGCCCCAAATTGTTCATTTTCTTAAGAGCTTGGCAATCACTCCACAGACTTCATAGCCCTACCATCAAAATTTAATCAAGTAAAAGTATATATGTATTTAAAATATGAAAAATCTATTGCATAATGCAGTTTCATTTAACTTTTTAAGTTACTGCTTTATGACAGTGACCTCCATGGTCTGAAAATAGAATGTTACAAATATATATCTGTGTTCCATCCCAAGGACATTTGCAGAAATGAGATGTAATATTTCAACAGTTTTATCCTTGTGAGTAAATGTTAATAAATAGATAAATCTTTAACACTTGTCAAGTCACGAGCTTGCATTCAGTATAGCTAAAAGAAGAACATGATGTCTTAGGGACCAGGTCTAGTATATAAATTTTTTTAATGTCATACTACTAAGCCAATCTAGGAAGTTAATCTTGGTCAGTATTGAAAGATATCAAAGTTGAGATAAGTTATTGGTATGGATCCATTTACAAAGAGTCATACCAAATAAACCACTCATATCAATGATGCAGTGTGAAATCCACATTGGATTTCTCTCTAGAATGACTTGGATGAATAAGGTGATTGGTTATGAGCCATCCTTCTTCTGACATACTTCCTTAGGACAGAGAAAATCAATCAGGTTAAAGAAAATATCTCAGAAAAGAGATAAATACTTGTCTGTGGGCTTACTGATAGATTGAGAGAAATTATTCCATAAACATGATATTGTTGTTTTGAAAATAGTTTTGTCTAAAATTTGACTTAATATTTCTATTTGTTTTTACATATGATTTTAAAATGTTTTGTAGTATTTAATTTGTATTTACTTAGAAATAACTATAATAATAGATTATATTTATTTAGACCTTGCTATGTTTACAAAGCAATTCTCTTATATTGAATCCTCTCACAATTTATGAAGCAGGTAATATTATCATAACTATAATAAGATCTTTACCTACATAAAACCCCCATAATAATCCCATGATATAGCCTTATTTTAATAGCCAGTATCTCAAGATAGTGAAACTAGATTAAGAATAATTAAGTAACTTGCAGTAAGACTCACAGTAAGTAGTAAAGTAAGACTCCAATCCAGTATAACACGACCTCAAAATTTCTGCTCTTAACCACGTGCTTTCCATCACTTCATCCTGAAAATTGTTAATATAGTGACATTTTCCAGGAAAATATTGGTCAGGGGCTATACTACAGCCACTACTTTATTCAAATATAAGAATAGTATGTGGTTCTTTTGTGATGTCTCTAGGAACTCACCGTCCACCACACACACAAATGCACACACACACAGACACACACACAGACACACACTATCTTTTTCTCGGAAGAACCACCAACATATGACTTAGTTATTTCTAGGATGATAGTCAGTCATAAATCAAACCATCTAAAGTGAAAAACTTGTTTACCACAGTCACCTTATTATATATTAAAGTTACAATAATGGAAACCTATTTTAAAACATTGTGAATTTAAACCTTCTCTTCAAAATAAATGAAAGTAAAATAACACACAAATATCTGTTTTTAAAAACATTTTAGAGAAAACACAATATAATGGTTATGGCAAAATATTTCTGCATAGGCTGAACTGGTTCAGACTACTTAAAATAATAGTTCATTGAAGTTTTTAGCGATGACACAATCCTTCTGATAACTCTTATTGGAAGTGTAAGCCTCTATTTCACTAAGTGTCAGCAAACCTTGCTTAAAATCAACATAATCAGTTCAAATTTCTTTTGTTTCTGATTCAGTGGATATCAATATATGTTTTTCTGAAAGTCTTTGAATAATGAATATTAGGATAGAAGTTATTTCTGTGAAGCCATACTGAATGATTTCTTCGGTAACAGCTGATTATCCACTGACTTAGACAAGCGTCTCCTTGTTACCATACCACTTAGTTCACTTCACTAATCAATTATTCATTCTACAAATATATACTTATTGAACATTTACTTGATTCCAAATGTTATTTTGATGCTGGAAATATAAAAAGTACAAGTTCCATCCTTTATATAATTATTGTATTGGTCATCATCAGAGGTTTGTAAATATGAGCTTGGTAATTAGTCTGAGGAGTTTTTAGCAAGTGAACTTGACTCGAAGGAACCATTGAGCTAATGCCAGCCTGGAGGAGTTTTTAAAAGTTACTATTTCAAGACTTTCTCTTCCTTCTTTGTCAAATGCCAAGGTTATTTTTGCACATTTATAGAGGCACATTTCTTAACAACTCCTCTATTTAAAGTAACCAAAAGCTGCCTGACCAGGCAGTGGCGCAGAGGATAGAGCATGGGACTGGGATGCGTAAGACCCAGGTCTGAGACCCCGAGGTCATCAGATTGAGTGCTGGCTCATCTGGTTTGAGCAAAAAAGCTTACCAGCTTGGACCCAAGGTCACTGGCTTGAGCAAGGGGTTACTCAGTCTGCTGAAGGCCCACGGTCAAGGCACATATGTGAAAGCAATCAATGAACAACTAAGGTGTCGCAACAAAGAACTAATGATTGATGCTTCTCATCTCTCTCTATTCCTGTCTGTCTGTCCCTAGCTATCCCTCTCTCTGACTCTCTGTCTCTGTCTCTGTGAAGAAAATAAAAAATAAAAATAAATAAGTAAATAAAGTAACCAAAATCTTTTGAACAGTGATATATAAAATACAAAGAAACAAATCTGGGGGTGATAGGAATGAGAAAACCTTAATATAGTTTTTTAAAAACCACTATATTATATACTTTTTGACAGCTCAACAACTTAATGAAAATGTACCTATGCTCAGAGACAATCTTACATATCAAATTACTTAACTCTGTTTTAGACAATTTGTAAATTCATAATAACATGTTACGTCTTTGTGTCATTACAAAACTAAGAAGAATAAGATATGTATATTTATCAGCAATAATTATTAGAGCAAAGATTAACTGTTATAAATAATAATTAGTCAAGTTGATAATTAATAAGTACATTATACCTACCACACCATTAAAAGATAATTACGTTACTCATTGCTACCTCTCATCTGAATCATCTAGGAAATTACAATTGTAAATGATAATACATATTGAGGACTTTGCTGGTGCCTAATTAGTTGAAGATATCTTCTCAGGCCATGGTTAATCTATTGATTTTATAAAAAAAATTGTAGTGTAAATAAAGAATGTAATGTAAATTTATTGCCGTGAATTTGCTACAGTAAAATTGAACCATTTTATCTTATGTTAGGAAATGTATATTAATATACATTTTTAAGTTTAAAGACATAGCTCCTATTCTATGTGGAGCTCATAATTACAAAGACTAGAAAGAAAATATTTCTATAGAACTCAATTCTTTTTCCATAAAATCAAATATACAAATAGCATTTGAAAGATAATGACATTGAAAAAATCCTTATTAATTAAATATAAATATAACTCATATAACTCACATAATAAAATTTTATAAAATATGTGAAAATAAATCATAAAAATAATAAATTATGTAATAATACTTGTATCTTTTATATCTTCACAAAATACATATTTTACTAGCAAAAGGGAAAGGGAAATCTTAATAAAATTAAAAATGAAAAGAGCACAATAAATATAAATTCTATTTGAAAATACAGATATCAAGAATATAAGCAATGAATAGCAAAAGAAAAGCTAACAAAGATGAGAAAATAAATGAGATTACAGGGTACCTTTTAAAATATAT
Organism: Saccopteryx leptura; assembly: GCF_036850995.1. Lineage (NCBI taxonomy): Eukaryota > Metazoa > Chordata > Mammalia > Chiroptera > Emballonuridae > Saccopteryx > Saccopteryx leptura. The sequence continues at coordinate 78,240,377 of NC_089507.1, read as the reverse complement.
ATATAATATAACTTTTGCTGGGTAGCTCAGTTGGTTAGAGGATTGACCCGATACGCCAAGGTTGCAGGTTTGATTCCTCATCAGGGCATGTACAACAATCAACCAATGAATGTATAAATAAGTGGAACAACAAAGCAATCTCTCTCTATTTTTCTCTCTCTTTTACCTTTCCTCTCTCTCTAAAGTCAATAACTAACAGTTAAATAAATTAAAATCAATAAAAATTTTAAAATATGTTCAATAAAAAATTTTAAATGTAATTTTTTATTATTATTCAGTGAGAGGAGGAGAGTCAGAGACAGACTCCCACATGCACCCCAACTGGAATACCAGGAAAGCCCACTGGGCCAATGCTCTGCCCATCTGAGGTGTTGCTGAGTTACTCAGCAAATGAGCTCTTCTTATCACCTGAGATAGAAGTCATGGAGCCACCCTCATTGTCCATGGCCAACTCGCCCCAATCAAGCTATGGCTGCAGGAGGAGAAGAGAGAGAGAGAGAGAGACAGAACAGAGAGAGGCGGAGGGGTGGAGAAGCAGATGGACATTTTTCCTTGTGCCCTGACCAGGAATCGAACTGGGGACATCCACATGTCAAACCAATGCTCTACCCTGAGTCAACCTGCCAGGGCCAAAATATGTAATATAAATAGACTTCTGGAATATTGGAATGAAGATTTCTGTGACCTAGCTTTCACACAGAAATTATGAAAATATGGGCAAATAAATAAAATCAACCATTTCAGAACTGTGGAAATGAACCAAAACAATAGAACAAGCTGAATGTTGATCCAAGGGAAGCTGATAAACCTCTTTAAGGCAGCAGTCTGTGACAGTCTTTACTTGGGACTAATCCTAGCTATGTTGCCTCCCCAGAGCAGTAATGTAGAAACCAAAAGCCTGCAGCTTTGCAGTCACTATTGAGGGATGAGTTTGGACCTCTTTTCAAGGGTCCTTAGAAGCACAATTCCCACAGCACAAACAATATTTTGTCTGAAATTACAGCTCTCTGGAAAATCTCTATCCCCAATGTGCTGTGGCCATTGATTTGAGTGGGAATTCAGATTGTTGAAAAGAGAAGCCCTAGTGCTTTATCAAAACAATAGCAATGTGCTGGCAACATCACAGATTCCTGAGGCTGAGTTTCAGTAGGAACAAACAAGAGCCTACAGAGGAGTGGAGGGGGAAAGATAACACTGGGGAACACTTTTTTTTTCATTTTCTATTGCATGAGGTTTTAGAACTGTTCCTATATATTTCTGCATCGCTGATTCCAAATCAGAAATCCATTTTTTGGTGTATGCTCTAGTTTTTATGCAATTTTAATTTCTTTTTGTTACAGTTAATGACATGCATTGGTTTTTAAATTGGAGTTAAAGGGCAACTACTCTTGGATTGACCATAACCACAAGGCAATTAATGTTTACAAACATAACTTTTACATAATTGTAGTTGTTTTTAAATGTAAAAAATTATTATCTGATAAAAACACCCTCTTATTTTGTTTAAAGATTGAAGCATGGCTTCTTCGAGTAGGCATAAATCTAAGAATAGTCCTGACACCTTTTGTTATATATGTGGCTGTTACACATTTCAACGTCAAAGGCGCAATATTTCATCATTTGTGACACGTGCATATATTGCCTATTTTCAAGTTACCCTAGGCATTCAAGACAAAATTGGGCTCCTCATATTGTGTCATAATTGTGAGGAAATGCTTCATGACTGGACAAAAGGAAAATGCAAAGGAAGGCTTTTTGGTATTTCCATGGTTTGGCGTGAACAAAAGGACCACAGTAGGTACTGTTATTTCTGTTTGATCCATACAAAGGGCATCAGCAAGAAAAAACAGCATATGATTTCATATCCTAATATTCCCTCAGCAATACAACCTATCCCACACTCTGAGACACTCCTGGTTCCAGTTTTCAATGTTTTATTTCTTCTAAGGACGAAGAAAGTAACATGGTGATCAAGTGTATTTTGATAAGATGCATGAAGAAATGGTTGTAGAATCTGAAGGGTCTTCTTCTGATGCCAAGCAGTCATTAACCCCTCAGCAGTTTAGCCAACCCAAATTGAATGACTTAGCAAGAGATTTGGGCCTATCAAAGAAAGCAGCTGAGTTATTAGCCTCCAGGCTTCAAGAAAAGAATGTACTTCCCCGGTCAGCTAAAGTATTCCATTTCAGGAAGCCTGAACAAATTTTTGTGGACATTTTTTTCCAAAGACAAACACTTTGTTTACTGTCATGATATCAGTAGACTTCTCAGCCAGCTAGGTGTTACCACTTACAGTCCAACAGAATGGCAGCTATTTCTTGACAGCTCTAAACAGAGTCTGAAATGTGTTCTCCTACACAACAGTAATGTTTATGCAGCAGTCCCAATTGGTTATTCAACTCATCTGTTAGAAGATTATAATGACATAAAAATTATCCTTGACTTTCTGAAATATAAGGAGCATAACTGGATCATTTGTGTGGATTTTAAAATGGTAAATTTCCTGCTAGGACAACAGAAAGATTTCAAGAATCCTTGTTTTCTGTGTTTGTGGGACAGCTGAGCTTGGGAGAAACACTGAACACAGAAGGAGTGGCCTAAACGTGAAGCTCTGGATATAGGGATGCAAAATATTGTGAATGAACCTGTAGTTAATTGAGAAAGAATCACCCCCCCCCTTTACATCAAAGTTGGCTTAATGAAGCAGTTTGTTCAGGCTTTGAATAGAGAACATGAATGCTTTCAACATATTATTTCTGCTTTTCCTGCCTTGCCTTTAGTGAAGATAAAAGCAGGTTTATTCAATGGACCTCAAATTTGAACCCTCATACATGACAAAGTATTTGCCAGGAAGATGAATAAAGAGGAGAAAACATCACGGCAGTCTTTTGTGGCAGTTACAAAGAACTTCCATAGCAACAAAAAAGTAGTAAACTATGAACTTCTGGTTCAAAGGATGCTGTTGGCTTTCCATGACATTGGATGTAACATGAGCTTTAAGATTCATTTCCTGAACAGTCACCTTGATAAGTTTCCTGAAAATCTTGGAGCTGTTAGTGATGATCAGACTATTGCTGGAGCATCAGACAAGATTGTCCTCAGCTAGTACACAAACGCAAGAGCTACACATGCAAATTTTTGCCTGAATAGAATTTAAATAAGTTTTGTGCAAATTTTATGATTAAAATAAGTGTTTTAATATGTTCTATTTTAAAATTGTAGACAAATTCTGATGCAATCATATCATTTAGTGTATCAGTGTATTTACTGTGTTATATAAATTATTATATTTTCACAAAGATGATGCTCAAGAAGACATTTTACTTCATTATGTTAAACTAAATGTTGAAAATTTTACAATAACATGAAAACCTAAAATCTTGAATTGCAAAAAAAAAACTGTAGCTTTCAGAGAAAAACTTTTGTCAGATTTGAAATCAGCACACTCAAATTAGGTAAGAACAAGTGTTTTTGTTGATGCAACAAAAATTTTGTTCCCCATTGTAATTTAAAAAAATATTTCGGAGGAAGAGATGACCACAGAGCACTTTAAAATGTTCCACCATATTCTTGGGAACCTGAAAAGCTGTGCCCCAGCCAAGGAAAGACCCAAGAAAGGAAAAGGAAGGAGTCATTCACATCTGACTATTAAAACTCCGTAGAAGCAAGTGAAAGCTAAAAATGTCTTGTAAACTGCCTGAAGATTGGATGTACTTTCTCACACACACAGATCCCTTTGGAAAAAGTGGAAAGTATATAAGAATTTTATTTAAGAAAATTTTCTGATGAACCATTGCTGACCAAAAATTATACTGATCTAGAGGTGACCTCCTAGGAAGTCAAACCTAAAAATAAAAGCTAGGATATGTATATATTCTCAGTAAATATTCAGGTATTATATTTTTTAAAAAAAAATTCTGATAGACTATTGCTGACCAAAATTTATTTTGAGCTAAGGGTGACCTTCTAGACAGCCAAACATAAAAATAAAGGCTATAATATATATATTATATATACATATATATTCTCAGAATATGTATATCTTCTTACAGCACTAGGTACAACAAATCTTGTATGTGGCAGGGTGGGTAAGTGGAGGATCTGATACCAGATTGATCATATGTCTAAAGCACTCAATAAATGTAAAGAGAATGATATCTCAAAGTACAAAAACTTTCAAAAAAGATATAAAAATTATTGTTAAAAAGACATCTTGGATTTGAAAAAACCAACTGAAACAAAAATTTCACAGGTGTCTCAATAAGAGATTCAAGTGAACAAAATAAAAAACCAATAAACCTGAAAAGAGGTCAATAAAGAAAATCCAGTTTCAGGAGAAAAATAGAACTTAGAATAAAGAAAATGAACAAAGCTTTAGAGACTTGTGGGACACAATCAAGTGTACCAAAATAAACAAAATCAAAGTTCTAGAGGAGAGCAAAGAAAGGAATAAAAAAATATTTGAAAAAAGGCTGAAAACTTTTAAATTTTATGGTAACTATTAATCTATATGTCCAAGAAGATAAAGTCAGAGAACTACGTTAGACAAAGCATAGTCAAATGATGAACGTCAAATACACACACAAAAAAAATTGAAAACAGCAAGAGGAAAACAACTTTCTGAATAAGATTCTCATTAAGAATAATAAATGGCTTCGCATGAGAAGTTATGAAGGCAAAATCAGCAGGATAATATCTACAGTGTTGAAAATTGACCAAGAATTCTTTATCTAGTTAAACTCTCCACATTCCAAGATTCTGTTAATATGCCTGTAATATATAAATATCTGATGTGTATAAATAACAATGCAAAGAAAGGAATAAACAAAAGTATATTGAAACAAAGATTTGTATACTTTTGAAATTAAGTTAGTGTTAATTAACTTAACCCAAACCAAAGTTTTAAATTAAGATATTAATTGTGAACCCCTTAAGGAAAGCACTGAGAAAAACAACTATAAATATATAGTAAAATGAACAATAAAGAATAGAAATGTTATACTAGGAAATATCTGCTTAATACAAGGAAGACATTATTGAGGAAAAGAGGTATTTAAAAAAGACATAAGACATATAAAATACAAATAGCAAAATCTCAGACATAAATGTTACTTTATCAATAATTTCATTAAATATAAATTGCTCAAGTACTCCCTCCCCTCAAAAGACATAGATTGGCAGAATAAAAAAAAAAAAAATACATGATCCAAATAAAGCAGCCTTGAAGAGACGTACTTTAGATTCAGACACACAAATAGATTGAAACTAAAAGAGTTAAAAAATATATGACATACATAGAGTAAACTAAACCTGGACTAGATATACTATTATATAAGCTACAAATGAACCTTAAGATAAAAATTGCTATTACACATAATGAATGACATTTTATAACAGTAACAATGATCAAATCATCAGGAAGATATTATAGTTGTAAGTACATATGCACCTAACAACAGAGTTCCAAAATATATGAAGCAAAAAATTGTCAAATTGACGGAGGTGGTAAATATTAAACACTATAGTCGGGTACCATATAATGACATTTTAGTCAATAACAGACCACATATACAATGGTGGTCTCATAAGATTCTAAAGAAGCTGTATTTGTAAGAAACTTCTTATAAAAATTCAGAATGATTTTGTTTGTTTCCGACAAGCAATAAATACCCTCTCACAGCACCTCAAGTTTGGTTGCACAGACTGATTACAATCAGTCATCCACTGCCTTATTTCAATCCAGAAGGGCCTGTTCACCTAATGCTATGTAATCAGAGGGTGCTACAGTCCTCCCAAATCTAGATGATGGTCTTCAGAGTACATTATTGTTGTGATTTCTTTGTTGAGGACCTAAGATTCTATACAAGAACACAGTTCTACAGGAACTACTTTAACAAGAATTTAATTCCACTGCCACTTTAGTTAAAAGTTTTCTGTGCCAGTGTGGAGTCAGCCTGTCCCTGTACTTTGGAATATTTTCAGGTTCTAATGATGTAAAACATAAGCAAATATTATTTCTTCCATCAACTCAATGCAAGAGTGAACCATTTTTTTCAGATAGGGTCAATGGAACCAAAACCAAATATCCAAAATCAGACTATTGAGTCCTCAATCTTATATCCTCTCCTGGTTAAACACCATCTTTGTTTATCAATACTACAAAATTCCTTAGTTCTTTAATATGATGAATGCTTCAACATGTAAAAGACCAAATCACATTGCCATGACAACCCCCAATGTTCCTATTTTGATTTTTATTCCTACTGATCCTCAGGCCACCCTTCACTCTTTCTTGATGTTTCCTATTGTGGTGATGTACCCATTACCCATCCAGTCTCTCCTCAATATTTTCTATTATTCCTGCCCACAACCTTGTTCATGGAGCTGCATTGACAGTTCAAATGTTTGTTTCTGATTCTGTTGAAAGAAGCAGGGGCAGGGCTTTTGGGACAGTGTTATGAAGTTATAGTAGTTTACACTAATGTCTTAGGCCTTAGCATTTACTCACCACTGGTTTACCAGAACAAGCCCTGTTCTTGCGTGCTCCATTCTTGTTAAGTGTCCTATATAGATTTTCTATTTTTATCTCTTATACTGTGTTTTACTGTAACTTTTTAAATGTTTATATGTTTGGAATCACAAATATTTGTTATTATGGAACGATTGCCTACATAGTAAGTACAGTAACATGCTATGCAGGTTTGTAGCCTGGGAGCAATAGGCTTTACCATATAACCTAAGTGTGTAGTAAGCTAAATTATCTGGGTTTGTGTAAGTGCACTTAATGATGTTTGCACAATGAAATTGCCCACTGATGCATTTTTTCAAAATGTATCCTAGTCATTAAGCTATGCAGAGTTAGAGACCAATAACTTACTTTCAAGCATGGATAGAACAACTGGCCAGAAGGTAAACAAGAAAATATGAAACTGGACAACACTATAAGCCAACAAAGCCTAAAATACATCTATCTATAGAACAGTTTATCTAACAATTATATAATGCACATTTTTCTCAAGCACTCATAGAACATTCTCCAGAATAGATCAAATACTAGGTCATAAAACCAGTCTCAATAATTTAAAAGTTTGAAATCATACTAAGAATGTTCTCTAACCAAACTGGAAAAAAATTAGAAATTCAAAATAAAAAATGAGAAAGATTAACTAACATGTGAAGATCAAATAATATAACACGAAAAAAGGAAAAATAACAGTGAGTCAAAGAAAAAAATCACAAGAAAAATTAGAAAATACTTTGAGAAGAATGTAAACAAAAACAAAACTAACCAAAATGTATGGAATGCAATTAATTGTGGAAATTGTTAGCTAGAGATATTAATTACATAAAAGAAAAAAGATCTTAGCCCTGGCCAGTTCGCTCAGTGGTAGAGCGTCGGCCTGGCGTGCAGAAGTCCCAGGTTCGATTCCCGGCCAGGGCACACAGGAGAAGCGCCCATCTGCTTCTCCACCCCTCCCCCTCTCCTTCTTCTCTGTCTCTCTCTTCCCCTCCCGCAGCGAGGCTCCATTGGAGCAAAGATGGCCCCGGCTCTGGAGATAGCTCCTTGGCCACTGCCCCAGGCGCTAGAGTGGCTCTGGTCGCAACAGAGCGATGCCACATAGGGGCAGAACATCGTCCCCTGGTGGGCAGAGCATCGCCCCCTGGTGGGCGTGCCGGGTGCATCCCGGTGGGGCGCATGCGGGAGTCTGCCTGACTGTCTTTCCTTGTTTCCAGCTTCAGAAAAATACAAAAAAAAAAAAAAAAAAAAAAAGATCTTAGATCAATTTTCTAACCTTCTCCTTCAAGGAAATAGAACATATGTGTAAACTCAGCCAAAAACAAACACAACAAAGATGAGAGCAGAAATTAATGAACATCAACAGAAAAAATCAATTAAACTAATATTTAGTTCTAGAAAAGATCCACAAAATTTATAACTATTTAGTTATTTTTTAACAAGAAAAAAGGAGAGAACACTGAAATTGCTGATAATTAGAAATGGAATAAAGAACATGAGTATCAGCCTTGCAGAGATTGCTAGAGGAGGGAATGTAGGGAGTAAAGGAGGGTAAAGGGGGGTAAATGGTGATGGAGGAAGACTTGACTTGAGGTGGGGAACACACAGTACAGTGCACAGATGATATGCTGTGGAACTGTGCACCTGAAACCTGTACAATTTTGTTAACCAGTGTCACTCCAATAAATTAAATAAAAAATCCCACCACTGATTGAAAAAACATGTGTGCACACATATACACACTTTTGTAAATGATAAGTTTTCCTGTTAGTCAATATATGTATTAATAAAGATCATTTTGATGAAAAATAGTATTATAAATAAATACTATACATAATTGTATGTTAAAGAATTAGATAACTTTGATGAAGTGGACAAGTTCTCAGGAAGACACAAATTGATGAAACTGACTCAAGAATCTAAATAGATAAATTTAAAAAGAGATTAAATTAGAAACTTTTGAAATCCACTAAGAAAAGCTCTGACTCATCAGTGCTTCCTTAATGATTTCTACCAAATGTTTAAAAGGTAGTATAAATCATTCACAAACTTGTCCAAAAAAAAAAAATAGATAAGGGAATACTTCTTCATGTGATCAGTACTGCTCCAATACAAAAGCAAAGACAATATAAGAAATAAAAACATATATCCACATAAAAACAAGTACATGAATGGTCCAAACAACATTATTCAAAATGGTAAAAATAGGAACAAGTTATCCATTGAAGAATGAATAAAATTATGGTATATCCACACGATAGAATACTGCTCAGGGCCCTGGCCAGTTGGCTCAGTGGTAGAGCATCTGCCCAGAGTGTGGATGTCCTGGGATTGATTCCAGTCAGGGCACACAGGAGAAGCGACCATCTGTGTGGTGGTCTCCAACGCTCCCCTCCTCCTTCTCTTTTCTCTCCCTCTTCCCCTCTCACAGCCATGGCTCAATTGCTTCTAGGGCATCAGCCCAGGGCTCTGAGGATGGCTCTGTGGAGCCTCTGCCTCAGGCATTAAAAATAGCCCAGTTGGGAGCAAGGCTCCAGATGAACAAATCATCAGCCCTTGAGGGGGGTTGGGTGGATCCCAGTCAAGGAGCATATGGGAGTTTGTCTCTCTATTTCTCCTCCTCTCAATTTGAAAAGAAAAACAAGAAGAAAAAGAATATTATTCAGCAATAAAAATAAATAAATTACTGCCTTAGGCTATTCACGAATATACCTTGAAAATATTATCCTATTTTTTTAAAAAAATTCAGTCAAAAAAGATAACATACATATTATATGATTACATGTATATAAAATACCCAAAAATAGGCAAAGCTACAGATAGAGATTGAAGTACTTGTGGTCTGGAGTTGGGGGTTGGAGGAGAGGATGAAAATGGGAATGACAGTAATAAGTGGAGTTTTCATCTTTTTATTTTGTATAAAGAAAATGTACTACAATTAAATTATACTAATGTTTGCACAACTCTGTGAATATACAGAAAATCAGTGAACCATACACTTTGAATTGTTTACTTTTATGGAATATAAGTAATATTTCAGTAATGCTGTCTAAAGAAATCAACAATCAATCTTCTAAAACAAGAAGAAAACTGTTATATGAAATCTCAGAGGAATAATTTTAATATTGATTGTGCTTTTTAATTGAATAAATAAGTAATGAATAGTGTGCTATAAATACTGTTTCAGCATGAAAACTCATATGGTTTTCCATTAGTTCAATTCATCAAATTTTGTCACGTAAAGTATTTAAAAGGACATACAAAAATTCAGAAAGTATGCCACTAAGAGAGAGATGATGACAGTAACAACCAGACATAAGAAAAAAATGTATTTGGTGTTTGATATTCAGTATTTTTTGAGAAGAATTTCATGCAAGAAACCTGATTGCTTTTGTGTATTGCTTGTTGCCAAAATGCTGAGTGGTGAGGTTTTTCATAATTATGGCTTTTTCTTTTTAGAAATAAATAGATCCAAATTCCATTTTTCATCATTCTTGTCATGGGAGGTAGCCCTCTGACAATTTGATTGAGTTCAGAACCATAAAGGACAAAGTGGAAAAAATCTAAAAAATAAAGCCTTTTTTTTTTTAGCTCCTGAGAATCATTTTCTATCTAGTTCAGTACTGGGTCTCTATGAAATTGTGATAAGCCACCAGTGATTCATTCAGAATGGGCAGGCATTGGCCATAGTATGCATAGATGTTTTCAGTTCAATTTCATTTCCTTTGTTGCATTAGAATACTGCATATACAGCCTTATGATAAATCCCTTTAGCTTTTTTAATATTTCCAGAAGAGTTTTCAAAGAACAAAGAACAACAAGGTCAAACCTCACAATGAGAGACATATGTAGGACAAATAGGAGGACAGGTAGATATCTGAATTTGAAATCAGCTAATTTGTATCCCATTTGCATCATTTACTCTTTTTCCTCACTCTTGCATCAACTTCAGAACTAGGCTCTGTAAGTTTTTCTTCATATAAAAGATTAAAATAATAAATTTATTTATTTTTGTCTTAAATTACCCTAAATCCTTTTTCCAACCTCTTACTGTCAATGAACACCTAGGATTCATTCATCTTGTTATTTAATACATTATGAAAATAACTGGGTTACAGAAATCAATTCTCTGTGTAGATCATTTTAGTGATAGTAACAGAGCAAGATAAAACATGCTTCTAATCCACAGTGCAACCACACACAAAAGAGAATTTTGTTAATGGTCACCAAAAGTGCCCTGACCTATAAATGATGATGAAAATGATAATAGCTAACATTTATGGGGCATTTCTGTACATCCTGTCTTACCATAAGCTCTTTATAAGTATGAGTTAATCTTTTAGTAACTTTAGAATATAGAATGACACATAAATCAAGTCCTGAGGCATACAGGGTTTCAATAAATTGTTCAGGTTGCTCAGTATGTTACAAAGCCAGGATTCTCATTGGAGCAGCTGGACTCAAGAGCCTAAGTTCTTTACCACTCATTCTATCTAGTTCTGCATAATCACATCAGATGTGTCTATTTTTTAAAAGATATCAGTTGCAAATAGCTAAAGATCATTTTATGCCATTTGCATTTGCATGGAATAGTTACAAAATGTCATATATATACTTACAATATTGATTGTAAGTTACATTCTTAAATAAATGTAAGTCATTTTATATATATGAAGTAGTTCCAGAGTAACATATATTTAAAGTTATATGTAATTAAAAACAAATCAAATTTGGGTAACTTAGTTACTTAGTAGAAACAAATGAATAAACTATTGTTGTTAAATCACTTAAAAGAGAATAAAGAAATTTGATTTTTATCTATGCCTCTCTAGACTTCAGTCTCCTCATCTATAATGAAAGAGCTGGAAATACTCCTTGGAGTATTGATTCTATTATTTACTTCCGTATTTTGTTTGCTTTTAGGATTTATTTCAATATCTTATATTCATATCCTCTGCCTATTTGTCTAAGAGGTTGTTTTTTTCTTAACACATTTACCAGAACACTTAATATGTTAAAAGTAGAATTAATTATCTGTGGTATGTGTTGAATATATTTATTTCTCATTTTACTATTTTTTATGATTTATATTTTTTTGTTTTCTCTTTTATTTCTTATTAAGTTTATTGGGGTGACATTGATTACCAGGTTTACATAGGTTTCAATTGTATACCTCCATTATACATAATCTGCATACTGCATTGTGTGCCCACCACACTAAGTCAAATTATCTTCCGTCACCGTGTATTTGGCCCCCTTTACCCTTTATTCCCCCCATGCCTTTCCTCTGGTAACCACCATACTTTTGTCTGTGTCTATGAGTTTTAGTTACACACCAGTATACCATATATGAACAAAATCATATGGTTCTTAGCTTTTTCTGTCATTTTACTTAGCACAATATTCTCAAGGTTCACCCATGCTATCTCAAATGGCAGTATTTTATCTTTTGATGAGTAGTATTCTATAGTATATATGTACCACATTTTCTTTATTTTGTGTATGAGAGGTTGCTATTTAGAAAATTAAATAGTTTCATATAGTCATACATGATTTATTTTCTTTAACTCTTCTGATTTTTGACAAATGTTTCAAACAAAATATAAAAATAACTTACTCAGTCCTGATGAGGTGGTGGCTTAGTGGATAGAGCATTGGACTGGGACACAGAGGACCCAGGTTCAAAAGCCTGAGGTCACTGGCTTGAGCGCAGGCTCATTCAATGTGAGCACAGGCTCGCTAGCTTGAGTGTGGGGTCACTGGCTTGAGCATGGGATCACAGACATGACCCCGTGGTCCCTGGCTTGAGCCCAAAGGTCGCTGGCTTGAAACCCAAGGTCACTGGCTTGAGCAAGGAGTCATTCACTTTGCTATAACCCCCTGGTCAAGGCATATATGAGAAAGCAATCAATGAACAACTAAGACACCTCAACAAAGAATTGACTCTTCTCATCTCTCTCCCTTCCTGATTCTCCATCCCTATCTCTCTGTCTCTGACTCTTTCTCTGTCTCTTTTAAAAAAAAAACCTAGTCTTTTCTTCTACTTTATGAGTTGGAATTTTTTTTTAATTTATTTTTTTCCACTAAGGATTTTTGATACAAAATATAAATTAATTATAAATCAACCTTCCTTCAAACAGCTAGTCCATTATCCCAATATCTCTTAATAAAGTTTCTACTTCTCTCCTGATTACCTATTAAGGAAATTCAATATTAATTGTAAGTTACATTCTTAAATAAATGTAAGTCATTTTATAAACTCTTCATTTTATCTTATGGAACTGTCCATCTGTATCTGCACCAGTATCAGATTGACCAATAAATGTTATGTAAAGATCCTGAAATTCATTTATAGTAAAAGGAAGATAAAAATAAGATGAAAATGAGTTTTTCTTTATCTATAAGATAGACAAACATTCATACTTTTAATAATATTTATATTGGTCAAAATGTCAAAAGTAATCATACCAAAGATTTTGATGAAAATAAACATTGGATAATCAGGCAGCATTTATAGTTTATGTGTATGTATATACTCTTTAACCTTAAACATTAATTCTCAATGTGTAATTGGGGGTCTCCAAGATCTTTCAGGGGACTTGTAATGCCAAAGTGCTTTCATCATAATACTTAGACACCGTGTTAACATTTGCATTGATGATTTAAAAGCAATGATGGGTAAAACTGCTGTCACTTTAGTGGAAATAAAGGCACTCACAACAAATTATACCAGTAGTCATTTCTCTTCATTATGCACACATAGTTTCACACACGCAGAGACACACACACACATTTTCACTCATAATATCCTGATGAAACACTAAAAATTATTTTACTGTTGTATAAGTGACAATATTTTGTATAATGAAATGTGTAGCACACATTAAGCACGTCTATTGCCTACTGAAATATGATGGTTCTTTTGAAGGAAAAGCTTTTGTATTAATCAACCTACCCCTTATTTCATGAAATTATTTTTACTAGAGACAATAATGAGAGGTAAAAACAATGGTTATTCAGACCTGAATATTGGGGGTGGGATGCTTTTTAAAAAATGAACAAAGTGAGTCTGCCCTGTCAAAAAACAACAACTGACACTACTTGTTGCCAATGATAAATTCTGAGCTTCAAGCAAAAATTAGAATTTTGGAAAATTATGTCCAGCACCAAGAAATTGACAGCTTTCCAAAATTTGAAGACCTTTTTATAATGATATTAACAAATGTGATTTTAAGTTCATAGTCTATAATAAAATATGTCAGATTTGGAAAACCTTAAGCAAGCTTATATTTTCAAATGATCCATGCATGGGTAAAAGGGCTATTCAAAATTCAAAGCACATAATAGATTTTAATGTAACAACATAAATACTTAATTTAGTTTCAAATTCCACATTGAATGTTTAAAAACTTTTGGGTGTAAAAAGTGAAGGGATTAAGCAAAAAAAAGAAGAAGAAAAAAGAATGAGAAACAGCAGCGAAGAGTATTGGTAGTATTTTTTTTAGTGATTAAATTTCACTGCTTAATGTCTTGTTTTGATATAGCATCAAAAAATAAATTTACAGTTTCCTGTAAAGGCTACTAAAAGATCTTTTCCAACTTCTTCTCTGTGTGAAGCCAAATTACTTTCATCCACTTCATCAACATTACCATACATTGAGTGATGTAGCAGAGGTCAGAATTCATCTGTCTTCATTAAATCAGATATTGAATAGACTTATCATCTGTAAAATGTGAAATCCTCGTACTTACACTGCAAGTTTGTGATTAAGTAAAATAAAATATATAATATATAATATATATACATATTAGAATATATAAATATATATTGTACTTGGCAAATGGCTGGCACCCAGTAAATATAGGCTTGCCTTTCAGTTTCATGCCTAAAATGTAATCTAGTCGATTGACTAAAGTATATTTCATCCAATACTGGAAATAGTAAAGCATTAGGGTTAAGTGTATGGATGCTGGTGTTGTGAAAACTATATTCTACATTTTCCCATCCATGTGGCCTTAAGCACATTATTAATCTAAGACCCATTTTTTCCACTTGTAAAATATGCAGAGTAATTACGTATACCTCACAGAGATTTGAAGAAATGAAATGCTTTAATAATTTATCTTCTTTATACATTGCATAGCTTAAAGTGAATGCTCAATAAATGTTGGTTATTACCAAAAAATATTAAAATAATGCCACTTTTCTCAGTATTTTTTCTTAGTATATTTATTTCTCAGTTCTGGGAAATAGTTATTTTAATAAAAATATGTTATGGTATTAGATTTGGTATTATTTAAATATTAATCAATAAATATCTTGAAATTTTCTCAGCTTTAATTTTTAAAGCGGCAAATCTTGATAGACATATCTTACATTTTAAAAAGCTCTTTGCTCTCAGTATGTTTTAAAAAGCAAAGGAGTCTTAGGACTAAAAGCTCTGAGAATCTGACTTTGAAAACCCACTAATAGGAAATCATTTTGGATAATTTTACAAAATGACTAGTGAACAAGTAACCACTAGATATTTCACATTCTTTCCATTTCTCAATTAAAGTTTTTATTGAGGTTACTGTAATTTTACTCTGCAGTTCTACATTAATTCTGGGGAAAGATATCTTGTCTTTTGTTTCATAGCTCCTTACAATTAGAAGACAGTTTAACAGGGGCAGTGAGAATATTATACTTGCATTTTACCAAAGGAGAAACAAGGGGCAGAAGCTTCCACTTATCTCCCAGAATCTGTTCTCACCTTCTCAATAACTAACCCCATGAATTTAAGGTGGACAGATGGGCTATCAAAAAAAAGTATCATTTTCTGAGTTGTTTGTTTGTTTGCAGCAAGATCTGACCAGTGATATATAAGCAAGATGGTAACACAAAATTTTGTGGCAACTGGAATGTGGATGTGATATCTAGAACTGGAACAAAGGAACAGATGTCTTGCAAAACAAGATGGAAACTACATGTTAAAGATGATAAGAGCACAGGAGCTTGGGTTCCTACAGATAAGAGTCACCATATTAGTCATAGCGAATAGTTTTGTGAGAGTAAAACAAATTTCTATCTTAAGTAAGCTACCATAAGTTGAAGTTTTACATTACTCATAATAGAACCTAATTTTAAATGAAAAGTGAAAGTACTGTTACCGAAATAGGACTCTATTTTTTCTGTTTATCTCTGTCAATCATTCTCCATTAGCATCACCAATGGGGTTTTTCAAGATAGTGGATTACTACTGAAGATGAGGATGGCAACTCAACTTTTCTCGGGATATTTGGTAATCTTATTTCTAAAACACATGTCCCTACAAAGCTCCTGATATTTTTTAAGTGATTGGAAGATTTTAGAACTGATTCAAACTATAATTCACACATACCTACACACAAACCAAACATCTTATTGTGCTTGATTCAATGAAGAAAAATAACTTTTATTTATAAGTTAATAATTACTGCATCAATAACTAAACTAAGATTACTAGTTAGATATCATCTCTCCACCACAGAACTATAAAATGTTTGAATTAGAAGATATCTTCCTAAACTTCTAACACAATTTGTTTTCTTTACAGAAGAAGATGGTTAGAACCAAAAGGAGAACACAAGATCAAAAAAATGATTTATAAAGCTGTGACATGTAAAAATGTCAATTGTTATTGTTCTAACATATTCACTGTAACCAGCAAGATCCACTTTACCAGCTTGGGATACAAAATGAAAAGCATTTCCGTTCCTTCTTTGTTTAATTGCTGAATACCTTATTGCCTTTATTAGCAGGAAGGCTATCACCTTTACTTCCAGACAGTTGTAGAATTCCATGATCATAGTTAGTTCAGAGTGGTAGTGAGATTAGAGGACCTTATCAACTCACCCATCAGTGTCATTGTTTTTCTCTTCTTTCTTTGACATATAAAATCTTTCTGTGACACATAGCTTTCATATTATGTCATAGGGTTTTAATGGTATTAATTTATCTAAAAACACATGGAAAAATTAGTGGTCAATCATATTTGAAAATGCAAAATTCTTATCACACTTAGTAAACTTTAATAAAGAATTCCATTTATTTTTATATGATGCAAATATAATTCTTTGATTCCTTTTTAAAATAAGGTAAAAAAATAATAATTTAGACAGTGTCCTAAGGCTGAATTTAAGACTCTTTGGAACCTTCTTGGATATAGCTTATCTAACTTTCCTAAGTGATGTCTTTCTAAAAGATTGCTTTACAAAAAAACAAAAAACAACAAAAAAAAACCTACTTATGCACAAAAGTCCTTTCAGTAGATGGCAATTATACTTTAATTTAATTCCTTGTATCTCTGCCTACTGCATTGATCTTTGGTCTGTTTCTGTGCAAGTTAACTTATTTTGATATTTTATGTCATGAATCACTATAAGAATTTAATTAAATTGATATATTAAATGTGCTGTAATTGCCACTGAAGTATTATAGATGTCAGGCGTCTCTGCTTTCATCCCAGATCATGACTGGCAATAAGATGCTGCAATTCAGACTCTTTTCTTTAGGAAGAGATGTATACAGAAATTAATAGCCCAGAGATATCTATTTTGACCCAGGATCTGTAATTAGACATTTACCTTTTATGTGGAAATGATAAATGTTTCAGATGAATATTTGATTACTTGCAATTATTTGTTTCAAATTTTTATGATGTTTCCATTTTTAATGCTCTGTGTTCATAATCTGATCATTGATAAAGTGCCTCTCAATATTAATGTTACTCACTTTTTTAGAGTCTAGGTTATTTAACTTTTTTAAAAAACATAAGTTATTTCTATTTTAATTGTCACTGAGATTATTTTCAAATCTCTCATGATAATTTACTTTAAAAAGTTCCATACAACATGTTATTAATATATAATTCTTATAAAAGTATATTAACCAATTTAGCAAATTTATTATCTAAACACATAGGAGATTATGCACCATGAGATATTTTTCAATGTGGCAGCATAGATACTCATAATGAAACTAGCTGGGCCAAGGTATTTAAGATAATTAAACTTTGATTTAATAAGGGAGAACACTTTGCACACTGTTGATACTTAGACTTAAGCAGTAACACTTTATTTTGAATAATAAATGTAAGTTAAAATATCTTGAACATTTAATGTTTTTGTTTATTCAAAATGTTTACTATTGCATGCAATCAGATAGCAAAGTAAAATTAAATTTGGTTATAAATCAAATTAATTTTTATTTTACTTAACATTATATCCAAAATTAACAATTCTTTCCTAAAATAGATGAATTATAGACAAGTAATTTAGATATTAATAAGCATTAATTTATATAGTGTTTGAATCAACTTTTATTATTTTAAAAACTTTTACTATCCTAAAATTCTAGTTGGATGGCATTTTTCTCTTTACCTTTATAACTGGCCTTATAAATTTGATGATATTTCCTTAACAAGCAACACAATATAATATATAGTATCATAAATAAATATTTGGGAGCAAATTAATTAAATACTGGGTTAATAACTAACTACTAAAATATATTTTTAGACTTGAAATTTATGAGAATGTAACAATCTACTAGTAATCTAAATTACTAAATTTAAAAAATTATTATTTTTAAATAATGATAATAATTTTTATTAAACTTTATAATTTAGAATAATTTTAGATTTACAGAGAAATTGCAAAATGGTATATGACTTCCATATACCTCAAACTCAATTTCCCTTATTGTTAATATATATCTTCCTTTATTATGTCACACATTTGAATCAATATTGATGTATTAGTATGTATTGTGACTATTACATTAATATGTTCACAATTAATCAATCAATACTGAAACATTATTATTCATTCATGTTCATACTTGATACCAATTTCCTTAGTTTTTACCTAATGTCATTTTTCTGTTCCAGGATCCCATTCAGGATACTATATTACTAGTCCTCCTCTCTCTGTAATGTCCTCTTGTCATTTACTAAGATATTCTTTGTTTTGAATTATCTTAACAGTTTTGGGGTATGCTAATCAGGCATTTGATAATGTCATTCAGTAGATATTGAATGCTTTTCTCATGATTAAACTAGGCTTACATACCTTGAGAAAACGACCTTGGAGTTAATGTGTCATTTCCATCACATCATATCAAAGGTACATATATTATCAACATGATTTATCATTGTTGATGTTGAACTTGATCACCTCACTAAAGATAGTGTTTGTCGGGTTTTTTCATGTCAAGTTGCTAAACTTTCTATTTTGAATCTATACTCTTTGGGAGGAAGTCACTATGCAAAGCCTACATTTAAGGAGTTATGATCTACCTACTTGAGAGAAGAATATGTACAGAAATATTTTGAAATTTTTCTACATGGGAGATTTGTTCATTTTTTATGTTTTCTTATTTATTTAAAACAATAAAATCTAGTATCAGAGTCAACTATTAAAATGGAGGAAGAGTTAAAAAGTCCTTACGTCTGAAAAGGCAGTATGTCTTTCCATACATGATTTACTAACATATGGCTTGCCAAGATGCCTCTCTGTGCTATTATATACTAATAATGGTTAAAATAAAATAGTTTCAGATAACCATTTCTTTGATTCTCTTTTTTATCTTTTAGAAATATGCATTTTTACCATCAAAGAATGGGGGGAAAATCTATTCTCAGTTCCTCTTGAGAACTGTTTAGGAAAAGCCAAATGGAGAAAGTTGCTTTTACTAAAGAGTAACTTTTTTATTTTCTCTTTTTCTAACCTACATATTTAGTTTTTCTATTTTAGTAAAACTATAAATTTTCTTTATTTACTCTTTATTTATGGAACATTTACCACGTGTTCTGTGCTGAGGATAATGAGCAAGTTTGCTATGTTTGGTTTTCCCATAACATTTATTATAATTAAATGTGGTCCATTAGTAGTTATATTGAGGAAAGCAGAAATTTGATATAGTCAAACCCATTGCATTTTTTATTCATGTGTCCATTAGGCAGTACATCACTTTCCTCATTTCTTTTTACAATTACCTCAAATACTGTGTTTCAAATACTACATATCTTCCAGGAGATCATAGAAATGCTCAGTTAAAAACCCTAGTGAATCACAGAAATCATAACTGGCTAGTCAAAGGACAAAAATCAAGGAAATTTTCCTGGTGAGGCACAGATATACCAATACCTCTCAAACATGATTGAGTGGTTTCGACCCCAATTTTTGTATTATATAAAAGACAGAAATAATGTAGTCTGACCTGTGGTGGCGCAGTGGATAAAGCATCGACCTGGAAATGCTGAGGTCGCCGGTTCGAAACCCTGGGCTTACCTGGTCAAGGCACATATGGGAGTTGATGCTTCCAGCTCCTCCCCCCTGTCTCTCTCTCCTCTCTGTCTCTCTCTGTCTCTCTCTCTCCTCTCTAAAATGAATAAATAAAAATAAAAAAAATAAAAAAAATTAAAAGACAGAAATAATGTAAAGATAATGCTATATAGTGATTGCTTGCATCTTGTATATGTTGGGCCCCTTCAAAGAAAATAAAAATCTCAAAATTTATTGCATGTGTTTACTATCTTTTAAGATAACAGTTCAAGTCAAATTTATAGACCTTAAAAAATTACTTCTTCTAAAAAACGAATAAAGCAGATTCTGAGTCCTGGCCAAAGAAACTAGTCCTCTATTAAGAATTTATATTCACTATTATTTAATTATATTTACAAAACTATTCTGTGACATATGATCGTTGACGTTAACTGAAACTTCCAAAAATCCTCATCCAAAATTGTTATAAAGATAAACAAATGCAGTGAATTTTGTTTGCACTTTACTGTTCAAAAACTAATCATTGACTATTGGATGAACCAATCTACGGCAAATAGAGCACATTTTGAAAGAACAGAGAAAAATTTTAATGTAATACATCTCCAGAATGATCCCATTTGTGCTAATATTTGGAAACCTAACTTTACATGTTGCATGTACATGTTATTGAAGCCCATATATTTTGCTCCCAAAATGTTATTGTAGATGAATATCCTGGTCAGAAGTGCTTTTTCACTCAATTCTGCTATTGCTATACAACATCATTATATTTATTATCTTTGAAACCCTGTTTATTCAAAAATGTGCTTCTCTCACTTGTAGTACTGTAGCCTTATGTATCATTTTCTTCTGAAAAATACCTTCTTACTGACTTAAGTAAAGAAAACGCTGAAACAATTATACTAAAAACATTTGGTATTTGCAGAATTAAACTGAATTGCATAAAATATTGATTGGAAAAGAAAAAAAATCTTCACCTAAATATTCATGTAATCATTGAGAAGCTATAGTGAAATAAAATAAAACTATAATTTCTAATTTTTATTACCAAGCTCTGATAACTAAATAACATTACATTTCCATTGACAGCACACTATTGTGAAAAGATGGTATGTAAAAAATCAAGTGGCAATAACAGCTATTTACATATCCTTAAGCTATCCTATATTTAAATAAAGTTTTTCTTAATACACATACTGTTTTGCAAGCATATTTATAAGTTAATTTATAGAAGAAAAACCAATCTTAAAACAGGACATACTTAACTAAAAAATGTAATGTCTATTTATCTATTTATCTATCCAAATGCTGATAGTTGTTACATCCTACAACTTTTACACAATATATCCTTAATTATAGTTGCAAAGAGGGAATAATTTATTCAACAAACAAAGACTATCATTCTATGGGATAAAATAGAAGCAGTAGGTTGACATCTGTGAATTATGCAAAGAGAGGAGTAGAAAATAACTATGTTCTAATAAGAAACTTCTATTCATTTGGAATAGGGGAGTGGGAGAAAAACTGTTATCAGATAATTATTAAAATAGGGAGGGCACTGATTCCCAGGATGCATCTCAGGGAGGACTAGTTTGTTTTGGCTTGCCTCCTCAAGTGGAAATTTAGTGTGAATTAAAAAATGGCATGCTGAGTTTGAGAAGCGAATTCTTTTCTTTTGCCAAAGAGCAGCATTGGATGGAGGGCAACATGTCATTGATATTGAAGCTCCAAGGTGCTCTTTATACCCTCATGGTGAATAGTAAGTAGTTTAATGCTGTTTATGATAGAATCTTGATGAATAACATTAATAAATATAGTTTTTACACTGTTGCTCATTTTACTTGACAGAACGTTGCCACCTGGTCCTTAACATTTTTGAAAAACACTAAAATAAAGTCCTTATTAAAGAATAAAAAGGGCAAATTTATTTTCAGAGAAAACATTTACATATATGTAATGCTTATTGTGTATATGACAAATTTCTTCCTAAATTAGCTAATTTTCTGCAAGGTTCATAGCATTTTAGAGATTTAAAATGTTTCATACTAATAAAATCTTTATCACAAGTGCTATGTTTCAGACTAAAATATGACAAAATAGAATGTGATAGGGTTATTAAAAAAATGGAGCAGTACAAAGTAAATATTTAGTCTGGATAATAAGGGTAGGGCAAGCCATATTCTTAGCAACCTATGACTACACTACATATGCAGTGAACTCAATTTATAGGCCAGGTGACATTAAATTTTCCACTGATAACCTATATAATGCAATAAAAAGTGATGTTTAGTGTGTTTCAGGAATCACTGAATATAAAGCATGACTAAGCTTTTAGAATGACAGTTTCAAATTTTAATTGACTTTTGTGAAAGGTAAGGAAGTGGAATGTTTTTCTATAAAAATACATGAGAATAATCAAGCCTTTAATAAAACAAAGGATGAAGAAGAGAAGGAGAAGGGAAAATATAACTTCTGTTTGAAGCAATTAATATGTGCCAGATACTAAGAAATTTATGCATATTACCTCTAATTTTCTCAACAACACTAGCAGGGAAGCTTGATATCTCCCCTTTTTACAGAGTGGTAGATAGTGACTCAAAATGTTAATTTACCCAAGATCACACAGCCAGAAAGGAAAACAGTTCACCTTTGTTGGGTCTGACCTTGGGTATAGTTGAGTCCAGTTAACTATAATCTAATAAGAACTCAGGTCTTTTTCCTCAGCACAATTCAGTAAATAAATAAAGAACAATTCAATGTTCAGATAGTGTAACTGTTTCTCATACCTTTTGACCTGTCAGAGTTTTATTTTTGTAAAGGTCTTAGTTCTGATTTCAACAATTCAGAAAAATATAAGAAAACATAAAGGATTACGAAGAATATCAAAATACAATGAGATAACTGACAAAGAATTGTTGAAGCTAATTTTGAATTACAAGAAATACGTCACCTGCAGAAAATCTGACTTCATAATATACTTTCACACTGAGAGTAAAACTGTAGTGCTTATTTCCAAAATATTATGTGATATTTCATGACTTCTATAGCCTTTTGTTTAAGAGAAGCATTGAATTTTACAAAACATCAGTGAAGGAAATAAGCTCTCCAATTCTTGGAACCTGGATATACCCTAAGGAAGTGACGAGCTGCTCACCCTGCAACACTGCAGACCATATGGATGCTGGTGGAGAAATTCTCTGGGTGCTGTTGTCAAGTTAAGTTACTCTGAGTCTCTAATGAAAGCAAATTATACAGTACTTTCTAAAGTGACAGTATCACTCTAGTAATGTGCAGATAAAGTGTTCTACTGAAATCTAATAGCTCAAACTCACCAGAAACATAATTAAAATAATTGCTTCCTCCTACTTGTTTCTCTTTTTTTTGGCAAAGTGCTACTCCATGTGGCAGCAAGTTTTTAAAAAGAAGGTAACATAAACTATAGCAGGACACAGAAATTACAAAGGCAGTGTTCTCCTTCCTTAATAATTCTGACATATGACTGCTGAAATTACACGGTGGCCTGGAAAGCTGCCTTCTAATAGAATATTTGTGGATAATTGAACTCCTGTTCATTGTTTGAAAGGTCATGAGGTTTGAGTGGGCTCTTTTTCTTTTGGTAAATTATTCAGCTTGAGTATTTATTGGCCTGTCAAAAGGAAAGTATTGTATGAACTGTCTTTGTTGCTCTTCAGCATTTCCTAATTTGATTGTGTTCTCTTCTGTGCATAACCTCGGCTGAAAATTTCCATCTCTCTTTCTCAAATTCCAGCAGAGAGACTTCTTATCTTTGCTCTTTGCCATATAAATCAATCTCATGAATCAAATAGACATGACTTAAGTCAATAAGACAGGATTATAATACTGATTGAATAGAGAGTTTGAGTTTGAATTTTTGTTTCAAGCTTGATCATATCAGTGTTTTATTTAATATTTGGGACCATTTCTTAAAAAGAAATCTACCATAGAAGGAGTGGGGCTAATTTTGAAAGAATTGTTAGAATTAGATGATCTATAATCATTGATATTACAATAGAATGGCAAAATCTGTATTTCCCAGCCCTGTCTCTACCACAGTACTAGCCGTACAATTTCTACATACTTTACTGCAGTTAATGGACCAATAGATTTCAAATCTGAATAAAATCTGTGTTCAACCTCGGAGGAGTTTCATGACTCTTATGTTGTTTAACTGTCCTAACTCACTAGCCCGTCATAGCACTTTTTTGTGTCTAATGCTGGCTGAAGGAGAAATACTTAAGTCAAGAGTGAGGGGATCATGAGAAGACACAGGATGGCTAAATTTGTGAAAATATATTTCACATACAGCTCTTTTTCTTCTGACCTTGCAATCTTTGCACCTAGCTACCAACATAACATTGAAGTGTTTGTTTGTTTTTTACTGTATTCAGATGAGATAAAGAAGTTTCTTCAAAAGTTTGGTTTTTTTCTCAGTGAACAACTTTTTCTTCCTACAGACCAGAAATTTTTATTTATTGATCATCTTGGGTGTACCAAGAACTAAGCTAGAATTACGTCTTCATTTAACTTTTACAACAGTCATTTGCATCAACCTGTTACAGATGGAGATGGAGAGATTTCAGTCACTTTCTCAAGGTACCGTTTCTCATAGATGACCAATCCAATATTTAGACCCAGACTGAAATGACACCAAAGACCAGACTCTAATTTATTTCCATGTCACATAAATGCTGGATTGCTTTAAAACCAAATGATACTGAACCAGAAAGTATTAGGTTCTAAAAGGTCTGTCAATACATGAGATGCTACTGATTAAATTCATCCAATAGATACTGACTTCTTTGATAACATGAAGGTCACTAATATACCAACTTACTACTTCTAGTTTCTTTGCCCTTATTTACAATAGATTTCTACCACATTCTCCCAGTCTCTGGTTCAGTCTTCTGTTTCTCTACTATCTATATCCACCAATTAGACTCAATCCTGACTTCATCCAGCTTTGCCACTGAAGTTTTGTTAATCCCGAACCTTTGGGTGCCTAGATTCTTCTCTACTAGTTGGGCAGACTGGTCATGGATACCTGTAAATGCCCAACAACCAGCTCACATACTACCCACAGCATTTTATTCTTTCTTTTCTTTTTTAAATTTTTATTGAATTTATTGGTTAATAAAATCATCCAGGTTTTGGGTATACAATTCTATAATATATAATACATCATCTGTGTATTGTATTGTGTGTTCACCCAAACAAAGTCTCTCCATCACCATCTATTACCCTTTTACCTTCTTCTATCTCCCCTATTCCTTTTCCTCCTGCAATTTCCTCCTTGTTATTTGTATCTATAAGTTCTTTTCTTCATTTAATCTTTTTACCTTTTTCACCCAGCCCTCCAACCCTCATTCCTTCTGACAACTGTCAGTCTGTTCTCTGTATCTATGAGTCTGTGTGGTTTGTTAGTATATATATTCCATTTATATGAATACTTGTCTTTCTCTGACTGGCTTCTTTCACTCAGCATAATAGTCTCATGCTGGCTTTGATTCATAAAGACCTGACACTCAGCAACCAACAGAAAAATTCCAAGTGGACTACAAGAAGCCTCAGTCAGTGAAATCCCTGATATGATCTGCAATGTGTTTCTTGACCTCTAGTTGGCAACATTTTGCAATCAAATGCTGAAAACCTAACATTTAAGGTATTTTAGTTCATCTGAAAACCAGCCTCAGATAATGGGAGAATATGTGCACAACAATTGTAGTTTTAAGCTTTCTTATTTTAATTGTAGTCTCATTTCTTCCACCTTAAGATTTCTAGATTGTGAATCTCTGCACTGATACAAGCTTTCTGCTTCTGACTTGGTTTACTAGCCTTTGCCTATTCTCCTGATATTCCTTGCTCAGAATGCAATTTTCATGATTTGTTGAGTTTAACCTCACTTTCTATTGTTATGTAGTAAAGTACCTCAACAATTAGACTCTTAAATACAACCATTTTGTTTTCTTGTGATTTGTACATTGAGAATCTCAGCAGTTTAGACCAAGGCATCACAGCCCTGTTGGTGGCTTTCAGTGAGCAAATGGATATTCTGGAGGGTCCAAGATGGCCTTCACTCACGTATCTATTGTTTTTGCAGGTTTGGCCAGAAGGCTGAACTCAGCTAGAACTGGTGACCAGAAAACCTTCCCATATACTCTTTAGCAGGGGGTTCTTGATGTATTTGAACTTCTTAAAGCAAAACCTGTATGTCTCTTAAGGCTTGGGCCCTGAAAATACACAGCATCATTTCTATTGCCTTCTAATGGTCAGAACAGACATAGGCTCATCAGAGTCAAAAAGAAGGAATATCAATCCCACTTCTCAGTGGGAGGAATATCACAAACTTTTGACTACTTTTATTTGCTTTACTTCCTATACCCTATATCTGTTTCTCTTTCAATTTGAGCCTTTGTGTTTCTACTCTAATCCTAAAACTATATAAATACAGTTTATAGTAAAGTAATTGTTAAAATATTTTGGTTCTAGTTTAATTTTATTCATTCATTTATTCACATACATTTTCCCCCCACCAATTATATGGTTGAGTGTTTTAAGAAGCAATGATTAGAAAGCACGCAAAAAAAGTCATTTTCAAAGTATGGTCTTTGTTGTCTGTTTCTTTTTCTTGTTTTTTTTTTTTTTTGTTTTAGCGAGAGAGAGCTAGAGAGAAGAACAGATAGGAACAAACAATAAGGGGAGAGATGAGAAACATATATTCTTTCTTGTGGCACCATAATTGTTCATTGATTGCTTTCTCATATGTACCTTGACTAGGGGGCTCCAGCAGAGCGAGTGATCCCTTGCTCGAGACAGCAACCTTGGGCTCAAGCCAATAGCCTTGGGCTTAAACTAGCGACCTTTGGGCTCAAGTTAGCAACCATGGGGTCAGGTTTATGATCTCACACTCAAGCCATGGACCACATGCTCAAGCTGGTTAGACCATGCTCAAGTCGGCTACCGCAGGGTTTGCAACCTGGGTCCTCTGCCTCCCAGAGGCATTCACTGCACCACTGTCTGACCAGACTTTTGTCTGGTTTTGAAACTTACCTCTATTGTTTATAAATTATGAAATTTTGAGCAACTTACTTGAGCTTCAGTTTCATCTTTTGTAAAGTAATGACTAAAATGCTTATATTATGTGGATATTTCAAATACTACATAAAGTGATGTATATCAAATACTAAGCATACTGTCTTACACTTTAAGGCACACTAGCAAAAAAGAACAGTAGCTATGATAAATAGGTATCACTATTATTAACTGTATGAGTCTGAATTAGCCATTTAATGTTTCTAGTACTCTTTTTTTTTTAACAGAGACAAAGTCAGAGAGAGGGACAGATAGAGACAGACAGACAGGAAGGAAGAGACGAGAAGCATCAATTCTTTGTTGCAGCTCCTTAGTTATTCATTGATTACTTTCTCATATGTGCCTTGGTCGAGGAGCTACAGCAGAGTGAGTGGCCAGCAACTTTGGGCTCAAGCCAGGGACCATTAGGTCATGTCTATGATCCCACACTCAGGCCAGCAACCACTCGCTCAAGCTGGTGAGCCTGCACTCAAGCCGGTGACCTCAAGCTTTCAAACCTGGGTCCTCCATGTCTCAGTCCAAAGCTCTATCCACTGAGCTACCACCTAGTCAGGCTAAGACTCTTCTTTTTATATCAGTTTTTGTTCTATATAATTAAGAAACTCGACTTTTTTGCTATGCTTGTGCTTATGGTTCATTACAATAAAAAGATGTAGATCAAAAGCAGTAAGGGGTACAGACACATGAAAAGAAGTTCAAAAGAAACCAGGCTAAGCTTCTAGGTGTCTTCTCTCAGAGTAACATGAGAACACAATAAGAGAAACTTATTTGGACAAATTAGTACAGCATGGTTCAAGGCCTTAGGCATACACTAACATTCTAATCAGGCTGAATATTTCAATGGTTCAGAAATTATCTCCCAGGAGTGTGAAAACAGGCTTTTCTTTGGGAAGTGCAGAGTTTGAGCAACCTAGGCCAGCTAAGATTACGACTTCCTTCCCACATACTATCCTAAGATGTTAATAATAGGAGAATCTTGGTGTAGGGCATATGGGAACTCTTTATTGTTCTCATTTTTTTTCTGTAAAAATAAAATTATTCTAAAAATTAAAATCTATTAAAAATCCATTTGGAACAATAGATCATATAATCTGATAAATACTCAGGCTGATAATATTTTAACACTTGTCTTCAAGTTATTTTGTCTAATTAAGATAGTTTCATAAGAACTTCAATTGCATTATCTTGGCCTAGTATCTTCAAAAAGTTCTTGTTCATAAAGAAAGGACTGAACTTTTTTTTTATCAAACTAGTATTTATTATTCTCATTAGCCAAAAAGTAGAAAAGATCCAAATGTCTATCAACTGATAAATGGATAAATAAAACTGAATGTTCTTCAGCCATAAAAAAGACTATAGTGCTGATATATCCTACAGCAAAACTTGAAAATGTTATAAGTGAAAGAAGACAAAGATCATATATATGATTCAAATGAAATTTTTAGAATAGGCAAATTCAAATTTAGAAACAGAAAATTGATTCATATCTTCCAGAGGATGAAGAAATGGAGAAATGCGACTTCACTGATAATGGGTATGGGTTTTCTCTTTTGAGATAATAAAAATGGTCTGGAATTAGCAGAAATGGTTACACAACTTTGTGAACACTAATAACTACTGCACTATACACTTTAAAAGAACTAATTTAACAGTATGTGACTTATATTTCAATTTTTTAAACTAGCTTTTTCTCACAAATAAAATAGGCTTAATTTCATTATTATCTGATCTGATATTTGTATACTAGATTGGCTAATCTATCAATTTTAAAAAATAATCATAAGTCTAATGTATCTTAGTATTCCTTTTATAAAACTTTTTTGTGACAGAGAGACAGAGAGAGATATTATAAAACTCTTTTGTGTGTGTGTGACAGAGACAAAGACAGAGAGAGGGACAGACAGGAAGGAATAGAGATGAGAAACATCAATTCTTCGTTGCTGCACCTTTGTTGTTCATTGATTGCTTTCTCATATGTGCCTTGACTGGAGGGGGAGGCTACAGCAGACCGAGTGACCCCGTGCTCAAACCAGTGACCTCGGGATTTCAAACCTGGGTCTTCTGCATCCCAGTCCAACTCTCTATCCACTGTGCCACTGCCTGGTCAGGCTGTGAAACTATCTTAACCTCCTTCTTTTCTTATTTCATAACACAGATATGCATATAACCCTTTAAGTTTATACAGTGTTATAGTGATGGGATTCAAATAATTTAACAACCAGTTCTCTGTCCTAATGACTGTTTTAAGTATAAATATATATGTGTGTGTATATATATATATATATATATACATATATGTATATTTTATATATATATACCAAAAGGTAGCTTATTATTTCATGAATTTAATATTTAAATAATAAAAGAGGTACACAAAGATAATGTTATAAGGTTTAAAATATTAGTAAAAAATTAAATAATACCTGAAAAAAACAATAAAATTGTTATTTAAGATACTGCCAATGATACTCCCTGGTTGTTTGACATTTTTTCTCTTTATATGTTTGTTTACTAAGTAACAAATGCAAGGGTATTAAAATGTAGTATTTCATCAAAGATATAATGAGTTTTATGAAGTGAATAAATAAATATTACAAGCATAGTTCCATCAAATGTTTTTCACCTATGTAGAGAATGAACATCACTATAGACACTTAGAATATACTGTTGCACAGATGAACGTTAAAAAAAGTAAGGAATATAAATTTGTGATTTCTACATGGACAGCTGTCCAGATACCGACCTTGGACAGAACCCTGATTACAAGTGCCATTTTAACAGCCAGATCACCTAACTCAACAAAAAATTAGCTATCAGTTCTGTCATAACAGTGTTAACCAGCTGAATTCCACCACTGGTTATAAAGATTAAAATAATAAGAACTCTTCTTTCTCTTAGATCTTTTAGCATTGTTGCAATAGTAAAATTCTTATGACCATCATGGCTATTAAGTCTACTAATACATGGATAAAATGCAATGAGTAACATAGTAATATAGAAGAAAATAGAATTCAATTGCTGCATTTCTATGGCTGTCTAAATTACACGTTGAGAAATTATTAATTTATTGTTTGATCTAATTAAAAATAATAAAAGAGTTTTGCATTTTTTTCCTGCTTATTTTTGGATTTTGTTTGTTTTGGTTTGCATGATTACAGAATTGTGGGCAACCAGTGCTGTGGTTGTAGTTCCTGAATGTACACACAAAATCCTGGACATAATTTAACATAAAGAACATTGAAGACTCTGTGCTTTAATGAAATTTTATAATGTATATTGTGACAAGTGAACTTTATTTCTTTAATATAGTAAAATTAGATTTTTTTCCTGAAATGTGTTATCTGTGTATCTTGGTTTAGTAATGGTTACATTACTAATCAATTATTTGTATCTTAAATTTTACTGATATTAAAATAATCCATAATATAAACAAGGTTTTAAAGTAATTTCTGCATATTGTATACAGAAGAGAGCTTTAACTGAGCAGCTTCCAATTGTAATTTTATGAAAATATACTTCCAAATAAAAATTAGAAGAATCTTCTGTCATTCAAATAATGTGATTATTTTGACTATTATAAAATGCTTTTTATTTTTATTGAAAACAGTAAAACCCAGGTACCTCTGAATTTAATCTAATCAAAACAAATTAGCTAGTAGCATCACTGATTTATAAACAAACCAATATTTATGCTTTCTGAATTTTAAATGTTAAGGTTATCTTACTTGTTTAAACCTATTTGGTAAAAGGTATGGAGACAAAGCTTGTACATACATGTACATATATTTTCATATAGCCACAGGCCTTTAAACTTGTGGTTTCCTATTAGTATCTAGATTTCATTTGTAAAAGTCGATGCTACACAATAAGGAAAGCTTTTAACTTTGTAAAATAATGGCATATTATATAATATTGGTTAAAGAGGGATGTAGTGATTCTTTGTATGTACATATTACAAAATGATCACCAAAAAAGCTTAGCTAACATTCATCACCATGCATAGTTACAATTTTTTTTCTAGGAATGGATTTTAACCTTTAAAAAACTGATTTTTTTTCTACAGACTATTTCTTATAACACAGACAAATTTTGATTTCTTATTTTAGTAAGTCTATCTTAGAGGAGTAAGAAATGCCAAACATCATTCTCAGTGAGAATTTAGGTCATTAGCCAAATATAGCCACAAAAAAAAAATGTTTTCACAAAGTCGTGACTTGCTAATTGATATGATATTGGTCTATAGAAAAGAATAAGCCTATTTAATCCAAGAGAGATTTTCTTTGGAAAAAAGTTATCTCTGAATGTTCAATTCTAGTCAAAGCAGATATTTCCAACCTTTTATCAATATCACTTCCTCTGTTTAACTTCTCTGATGTCACCATATTCATTCATTCATTTCTCAGCCTGAAATTTATCACAATAGTTCTTTATGCAAACAATAATAGCACAAATGTATAGTAAAATAAGAGTTTCTTTAACTTGAAGGTTAAATCAAAATGCAGTTTTTCCCCTCGATTTTATTTCATATTTTCCTTTTAAATTGGTATACTAAAAATATTGCAATAAAGTATGCCACGAAAACATGTCCATCTCCTATATCCCTCTGCCCTCATATGTGTATCATGTTTTATTGGGAAAAATGGTCAGTTAACTGGCTGCAACACCAATATTAAATATGCATTTATATGTGTGCACAGACACGTTTTAATAATTTGTATTGCTGATTAACTCAAGTAAACTATTGTAATTTGCAGAGCAGTAGGTTGCCCTGAAAGCATGGTGTGGCTTGAAATTACCTATCTCAGGATAGTGACTTTACACACAAACCCCTGGCAAGTTGGAAATCCATTACTTCTTTACTAAGATAACATAAAGCTAAATCAAATCAAATTCTTACGGCAAATAACTTGGGAAGTTAAATAATTATTTTTCTTTTTCTTACTATAAACTTCTATAAATTTAAAATACTCTTTAAGATATTCACACTGCTTAAGTAATTAAATAAAGTGGCCATCAAACTAAGGTGACTCTAGTGTCTTGGTAGCTTATGTAACTAAAACCTAAGCCAGAGTCACTGCTCTCAAATCTGAGAAAATGAAATTCAGGAATAACCAATCACAAATCCCGCCAACTAATCTTTCCCCAATAAGGCAACCACTTAACTATAGCTTAACGATTTGTTTTGCTTCTCTGTGAAAACCTCTACCCTAGTTCCTGTTGGAGGATGGCTCCTAACTGCCTTTTGTTTGGCACTGCCTGATAAACTCAATGTATGTTTAAATAAACTGTTGAAAATTTTAATGTGTCCTGGCTGGTTGGTTCAGTGGATAGAGCATTTGCCTGGTGTACAGGCATCCTGGCTTCCATTCCCAGACAGGTCACACATGAGAGGCTACCATCTGCTTCTCTCTTCCTCCTTCTCCCTTTTCTCTCTCTTTTCCTGTCTTTCAGCCAGTGACTCAGTTGGCCCAAGTGCTGTTCCCGGGGCCTGAAGGATAGCTCTGTTGATTCCAGCATAAGCGTCAGACAGGGGTTCCAAGTGGATCCAGTCCGGGCACATGCTGGAGTCTGTCTCTCTATCTCCCTTCCTCTCAAAAATAAAAAAGAAAAAGAAAAAATAAATTATAATGTGCTTCAATTTATCTTCTAAATTAATAAATGAGTAACTGTATAGTGTCTTTTAATGCAACAATGTACAATTGAGTGTAATATCCTTTTTAATTGAATGTGCATTTTTCACTGACTTCTTAATATCTTTTAATAGATGCTTAATGATCTTAATTTTTTAAAATAAAATTTACAAGACTTTGTTTTCTGGGTTTTATTTATTCTTCCTTAATAAAATTGAGCACACATTTTCTTAAAGTTGGTCATAAATGTTCCTTTGAAATACTAAAAAAAACCACCGAGTCTCCCTCTAACTGATGGACTTATATTTGATCCACTGACTTGTACCACGAACTTCAAATGGTGAATTATCGCTGTAGATATGATGGCCTATTTCTTCCAAAGGTGGCTCAGGATCAGTCATAGCAAACTGGGTCGCATCTTCAATTTCCTTCTTCACTTCCACATCAATTTCCTTAAATTCTTCAACACTGGCAAGCTTGCTGTTTACCATTCTATTTCTGAGAAGCATAATTGGATCATTCTTGCTTCTTACATTCTGAATTTCTTCTCGTGAACGGTAACTGACTCCAGGATCACTCATACTGTGTCCGTGATAACGGTAGGTCTGCAGCTCCATTACTATGGGCCCCTTTCCAGATCTGCAATAGTCAGCTGCAAACTTCGTTGCCTCACGAACACAGAGCACATCCATTCCATCTACCCTTAGTCCAGGGATGAAATGGCCTCTCTTGTAGTAATCAGTGCTGGCTGCTGCTCTCTCAACAGCTGTTCCCATTCCATAAAGGTTATTCTCACAGATGAAAATACATGGTAATTTCCACAAAGCTGCCATATTGAAAGCTTCGGATATCTGACCCTGATTAGCAGCGCCATCCCCATAGAGAGTCAAGCAGACCTCCTTGTTTTCCTTATATTTACAGGCCAGAGCAATCCCAGCTCCCAGGGGTCCTTGAGCACCCACAATGCCGTTGCCCCCGTAGAAGTACTTGGAATACATATGCATGGATCCTCCTTTCCCTTTGGCACAACCTCCTCTTCGTCCCATCAGCTCTGCAAGAATTGCTCGGACAGGGATTCCGCGAGTATAGCACAAGCCGTGAGCCCGATAGGATGTGATAACGTGATCGGTGGGATTTATCCCGGCCTCCAGGCCCACACAGCAAGCTTCCTGACCGTCGCACAAGTGACAGAAACCACGAATAAATTTCTGTTTGTATAGCTGGTCTGCCTTCAATTCCATTCGGCGAACGGTCTGCATCATCTTGTAGTATTTGAGCCCATCGTCCCGGGTAAGCACTGTTGTGACAGGGGGACCTTCTTCCAACCGATAAAGATCACATTTCTTAATTTCCAATGTAGTATCATTTGAATAGTTACAGGATGCCACCAGCACTCTGCTAGCGGGCTTCTGGGTGACACTGGCCACAACACGGGACACAGCAGCAGCAAGCATCTTCCCTGCGGCGGTGAGTGAACCAAGGCTGTGCCAACTGTCAACCGTTTAGAGCCGCGCTGCGCCCCGCGTGTCCTTCCGCACGTCCTTCCGCGCCTCATTTCGCGCCTCCTTCCGCGCCCGACGCACGCGGCGCCACAAAGGTCACAGCGGCCACGTCACCGCGCTGGGTGTGTCGCCGGCGCCAGCCTGGAGTGACGGATGTTTACAGGGCCTTCCAACTGTGAAATTAAGAATAAAGATATTGGAAGCTTTAGCTGAATTACACACCTAACCAAATTAACGCCATTGTCTTTGCCGCAAATCGGAGTCTCTTTTCCCTGCGAAATAGTAGGTACCAGTGCTTCTCCATCGTATCAATGGGAGAGGACCCAACGCAATCCCTAAAAGCATACAAAAATTCTGGGCGTTTCAACTAAAGATATTCTCACCAATATTTCTTTAACATCTTTTTTTTTTTTTTTTTTTTTTTAAAGGAGATCTGTAGATCTTTTTTTTTTTTTTAATTTTTATTTATTTTTTATTTATACAATTTTTTAGAGAGGAGAGGGAGAGAGAGAGAGAGGAGAGACAGAGAGAGAGAAGGCGGAGGAGCTGGAAGCATCAACTCCCATATGTGCCTTGACCAGGCAAGCCCAGGGTTTCGAACTGGTGACCTCAGCATTTCCAGGTCGACGCTTTATCCACTGTGCCACCACAGGTCAGGCTTCTTTAACATCTTTTTTGAAAACCCTCAACATATGTATGAATGTATTATCCTATTCCAAAATATACGATATTTATTTTAATGTAAAAAAGAAAACAACTGTAAATTACTTGCCGTTATATTTACAAATAATTTTTAGAACAACACTGATGCTCCAGAAGAATACAACACTTTTATCTTTTTGGCTTCTAGTACCTGTGGCACCTGGGAAGGTAGGCAATCAGGCACACAAACCCCCACTGAGCATAACTAACAGTCTAAACCCAATAATCAGCTTTGCCGTGTGTGTGTGTGTGTGTGTGTGTGTGTGTGTGTGTGTGTGTGTGTGTGTGAAAATTGAAAGCAGGGTTGAGATGTAGATTGTAGTGCTAACAATAAATTTTTGAGATGGCACTTTTCTTCTAATCTTGAATCCTGTCGAGGCACTTTGACTTTTAATTTCCGACCAATATACTTTTTTAAAAAAACCACATTTTCTATATGTCTTCAACAGGTTTCCATAGAAAACAAAAACATCAAGATTCAGGCAGGTTTTTTTTTTGCTTTTATGTCAATCTAAACAATACCAGTCTTAACCTGGGAAATTGGGATGTATATTCTTATAAATATCTCTTTATATAGTAAACATTGGAAGAGGTAATTTCTTATAAAATGACCCACTCAACAGTATACAGTTGGGCCATAAGAGAGCAATAGTTTGTTTAAGCAACTGGTAACAGTTTAATTATAAGATAAAAGAATTCTTGTGCCTAGGGTTACAAAGATCACATATAATTTTCCTATTTTGTGCTTTTACTAGGATGGTGATTTTGAATGAAACAAATTCTGTTCTATTTAGACTTTTAAGCAATTCACTTTAAAGCATGCTGTTTTATATTCACTTCCTATTTGTAAATAAACATACAAATAAAATACACAATTCTTGCTTGTGAAAAAATTATTACACATATTTCCTTAAGACATGTTTAAAGCAGCTACTTTCTTTATATCTAGTTAATAGTATTATTTTGGATACTTCTTTTAATAGGCAGGAAGGAGAAAGTAGTTGGTTAAAAAGTTATGATCTCTCTTAAAACTTGATCCTCCTCCCACCTCTCAAACCAGCCATTATAATGGGCTTCATTTTTTCACTCAATTTAAAAGTCTGCTGTTGGAATTTGTCCTCTTGCTGTGTTGTTTGCTCCCTCTTTGATAGTTAGCCTGTCTCTGCTGTTCTCTTTCATTCCTGCAGGTATTAAAGATCTCCAGGGAGCGTTATCTCCATGAGAATGAGAAAAATGACACTGCAGGATAGAACAGTAGTGTTAATGGGTCACTAAGTGACAGCTGAGCCTTCTCTCAGAAGTAACAGCCAGCCTAGCACTGCCAGGAACACAACAGCTCTACGGTAAAGTGTGCCAATTTAATCCTGTCACATGTAGCCTGGGCAGTAAAGATAGAGCTCCCATTAAAAGCCCAGTGTGACAGGCTAAACTCGACTCATACCACAGAAGAAACATGCAAAGATGCTAACTGGAAAATATTTGTGCTACAGGTTGCCACAGAAAATGACTGAATTTTTTTTTCCTTTTTGCTACAGGCTTTTGTTAAAATATACGTAACAAAAGGTGCAAGTATAAATTTTCAATTGATATTAAACATCACTCTAATATTTAAAATGAAAGGAAAATAGATGAGCACATTTATTGGCTAATGGTAGACTTTACATTTAATTAATAAAAAAACTAATAAGAGAAGCTAGTGATAATAGTAACAGTCATTCATGTCAGTGTGACAGATTTCACATCTCATGTCTAATGGTTGATCCTAAAAGAAGTATTACTGAATGTATCTTAAAAGTGTTCCTCTCATTGCATCAACAGAATGTAAAATATTGTAAAATAGTGACAAGGAGATGTTGGGAAAAAAGAGAGACTGTTTAAAGATATTTAAATTCCTCCAGTAATAATTGCACTTTTCACCAAATGTTAAGCAAAAACAGCTGTTAAAAAGTGAGTATATTCTAGATAAATAATATCAGATTTCATTATATGATTAATGGCAGTGTGTTTTTTTCATAGCACTAAGATTTGACAATTAAGGATCATGAGTAAGAACTTAGCAAGAAAGAAAACAGAGTTATATATAACTCAGAGAAGAGTTTTCCCCATTTGGTCTATTACTTTATCTCCCTTGGAAAAAGGGAAAATGTCAGAACCATATATTCTGCAAAATAATGACAATCTATCAAATTTTCTCTATAATGTTATAAGTGAGGTTAATCCATAAATGTTTAGAACCCTTGGCAAACAATGTTTTTTCTTCTACTCATCCCTATCATAACTTTGAAGTATTATTTTATAAAAAATTGAGGACAAATTACCACAAAGAGAAGATTTGATTGAAAAGAGGTAAAGTGACTGCTCCTCATTTTACCCAGATAATGATGCTATAAGAAAAGAAAGGATGTTAAGAGTTAATTTTTAGTAACAACTGATGGAGGCACCATCTTCCTCCTCTTGGATAACTATAGTCATCTGAGTCATCACGGCGACAGTGTTTGCCTCCTGTCCCTAGAGTTTGTGAACAAGGTGTAAGATATAATGATAAATGGAATCATAACACAAAACTGCATTTTTAAAAATCTTTCTAAACACTTTTATAAGGTCCTTATAATTATAGCTATAACTGAATGTGGCCAGTTGAAAGAAGAAATAAACAGTCATGTATGATCTGGTGTCAAGATTTACTAATGCCTAGTAGAGGTCTAGTATGGGAGTCAAGGGTTGTGCCCTGATTTCTGTTCAGTACTTTGAATTGTTTTGTAAAATCATAATCTCATTCAAAATGAATATCATCAATTCAATACATATTTCTAAAAAAAGAAATCAAAGCAAATTAAATATAATCAAAGGAATAGGTAAATCTATTTGCATTTCCTCCAAAAATTATTTACACTTCTTGGGAAAGTGTTTTGTTCAACAGATTTTAATTCTCATATACTTGAAAACCCATGTCTTATATTTTGTTCTTTAAAAAAACATACATTTATTTCTAGTAACCTTGATTTTAATGAGAATAGAGTATATATTAAGTGTGATAGTAAAAATAAACTGTGTATGTTCAGTAGTGAAATAAGGACTTCTTGCTTCTGCACAGTCTTTTGTAATGCTTTAGTTTCTCTAATCATACATTTATACCATTTATGATGTTTTCTTTATAAATGGTCTTCAATTACCTTTTCATTATAACAACTTTGATTACACTCTTATCTTTTTCTAATATCAGTATGCAATAACGTAATTATCACTTTTATTTCCTTCAATTTGCTTCTTTGAAGAAGACCTGAGTTACTGAACTAGTTTTCAAGACAGACAAAGGAAGGTTGGCAAAATTCCAAGGCACTGCTGCCCCCTAGAAGGATGTTTGAGCATCACATGTGACCATTAAAGTCAATTCTTGGGAAAAAAGGACTAAGTAAGAAGGTATCTCTTGTGCCTCACTTTAGCAACATACCGTTGGCCACACAAAGAGTTTTTTTGGGGTTTGTTTTGTTCTATTGTGTGTCTAAGCTTGGGCACAGTCTTAGCTATCACATCCTAAACTGAAGTCCTAATAGAACACATGACTCTCTCAGGAAAACCCTGAAAACATGTAGAGACAAACAAGGAACATTTTTTTACAAAATAATATTGTTTTAAATGATGAAGATGAAATTTCAAGCCATGATATGCATTAATTTGAATTTGAAGGCATTGTTGTAAACATTGCCCATGTATGTGATAACTTTGCATCCCTTTGCTGGAGATACAAAGTTAATAAAGTTTGCTCATTTGATCCTCTTGGGGATAGGTAAGGCAGTTGCTATCACCTCAATTTTTACATGAGAAAACTGAGGTCAAAAGAATTTAGGTAAAAGGCAAAATGTACACAGCTAGTAAAAATTTTAAAAATATAATATTTACTCTTCACTTATTCTGCACATATAATGAAGTGCCTTCCTTCTGTATGTCCCCTTTTTGAACTAAGTAGTAAAAACACAATAAATGACATATAATTAAATTTTCCTCTACTTAATCCAGTTCACAGGGAGGTGTGCTGTGAGCTTTCCCAGTTTTTCTGGCACTGCATGAAAAAAAAGAACACATCATTATTGAATGACAAAGGAAGCAACACATGAACAGCTGTTGCAAAGGCAATAAAACTAATGTATTGCATTCCAGGCAATGGTTACAATGACAGTTTGTCTTTATTAGGATCAATGATGAACAAATTAAAAATAGAGTACTGCCAAACTACAACATACAAAACAGAGCATTCTAATTTTGTAAAGTTGTGTTGTCTCCTTTAATTTGGTAATTCAACAGAGCTGAAAAAGCACACTGGGAAATATGAAAATCAGGATCTCATAATTATGCAGTACATTATGAATATGAATGCATTTTCTTCTAGCAACCTAAGACAATGCCATTGATGTTTTATGAAGCTTTTTGTGCATGAGAATATTTCTGTTCCCACGGACACACTGTGCATCTAGATTGTAAGATATTTCCATAGTACCCAACACTGTAAATCTGAAAGGCCACCATGGGAGAGAAAGCTCAAGAGGTTTTAAAATAAAAGGACCCATAAATGTCATCCCCATTGGTCAATGAAGATAGTGTACACAAAGAGTTTCTAAGCACAAATACATGAGGCACTCATCAATAGCATCATATTCAGAAAGCAAGGTTATTTGGCGACTGTTGGAAGAATTTAACAAGCTCCTGTCAGGGCCACCTGCTGGCTAAGCTGTTTCCATTCTGTTAGGCCAAGATCAGCACTGCATTGAAATTTATGATAAATTTTTCCAAAAACGCTTAACCTTTATCTGTCCTTATCTAGCCCTTTTCCCACCACATTTCATGCTAAAAAATTACCATCAACTTATAAGAAAATATTACAACTTTTAAAGGGATTTTCTGAATCTAATGAATTTTGCTATATTATTTAGAAAATTACGTGGAATGTATCATATCCCAAATGATTTAAGGAGAAACAGACCCAGCGAGGTTAATAAGCCCAGTAAAATACTGGGCATGTCCTCAAGTCATGCATCTAATTCATGGAGAGTCATTCTCATCTTCTGACCCAGTGCTCTTTGCTCACACATATTACACTGCTCCCCCACCCCAGCTGCCTGTCTGTTGATGATTTTTTACATCTACAGAGCTTCCTTCCCACTAATCTCAGCGGAAGATGAGTTCTCTTCTTATCTGAAATCTAACCCCTCAATCTTGCTGCAGAACCTGCTATTCACTCATAATGAGACACTACTCTCAGTCATATACTCCCCACCCTCGCCCCCTCACCAGAGAATCATCAATTTTGTCTTCTCCTCCGGGTTTTCCTGTTCATATTTCCTCAGCTCTGAAAAAAGACACCAGAGTCCCATTGCATCCTTTAGATCTCATCCTACATTATTCCTTTTATCTAGTCAAGCTCCACAAACATGCAGCCTGTACCCTCAGTCTCCATTTACTTTCCTCTAATTGCTTCCATATGCTTCTGCAATCTGTGTCATCAACAGTGAACTGAAATTTCTTACATCAAGGACTTGGCTAAATTTAATGACAACTTCAGCATCCTAAGTCTCTGGAACCTTCTACCACATAACATGTTTCTCCATGGATATTTCCTTACCCTGACTTCAAAAAATATATCATGTTCTTATGTTGCTTATACTCCCAAACTTCATTTCCTGATATGTCAACCTTAACCCAAAAAGTAGATGTGGGTCTAAAGTTTAATATAATATGCTCGATTCTTGCCAGCTTCAGTGATTACCCACGGAGTCTCATGTGATTTATTGGTTTAATTCTCAACGGTAGGAAACTACATGCTTTATTTTTAACAGTA
This sequence comes from Saccopteryx leptura, assembly GCF_036850995.1. Classification (NCBI taxonomy): domain Eukaryota; kingdom Metazoa; phylum Chordata; class Mammalia; order Chiroptera; family Emballonuridae; genus Saccopteryx; species Saccopteryx leptura. The sequence goes on along the minus strand of NC_089507.1, from coordinate 78,199,778 downwards.
ATTTCCCTTTACTCTCTCTATCTTTCAGGAAAAATAAAAGTGCATTTGAAAGCCCTATAGTTAATTAAGCCTGAAATTTAAAAAAAAAAAATGATTTCCTACCTTCTACCCATTTGAATAATGATATCTTCTCTTCCCAATTTTCTTGGCATCATTAGAGACCTATATTGCTGATATATAAACTTAAAATATACCTTGGCTATAGTGACATTCTAAAAATTTTATACTCTGATTGCATAAAAGCAAAACAAAAAATATTTAAATCACTCAAAAATAATTTGTTAAATTTTTTATCTTTACTTTTAAATTTCCTGATAAAATTAGGATTGTATTAAGCATTTTAATCTCTTCAGTTTTTTTGTATCATACTATAATTATTTTCAAAATAACCAAAAGCCATTTAAAAGATTACTTCAATGGGTGCAAAAAAAAAAAAAAAAAAAAAGCTCCATTATATGGATGTACTACTGTAACTAACTAAAATGTTACCCAAAGACTAAACATTTGGATTTTGACTGAGCTCACACTATATTCCAGGCACTAAGCATTAGTAAGAGTATTATTTTTTTTCTTCAAGTGAGAGGAAGGGAGATAATGAGACAGACTCCTGCATGCACCCCTACAGAGATCCACCTGGCAAACCCTATCAAGGCTATTGCTCTAATCAATCAAGCTATTTTTAGCACCTAAGGCCAATGTACTCGGACCAACCAAGCAACTGACTGGGAGGGGAAGAGAGAGGAAAGAGAGACAGAGGGAACAAGAAATAGATGGTTGCTTCTCTTGTGTGCCCAGACCCAGCATCAAACCTGGAACATTCATACACAAAGCCAATGCTCTATCCACTGAGACAATGGACCAGGGCCAAGAGTACTAATTTTTTAAGTTTAGTTTACAATTTTAACACAAAAATTTAATGAATTCAATGTATTATTTTCTTTTGTTCCCACTCCTCTTGGCATATAATTTTATGCTAATATATTCTAAGTAATTATTTATATTTTAATGGTTTTGCTCTTTTATATTATTATTTAGTCTATGAGACATCCAGAAGTTACTGGATAACACTAAGAGGTAATATAATTTAATTTGAACATTTAATTCTTCTACATCATGTATTGAGTAGTTTATATATTTATTATTTTGGGATGTTAACTTCATATCTATATCTATATATCTATATGTACAACAGCATCTACATTAACTAAAAATGTGTTTCTAAGCTCTTTAGTTTTAGCATCAGTTGATTTTTTATACAAACATTTTCCCATTTTTTATTATTAAAGCATTACATAATTACATATTTGATAAACCAAGATTTTTTTCATTGTTTCTTTTTAAGATTTTTAAAAGATTTTATAGCCCATATCTATTTCATATGAAGATCAGGTTAATTTTATTAAATTAAAATATAATTTGTAATTTGGACTAGAATTTCATTAAACGGATAAAATAAAATGGAGAGAACTGTCTTTGTAATATTAATTTAATTTTGGCATTCAAGAATATGCATCTCTCAACTTATTCACAACTTTATACACTAACATCATGTGTTCTCTTTATGAATATCCTGTTGATTGTTTTATATAGTTTTTTTCTCATGTTGGGTGTTGATACTGTTAATAGATAATTCAAATAAGTTTGTAAATATGATATATATGTTTGCTCACTTATAGTTTGTATTGGGTGTGGGGGACAGGCTGTAAGCAGGCCGGTCATAATAGTCTAAGGCTTAGTTTTAATACTAAGCTTTTCCCCACAACCTTCACTGATTGCATGATGTGGGGTGGTGTACTCTTATGAGGAATCCCATTATGCCTCAGATAAGTGACTTTGTATCAGAGACTTCCTTGTTTGTATACTGGATTAAAGGTTTTGATTTCTACCCTATAAAATGGGGCAGCCTGGGAGCTTGCTCTCTCTCAGTTCCTGAGATTAGCATTAGAGAGGAGAGCAGAGAAAGGCCATGTGAAGGACAGTAGAAACAGCCAAGATGGCAGAGTGCTGAAAAAGAAGCCCATTTGTGCAGAAAGGAGGAGATGGAGAACAGAGGTGAATAAGGCTGTGTGAGGTAGAAATCTTTGATTCCAGGAAAACTCGAATAAGTCAGTGGCTTTGGGAGCCCTGAATGGAAAGGGAAGTGTTTTTCCACTGTGTGTATTTTCTCGCCCTCTGGCTACGAGTTAGGATTAAAAAGGTAATGGCCCACCGATTCTTGGCTTCGTTGTTTCAATACTGTCTGTCTGAATCAAATGCAAACCTGCATGGCCAGGCAGCTGTGATGGTGGCCGCAGCTACTGGCTTTATAATAGCCCAGGGAAAGACATTGTAGGGGATGGCCAACAGAACTCCTGTGCTGAGTCATTCTCCAATACTGCAGTCACCATTTTTCTTAAACAGGGCAATCCCTTTGAGCAGCATCAGCCTAGGGAAAAGCAACTGCCCCACACTCAGGAGTCTCCCGTCCCACCCATGGAGACTGGGCCATTCAGAGAAGTCAGCAAGGAAGCAGGGGGCATGTCAGTGACTCAGTTTTCTGGCATTGAGGCTAGAGATTCTCCTCCCCCATGCTCCCAAGACTAAGACGGGAGACTCAGTAGAAACTGTCTAGACTGTGGACAAACCACACCTCTGGTTCTCAGAGACTACACCCACTGGATCCCTGGGGGCCACACCCTACTGAAGGCTGTGAAAAAAGTCTGGACAGACTGATAACTGGTGCCAAGGGGAAGAAGCCACACCCACCACCCTGCCTAATCCCTGATTTGCCACAGGCTCTAACTCGAGCAGAATTTTTTTCACTGCCCAAACCAAACAAGAGGCCAGAAGACAGAGGCTACAGGAGGTGGGCTCAGGGAACCATGACCTTTTGCAGAACTTCCCCCAGGCCTAATGTAGGTAAAAGCCAGCCTATGTGTGCAGCTGGTCTGTCCATATGCACCTGGGCTAGGCAGAGGCAGCCATAAACTCTCAATTGCTTGTAGCTCCAAGAAGGTTCCTGAGGGCCAGTCATGGGCAGTGTCCCCTGCTGGTCTGCACTGGGTTCCCTACAAGGAGACCCAGGGCCAGCATATTCGGTGGCCAACTGGGGAAAGCATCGGTTCAGGACCTAACAACCCTTGCTATCAGTGTGTCCTAAGGGAGGGCACATCAGACCAGGTTCAGCTGAGGTGAGTTTTGTTTTCTTTAATCAGCACCAGTACAGTGGATTGTGCATATCAGACAGAGTGGAGCTTCACAGTCAGCCGGTCCCTGTGCTGGATATCTTGCACTGCTGGGCTAAGTTCCACAGAGGGAAAGGTAAGAGGTTTAGAGCATTGGCATTCAAAATGTAGGTTCCTGCAAGCTTATTATTTGGTCCAGTCAAGGGTCTTAGTCACTTTCTGGGGGTCACATTCAGACACAGGGGAAGGCTCTCCCAGTCTTCCTCCCTGAGACCAGGGGCTCACTAGTTGGAAAAACTTCTGTAGAGGGTACTGTCAGTCACACCCAATCTGAACCTGCTGCTCACCTCACTAGAGAGAAATAGAATTGGAATATCCAGTAGAAGCTGAAGGATTATGCTCTGGAGTAGGAACCACTTTTCTCATACTGAACTCTTGACCAAGGACCTCTGAAGTAGAGGGGGTCTCATTAACATTGTACTTCCTGTCTCTGCAGCCCTAACACATCAAACTTGCAACCAATAGGGAAGTTGATGATGTGAGGCCCATCTGAGCCACATTACATTATTTCAACAAAATACTCTGTGGGAAAACAAAACAGCTGCAAGAGGAGGTGAAGCAGCTGAAAAGTAGAAGCAAATCTTATAGAACTTGGGGCTTTTAAGGAGTTGCTATCATCTCTAAGCAGGAGAAAGCTAATCTTTATACACAGGTTGGCCCCACCTACACCATTCAGCCACAGAAAATGCAGCACAGACAATGAACAGAGCAGTAGCTCCAGACAGAGAGCCCATGGCAGGTTACAATGGCTGACACCAACACAAAAAGACCCAGAACCAACACAACCAGTAGTGGTTGGCAGACAGCATCAACACTAGACTCAACTAAGTACACAAGTAGCACACTCAAAGGAGGAGTCCAACAGGCACCAGACTCTGCAAAGAATAAGTACGAACAATAGGACAGACACTGCAGAGCATCTAATGCACATGATCTATGTGGACCCTTAGAGCCAGCTAGCCTGAAGGGATAACCACACCCATAAAAGAACCAACTGCATTCAATACTCATGTACAACAGGAAGGTAAACACTACCTTCATGAAGCATTACTAGAGCGAGGAACTCAGGTGGTCTCGAGGTCAGTACCATGGAGCCATCTTCCTCATAAAAACACCTCAACAAATTTCAAAGTCAGATAGTACTACCTAATACACAGACAAAATGAACAAAGAAATATGACCCAAATGAATCAAGAAGAGAAAACTTCAAAAAAAGAACTAAATGAAATGGAAGTAACCAAACTACCAAACATATTTAAAATAATGATGTTTAGAATGTTCAAGAATCTTAGAGCAACAATAGATGATCATAATGAGAACTTAAAGAAGTAGCAAGCATCAAAAGGACATTTAAATCATAAAAAAGAACCAGTCAGAAATGACAAATACAATATCATAAATGAAGACTGCATTTGAAGGAATCAACAGCAGACTGGATGAAGCAAAGGATCAAACCACGATTTAGAAGATAAGATCAACATAAGCACAGAAGCAGGGCAGCAAAAATAAGAGTCTCAGAAAGACTGAGAAAATTTTAAGAGACGTCTGTGACAACATGAAGAGAAACAACATCCACATAAAAGAGGTTGCTGAAGGAGAAGATAACAAAGGGTAGACAATCGTTAGAAAAAATCATAGCTGAAAACTTCCCTTAATTGAGGAAGAAAATAGTCACACAAGTTGAAGATGCACAGAGAGTCCTATTAAAGATGAACCCAAGGTGGCCTACAACAAGACACATCATAATTAAAATGCCAAAGTTAAGAGACAAGAAAGAATACTAAAAGGTGCAACAGAAAAGCAGTTAATTACTTACAAAGGAATCCCCAGAAGGATGACATCTGACTTTTCAACAGAAACATTTGAAGTCTGAAGGAATTGGTAAGAAATATTCAAAGAGATGCGAAACAAGAACCTACAACCAAGACTACTTTATCCAGCAAGGCTCTCATTTAAAATTGAAGGATAAATAAAAAGCTTCTCAGACAAAAAAGACTCAAGTAATTTATTACAACCAAACCAGTACTGCAAAAAATGTTAAGGAGCTGGCTACAAAAATATCAAGAAAAAAAAAAGAAGAAATTAAGTAAAAGAGGATTATAGGTTTGAAGAATAAAGTGGCAATAAATAAGTACATATCAATAATAACCTTCAATGTAAATGGATTAAATGCTCCAAGCAAAAGACATAGGACAAGATAACAGGACCCATACATTTGCTGTCTACAAAAGACCCACCACAGAACAGAAGATACAAATAGAATGAAAATGAAGGGATGGAAAAAGGTATCTCACACAAATGAAAATAAAAAGAAGCTGGGATAGCAATACTCATATCTGACAAAAAAGGATTTTAAAACAGGCTACAGTAAGAGATAAAGAAGGTCACTATATAATGATAAAGGAAGCAATTCAACAGGAGGAAATAACCATTGAAAAACAAGAAAACTAGAAAAAGAACAACATATAAATTACAGAAGAAGTAGAAAGAAAAAAATAAAAATGACAGAGTAGAAATAAATGACAAAGGCTAAAAAACAAAAATACAAAAGATAGTGAGGCCCTGGTCAGTTGGCTTGGCGGTAGACTATTGGCCCAGTGTGTGGAAGTCCTGGGTTTGATTTCCAGTAAGGGCACAAAGAAGAAGTGACCCTTTGCTTCTTCTCCCCTTCACCTTTCTCTCTCCCTCCACCTCTCACCACCAGGGCTTGAATGGTTCAAGCAAGTTGGCCCTGGCCTCCCTTCAAGAGCTAAAATAGCTCAGTTGCCGATCAATGAAACAGTGACTGCAAATGTGCAGAACACTGCCCCCATAGGGAGTTTATCAGGTTGGTCATGATCAGGGTGCCTTCAGGAGGGTGTCTCTGCCTCCCACCTTCCACCTCTAACTTAATAAATAAATAAATAAATATCAATGGAACCAAGAGCTGGTTATTTGAAAAGGTAAACTAGATTGACAAACCTTTAACTAGACTCATCAAGAAAAATTAGAGAAAACCCAAATAAATAAAATTAGAAATAAAACTGGAAAAGTAACAACTGACACTGCAAAAATACAAAGGATTGTTAAAAAAAATACTATGAAGATTTATATGCAGAAATTGAACAGCCTAGTCAAAATGGATAAATTCCTAGAAACATACAGTCTTCCAAAACACAATTTGGAAGAATCAGAAAACCTAAACAGACTAATTACAATAAATGAAATTGAAACAGTTATCAAAAAACTCACTTCAAACAAAAGTCATGAACTAGATGGCTTTACAGGTGAATGTTGTCATAACATTCATAAAAGAACTAGCACCTGCTCTTCCCAAGCTGTACCAAAAAATTCAAGAGGAGAAAATATTTTCATGTTCCTATTGTGAGGCAAGCATTATCCTCATTCCAAACCCAGGTAAAGACACTACAAAGAAAGAAAACTATAGACCAATATCCCTGATGAACATAGATGCTAAAATTCTCAACAAAATATTATCAAACTGGATCCAGCAATATATTAAAATGATCGTACATCATGATCAAGTGGGACTTATTTGGGGGAAGCAGGTTGATACAATATTGGCAAATCAATAAATGTGACTCATCACATAAACAAAGTGAAGGATACGAGCCACATGATTATATTTAATAGATGAAGAAAAAACATTTGATAAAATTCAGCACACATTTATGAACTAAACATGAGGCACAGTGGAAATACAGGAGATATACCTCAACATAATAAAGGTCATTTATGATGAACCAACAACCAACATCATACACAATGGGCAAAAATTAAAGGCAATCCCCTTGAGATCAAGAACAAGGCAGGTGCCCTCTTTCACTACTCTTTTTCAGTGTAGTTCTGGAAGTCCTAGCCACAGCAATCAGACAAGAAGAAGAAATAAAAGGTATCCAAATTGGATAGGAAGAAGTAAAACTATCATTATTTGCTGATGACATAATACTGTACATAGAAAATCTGAAAGTCTCAGTTGAAATACTACTAGACCTGATAAATGAATTCAGCAAGGTGGCAGGATATAAAATTACTATTCAGATATCAGTGGCATCTTTATACACCAACAATAAACTGTCTGAAAGAGAAATTAAAGAAAGAATTTCTTTCACTATTGCAAAAAATAATAATAAATTACCTAGGAATAAATTTAACCAAGGAGGTAAAAGACTTATACTTAGAAAATTATAAGACATTGAAAAAAGAAATTAAAAAAGATACAAACAAGTGGAAGCATATACTGTGTTCATGGATAAGAAGAATAAACATCATTAAAATGTCTATACAACCCTAAGTAATCTATAGATTCAATGCAACTCCTATTAAAATACCAGTAGCATATATCACAGATCTATATCACAGCATATCCAAAAAATGTACATGGAACCAAAATAGAACCTGATGGCCTTAGCGATCTTGAAAATGAAGAACTAAGTGGGAAGTATCACACTTCTGATAACAAGTTATACTACAAGGCCATTGTACTCAAAACAGCTTGGTATTGACATAAGAACAGGCATACAGATCAATGAAAAAGAACAGAGAACCATAAATGAACCTACACTTATATGATCAAATGATATTTGACAAAGTAAGCAAGAGTATACAATAGAGTAAAGACAGTCTCATTAATAAATGGTGCTAAGAAAATGGGACAGGTACATGCAAAAAATAAAATAAAACTATACCACCAACTTACACCATTCATAAAAACAAACTCAAAATGGATAGAAGACTTAAAAGTGAGTCACAAAACCGTACAAATCTTGGAAGAAAACATAGGCAGCAAACTCTTTGATTCCCTTGTAACAATATTTTTGTTGATATATCTCCACAAGGAAATAAAATAAAGGACAAAATAAACAAAATAAATTTAAAAGTTTTTACAACACAAAAGACACCATTTACAAAATAAAAAGAACAACCCACACAATGGAAGAATATATTCACCAATACGTCTGATAAGAGGTTAATAACCAAAATTGATAAAGAACTTCTAAAACTCAACACCAGGAAGATAAACAATCCAATTAAAAAATGGGCAAAGTAACTGTATTGACCCTTCTCCAAAGAGTACTTACAGATTGCCAACAAGCATATAAATAATGTTCACTATCACTAATTGTCAGAGAAATGCAAATTAAAACTACAATGAGATATCACCTCGCACCTGTCAGAATGGATTAACAAATCAACGTACAACAAGTGCTGGTGAGGATGTGGAGAAAAGGGAACCCTTCTGCACTGTGGGTGGGAATGCAGACTTGTGCATCCACTGTGGAAAACAGTATGGTATTTTCTCAAAAAATAAAAAATGGAACTGTCATTTGACCCAGCTATCCCACTTTTAGAAATATATCCTTAAGAGTCCCCAAACACTGATTCTAAAGAAGATATGCACTCCCATGTTTATTGCAGTATTGTTTACAATAGCCAAAATCTGGAAACAGTCCAAGTGTCTGTCATTGGACAAATGGATTAAAAAGCCATGGTACATATACACAATGGAATACTATGTGGCAGTGACAAAGAAGAAAATCTTACCTTTTGCGATGGCATAGATGGACTTGGAGATTATTATGCTAAGTGAAATAAGCCGGGCAGAGAAAGACAAATATATAATCTCACTTATATGTGGAATCTAATGAACACGGTGAAATGAGGAACTGAATAGAGGCAGAGATGGGGTCATGGGCATCAGAGGGACAGCTGTCAGAGGGAAGGGGGATGAGGGGACAGAATCAGAGAAGGTGAAGGGATTAGTAAAAGTATATATACATAACACAGAGATACAGCTAACAGGACAGCAAATTCCAGAGGGTAGAAAGAGAAATAGGAGGAGAGGGGCAAAAGGGGTGTAATGGGGGGGTTACATTGTTGGGGGTGAGGGTGTTGTATTGAGTGTGACACTTAAATCCATGTTAATACAGTAAGTTAAAAAGTTTAATAAAAGAAAGAAAATAGAAAAGGCAAGAAAAAATAATAAAATGAAATATTTATAATAAACAGAAAAAAAAAGAAAGAAAACCAAGGTTTTAATAGCAACTATTTCCAGGAGCCAAAAGCCAGTAAGTGATAGAAAGTAGATTTAAATCTTTTGTCTAACTGCAAAGCTTCTAATGTTTCATCAATAATTATGAAGTCAGAGATATGATTAAAACATGTTTTATTAAGAAAATATTCTCAATTTAATTTTTACTACATTTTTAACAAATATGTTAAAATTGCCTGGTGTGTGAAATCCCAGGCAAACAATCTTTTCAGAGCTTCAAAATGCATTACAAAATTCATGGGTTCTTACAGGGTATAGTGATTTATCGATGATGATTCAGAATAACGGGTAACGAAGAGGTGATTACACATTTACTATTCAATCAGAGCTTGTGAAGTTCCTTGATAGTATTCAAAAGGAGCAGTCTATTCATGTTAAGAATAGACTACATGTTAAATTATTCATGTTAAGAGTCATCTCTTTCTACTCTTTATTGCCAAATGTATCATTTCTAGCTAATTTCATATCTGTTTTCTCAAGAATAAGGTAATTCCTTTTATTAGTTAACAAAGCAATGGTTCTCTACAATCTGTTTGTTTTAAAACAATATATATCTTTTTGACTCTGTAGTTCCCTAATACCATTTATTTGATTTTTGTTAAGTTTTTACTCATCCTGCTACAACATACTTCCTGCCACCTATGAAGGCTACCTTCTACCTTCTTAAAGGTTGCTACTATGTTTTATTGATGATTACCACAGATACAAGTCTTACCCTGACAATGCAGTTAAAAATAAAGGATCATTCTATTACCAATCATGGTCAATTAACCTTTAAGATACGAATGACATAAATGTAGAACAACACATGTTCTAACCATGTCCTCCCTTGAGCAGTTTAAGCTGTAATTACTGTATTTCTAGAATGTGATTTTTTCCATATAGACTGCTTTGCTGTCTTCCACACAACACCAACAAGATGTTCCATGGAAAGAATGAGATGTCCAGTTCTTTCATTAAAGAAATGGCTCTCCCGCCTGTGGCACAGCTTAAGACCATCTAAGGAAATACGATGTCACAACATCAATTAGAAGCAAAGGAGGAAATTTGTAAGAAGGGCTTATTAGCATTCTGGAATAATTGTTTAAAACCCTGGAAAGAGATATGTATTAATTGCCAATTATAGATTACGTTTGGTAACTACTCTTCTTCCTTCTGTACCCTGAAGCTTTAGTTTACTTATTTTCCTCTTATTTTTCCAGTGGCTTTTTTTTTTGCTTGTTTGTTTTTTGTTGTTATTTAAAAATAAATAAATAAATAAACTTAAGGGGTGGTGCCTACACAGAGAAAAGAGAAAGTGATGCAGCTTCTGCCTACTACATGCATTGGGATGAACTGGTCAATTAGTGGAAGAGTAAATGGGCATGGTTGCTGCACACATGACTGGAGGACATAGGTATGACACTGGAGTGATTGAAAGTGTGGCATTCGCCCGTCACTGGACTCCGGCATCTGACTATATAATGGTTGGACACAGGATGTAAAAAACATGGTTGTTATTTTCTGAAGCAAATTCTCTCAATTGCAAGTCTCTTAATAGAAAATTCACAAATGTTGTATTGGCATTCTGCAAACCACTTCACACTGAGCAGCAAGATCTTTGAGAATTTCTTTATACACCATTTTCTGCCTTGTCAGCAATAGCATGTTGGCTTTTCTCAGCCATCAGGCACATCCTCTTTCATGTAGGTCCACAGGCAGTCCATTAAAGGTTACATCAAGAGGGCTGCCTGACAGGTGCAGTGGAGTTTGCAGAGTAGTGGAATGATCACTGTAGGTACAGGTGATGATTAATGCGCAGGGCAAAGGATGCCTACTGCCATCCCTTCCATCTTGGATGCTGTAGACTGGAGGCAGCACCACGGTCATAATACAGATGTGCAAGAGCCAGTACTTATTCAATGCTCAAACCCAATGATTAGTGCTGAACTATAGGTAACCAGAGCTCTAAATTTGTCCTATGTACCATATAAGTGAAAATCATGCCAAATCATTGAGTCAGTAAAATTTTGGCTGCACAGTCTCGCTTGACCTCACCATGCTAGTCAGGAGGAGTGGTTCACATACCAGGCTGCTTACACAGAACTGAGGCCCAGGCATGGGAATCTTGGAGGACTTCATGGGCAGATGTCCTGGAGCATCTCAGGGACATAAATGAGATGGAAAGTCAGAATGTACCTCAGGAGAAGAAATATATATAGCTATATAGGTTATATAGATATAGATATACAGATACATGCACATATGTATATATAGCATACCTTGTTTAATTTATATAATCTATATAAAACATACTCTTAAGTATAACATATTTACACATTTCTTCATAATCAACTGTCCTAGAATTTATAGAATAAGTTCAGTTTGTGAGTTTATTTACTTCATTCATTAATGAATTGTGTAATTTGATTTTCACAAAAAATCTCTTTTCTGACTGTTATAAAAATTAATTTCTTGGAGGATTTTGTCTGTGCTTGTACTAGTCTTGAATCTGGAGTTCAGTTTTTCTAATATACTGCTCACAATAGTTACGGGATGTTTTAAAATGAATATGAAGTGATAAAAAAGGAAGCATTTAATTTTTTTATTAAACAAAAACATCAGAAAAGCAAACGACAAGTCAAAAAAAGTTGTTTGATTATACAAATGAGATGCAAACCCAACTTCTATTTCATTGGTGAAAAATGCACTATACAAAAGGCTGAAAGTACTAAAGTATCTGCATATTCCTTGATCCCTTAATTTTTCTGAGCAGTGAAGCTAGTCCACTCCTGTTTTCAAAAGATTATATTCAAGCTATATTTATTTTTTACCTTCTGTGTGTCATAATAACTGCCAACTGTTATTGAGGGCTTAGTGTATAATGCTCACTGTCTAAACTTTATCATAGGTTATCTAGTTTATTTCTCACAGGCACAATTTTATGTAGATACTACTGTTATGTGTACTTTCTTACAGTTAAAATGGGGTTTATTGAAGATGCTTACCTTATCTCACATGATGCAGCTTGTAAGTGAAACCAATCTGAGTCCGGAGTCCTCACTCTTAACCACTGTGTACTGGAGAGAGATCACAAAAAAGAGGCATTATCTACCATCAGGAACCTTATGTTCTCATGCAGATCTTTGAGAAGTCCAATCAAACTCCACTTTGTTCCAGTGTGGGCTTTAAATGCATCGGTGTATAAGACAAAGAATTCATAAATGGAGGCCAACCTGTCTTCATTAACTTGGTAAAGTTTCCATTGGAAGGTATCTTAAGTGTCAAAGCAAATGTAATCTCTAAACCCAGAATTAGGCAGACTCACCTTCTTGGTCACAGGCAAGGCTGCACTGGAAGTTAGGGTATTGGAATGAGAAGAGCAGAGAAGAAGTCTTGTTACCCATGGGATGCTCCTTCCCAAGAAGAGAGAAGGGCTGAGTCTGTCTAGCATGTCCAATTTTCATTTCTCAAATTCATCATTTACGTAGATAAGTCACCCCACTTCTTCTAGGTGGAGAAAACCTAGATGTGCTCCAGCCAATCCCAAGTACTGAGAGTATCTTCTCCTTTCTTTTTCATCTTTATATCCATCCTCTCTTGTTCCCCTACAAGACTGCTTCTTAGACAGCCTACTATTGATTTTTTTTTTTCAACTGGGAGTCTGTGCATCTTGCTCTTCTGTTTTCTTACTTCTAGTCCTTGTTTTGTTTCTCACTGGATAACTCAATTTTTTCAGCGTGGGCAAGTGCTGGTGGTACATTCTGTGGATTTTGTGGGTTTGGAAAAAGAATAAATGTATTTATACTTGGAAATATTATCTTCCAAAATTTTATACCCAGAAAACACAAGTGTCAATCAATTGTTGAAAAGATAATAAAATGAATTCTAATATTATTCATAAAATTAACATATAAAACAAATGAAAAATGGATATACACATCTGGTTTATAAGAAAAACCTTATTTTAATTAAATCAGTTCTTCTAAAATTAATCAATGTAGCTAAAACAAAATAACATGATTTCTTTGAGCATGGAAAGGAGAAGTAAAGAAATAGGAGTAAGTTTATCTAAAAAATAAACAGAGTAAAACAGACATTCTCATCTGTGGGGACTTGGTATATGAAAAACTATAGTGCCAAGTCAGTAAAGAAATATGGATGCTGGTCTCTAGCCAGTTGGCTCAGTTGGTTAAAGCATCACCCTGATACGTCAAGGTTGTAAATTTGATCCCCACACATACAAGAAACAACTAATGAATGTATAAGTGAATGAAAGAACAAATCAATGTTTCTCTCTCTCTCTCTCTCTTTACCTCCCTCTTTCTAAAATCAATAAATAAATTGTAAAAATAAAAAGAAAAGTGGATGCTGAACATGATATCGGAGCAAATTATTAGATACTTCAGTAAATTTTTTTTTAAAGAGAAAAAAATAAAGTTGGAAATTATTATACCAAAACCAACTACAGAATAATACAAATATTAATTAAAGAAATAATAATATAAAGATGCTAGATGAAATAATGAGAAATATGATAAAAAGTTTGATATAACACCTAGAAACTAAGAAGAAAAGTAATACATTTGACCAAATAATTTTTTTGAATTGCATGAAAACTATGACAAAATTAAAAAAGTATAACTAAGAAATTATATGTAAAACATGTGATTTGGGACTGATTACCTATTATACAAAGTACAAATATAAAAAATAAAGAAAGAAAGAAATGAGGCAAAGGAATTATATATAAGCAGTTCAGATAAAAAGTGCAAAGAAAAATTAAGAAACAATTTAACTTCTCATTACTAAAGACATGACAAAGATAAAAAGATAACAACTTAACTTCTAGGCTTTCGAAAAATTAAAATAAATACTAAAAAATATTGAAAGTATATGAAACAAGCTTCTCATAACTGTTGATGAAGGAATAAAGTCCTTAATAATGTTGGTATTTATTATCTGATCTAGTATATATATTTTCTCTCTCACTAGAATAGAAAAATCTAGTCCAAAAACATAGGACTCATTATGTTTAGTTCACTGTTGTAGATTGTGAACCTAAAACAGTACATCATAAACAGTGGACACTTTACAAAAATTTATTTTATAAAATATTACATATTCTAATCTGTGAACCACTATTCCAACCAAAAAAAAAAAAAAAAAATTAGGCCCTGGCTGGTTGTCTCAGTGGTAGAGCAAATGCTCAATGTGTAGATGTCCCTTGTTTGAGTCCAGGTCAGAGCACACAAGAAAAGCAACCATCCACTTCTTCACCCCTCCACCTCCTCTCTCTTTCTCTTTCTCTCTCTCTCTCTCTCTCTCTCTCTCTTCCCTCTGGCAGCCATGGCTCACTTAGTTCAAGAGCATTGGGCCCAGGCTGCTGAGGATTGTTCCATGGAACCTCTGCCTCAGGTGCTAAAATTAGCTCAGTTGTGAGCATGGCCCCAGATGGTCAGAGCATCAGCCCCGGACAGAAGTTGCTGGTAGTTCCTGGTCAGGGAGCATGTGGAAGTCTGTCTCCCTATCTCCCCTCCTCTCACTTGGAAAAAGATGAAAAAAATTAGGCAAGACCAAAAAATTGGTGAGGAAGCATTAAAATAATTGCATGATCTATTAAGAACAAACTATCTGTCCTAAAATAAAACAAAAATTTGTTGTTATAAATAATCTCAATTGGGTGAAAATAATTAAATCCAGATATTTAACAGCTTAAAAAAGTAATGTGTTGAGGAAAAAAACTTGTTTTATTTATCTCATAAAATCACACTTTATGTTAAGATAATAAAAATGAAACAGATAATAAATATTAGGAAGGAACATACAGTATTCAAAACAATAATCAGTATAAATAGGTAGTACTTTTCATTATATTTAATTTTCTATAAGCTCCAATTTTATCTGATCCTGAAAGTTCACCCCATATATTTGCTGTTGTTAAGAATTATTCAAAGAACATAAAATAGCATGTAGTCTATTACAAATGAAGAGGAAACATACATAACAAAATTTTAAGGGAAATTATGGATACATTTATTTTAGTAATTCAATGTTATTAATTTATTTCTGAGCCGCAATACATACATACCTCAAATCCTAAATAATGCAAGATTTGAGACCTAACATGCAAATATATTGATATATAGCCAGTGGTGAGATTTAAATAATTAACAACCAGTTCTCTGCCCTAATGACTGTAAAAGTATAAAAAAAAACAATATACTGGAAGGTAGTTTATAATTTCCTATATTTAATACTGAAATAAGAATAATAAAAGAGTTACACAAAACTGGATTATGTTATAAAAAAGTTTTAAAATATTAATGGAAAATATTAAATAATACCTAACAAAAACAATAAAGATATTTCCATATTGCTTAGTGATTGACATCTTCACTTGCGATATTTTTTTACCTGTGGATGGAATGAACATTACTATGAACACTTAGAATACACTGCTGCACTGATGAACATTAAAAAAGTGTAAGGAGCCCTGGCCGGTTGGCTCAGCTGTAGAGCATCGGCCTGGCGTGCAGAAGTCCCGGGTTCGATTTCCGGCCAGGGCACAAAGGAGAAGCGCCCATCTGCTTCTCCACTCCTCCCCCTCTCCTTCCTCTCTGTCTCTCTCTTCCCCTCCCGCAGCCGAGGCTCCACTGGAGCAAAGATGGCCCGGGCGCTGGGGATGGCTCCTTGGCCTCTGCCCCAGGCACTAGAGTGGCTCTGGTCGCAACAGAACGACGCCAGGAGGGGCAGAGCATCACCCCTGGTGGGCAGAGTGTTGCCCCCTGGTGGGCGTGCTGGGTAGATCCCAGTCGGGCGCATGTGGGAGTCTGACTGTCTCTCCCCATTTCCGGCTTCAGAAAAATACAGAAAATAAATAAATAAATAAAAAAGAGTAAGGAATGTAACTTTGTGATTTCCACATTGGGCTGCCCAGTCGCCCACCTTAGAAAGAACCTTAATTACAAGTGCCATTTTAATAGCCGGTTCACCAAATTCGACAGAAAATTAGGTATCAGTTCTGCTGAACCGGTACAAAGCGGCTGGATCCCATCACTGTATATAGCTTTCTAGCACTGACAATAAAGTAAAACAACAACTGACAATAAATGAAAACAAGATGATACTAAACTAAGAATAATTTGTAAATAAAGGAAAAGAATATTAAATATTGAACACAACAGACAAAATCAGTATGCTAAATCAGACTCTTCAATAAGCTATGAGCTAAGTTGGGATATGAATATATGAATATGAAATTTTAGTAATCACAAATATCTTAATTAAGAGGTTAGTAGTAAATATTCCTTAGTTGTATCTAAAAATGGGTTTCTGAAACTTTGTTCATCTTATCCTTATAGTTGTTTCAGCTTTTCTTTCTCAGAGTTTCTCATTGTCTTCTACCAATCTCTTTGCAAAACTTCTGATATGGTTTATTAGAAAGGTAACATAATTATGGGTGTGTGAATTTTTAAACCTGGTAACAAGAGTGTCCTTAAGTGTTAATTTATTCAGTGACAAACTGATTGTTACTATACCAAAATTCATCTTTTTTTCTTTAATAACTGAATCCCCTATTTTATTTGCCTACTGGAAAGACTGTATGTTGCAGCTTCCCTACCATTCATTAAGTTTGCTTTTGTCAGTAGTTAATGGACAATGAAGTATAAGCAGAAAAATGTGTAATTTCAAGGGAAATTCCTTTGAAAATGTCTGACATGTATTCTTTTTCTAGTGTTTGTCCTTTCTTGTTCTCTCTTCATATTCTTCACTGAAAAGCAGATGTGAAGGCTGGAGATCTAGCAGTCATACAGAAGTTTGAAAGCAAGGGCTACATGCTAGGGACTAGGAATGGGGAAGCAAATGCCTGGAAGGAGCCTGGGTTCTTGTCCGCTCTTCTACTTGAGAGAATGAAAGTCTGTATATACGAGAGTATTATTGGTCAGAGCCACAGAAGCTCTAAGGAACAGAACCAATAAGATAGATAATATAGATATGGGTGATATGATATGTAGGTATAGATATAAATAATTAGATATAGCTGGATGGTAGATTTATAGAGAGAGAGATACAAAGTGATCTATTACAAAAACTGTCGCATGCAGTTATGAAGGCTAAGTTTCACAACTGCTCTCTGCAAGCTGGAGAACCAGAAAAACTGATGGTATGTATAATTCAGTCTGTGTTCGAAGAGCCAGGGAGAGAAAGGTATGGGTCCTGGTCTGAGTCTGAGAACCCGGAGCACTGACATCCAAGGACAGAAGATGGATGTTTCAGCTCAAGGAGAGGAGAGAGAGAGAGGGGGAGAGAGAGAATTTGCCCTTCCTTCATTTGTTGTTCTTGCTCTTTTCATGTCCTCATTGGATTGCATGATAACCACCCACGTTGGTGAGAAGAATTTTTTTACTCTACTGATTCAAATGTTCATCTCTTCAAGAGACAGCCTCACAGACACACCCAGAAATAATGTTTTACCAGCTGTGGGGACATTTCTTAGCCCAGTCAAGTGACACATAAAATTAACCATCACAACCATTAACGTGGATTTTCTAAAATGTGTAGCAAACTTAATGCTAACTCATACATTTCTAAGTCATTTCAGATTTGAGGAAAAATCTGAGAAAGATTACACCCAGGATCCCTGGGTTGTATTTTCCAAATTTAAAAGTTTAATAAACCCCTCCCATCTCATAAGGCAGAATAGGTAAACGAGTATTTTGAATGCTGAATGAGAGAGGTTAGGAAAGTTACACTTTTTCCATTCTCTCTACATACAAAAACATATCAGGGATAAAGCTCCCTGCTCTTTACCTGGTAATTTTATTGGTCCTAATATGAAAATACCAATAAAATTATTTATTTAAAATCGCAATAAATATGGTGATCAGAGAGCTAATAGAAATTTTAATGCATGACTTGATTTATTTTTTCAAGCAGTATCTCTCGGGAATACTATTTGCATTTTGAAAGGGACTATATTTCAGTGTGCAATATTACCTCACATGTGGATAATCTAGCATCCTGCCCTCTGAGCACTAAATGGCAGCAACATAACCCCCATCAACCCCCTACTCTCTATTCCTATAGCAATAAAATACTTCTACGTGTTCTTAAATATTTTCAAAGTGATGACATCTCTCCCATTTGCTAATTACTACTTCAGGTGATCTGGAAGAATTCTCAGAGGAGAAGACTTCATTCTGAATTCTGAAAGATGCATAAAAATTGAATTAGTAAAAGGGGAAGAAATTGTGTTCCAAGTGAGGAAGGATTATGTTGGTTAGCCCCATGTCCAGGAGGAGCGTGACATATTAAAAACTTGAAGAGCACCTTTGAGCTTGGAGCCCAGACTGTCGGAGATGTGCTGGCGGGCGATGCGTGCGGGCTCAAGGTGTTATTAATGTTAACCACTGAAGTGGTTTAATAAGGGAATGGCATGTTGAGACTTTCATTTTAAAGTTAACCACTTTATTGCATAGTTCTCATTCACAATAAGCTTGTTTTGAATTAATATTCATTGTACTAACTTAAACACCTAATTCTTGTGACTTTGTTTTATGTGTATATGCATGGCTTTTTGCTTGTGTGAGATTTTTTTTTTTTTTGCAAATAGATTAAAGGCACTTTATATAAAATAGAAACAGAGCATCTTTTAATTACACGTGCCTTCACTCATTTATTTTCACACCATGTTACTGCATATATAAGATGAAATAAATCCAATTGCTCCATACCACACAAACTGCAAAAAAGCCTCCTTCTCACATTGCTTAGTCTTTAAAACTTCAGGACAGCAAGCTAACCAATCTGCTGATAAAGGTGTTCAGTCAACTAACAAACAGTAAAGTAATAAACTTATTTCAAGTATGCATTTTCACACTCCCATCCTGAAGACAGGTCTTTTTTATGAAAAAGTATAGATGCTGACAAAGAGGAAAGAAAAGAAATATAAAAGGTAAAATTATTCCAATAATGTGTAGTAATAGACTGGACATTTCACATGCCTCCATTTAAACATTTAATGATGGAATCCCCATATTATATTTTTAAGGCCAGAGATGGTGATTCACCAAATAAAAATAAACACTTTTATACAATATGTATAAAAAAGTCTAAGTTAAATGCTGCTTGTAGGATGAAATTATTATGTGCAATGGAGGGGCTATAATTTCAGTAGAACTTGTATAATACAATGGCAAGCTCAAGGTTAATTTTTTTCTCTCCATTTAACTAAATTCAGTCTAATCGCCTGTAATGTTCCTCTTGGAGTTTCAAGAATTTATTCTTTCACTTCTAAGTGATTAGGTAGAATAAAAAAACTTTTCAAAATGTACAAAGAAAGCTCTTTTCAGATAAGCACCTGACATAGCCTTCACTATTCATTATATCACTTTTGGGGAAATCAAACTCATAATTTTGCAGCAAACTTAGGGTTTAAACTTAACTTAAAATATTTTCATTCTCAACATATGCTTTCTCATAGTAATTATATAGCACATAGAAACCTTACAAGACATGTATTTTGGAATTGTTATTTTGAGATGGTTTATCTATTGCAAAAGAAGTACTTAAGACAGCATCGTACTAAATAGATGTTTGAACCAGAAGCAAATTAGACTCATAGAGAATATAAGCAATTCTCATTTTGGGGGGGAATGCTTCAATACTATTCCATACATTACCTTCCTGAGAATACTGAAGATATATTCAACAGTTATTTTATTTACTAATATTTATTGAGAGGATATTATATGAAAGAAGATATACGCAGAGAGGGAAGAACAAGTTGAATCCTGGTGTTATTGTAGACAACAAAGAATTTTTATTCTATTTTTAAATAAGCTGAAGTCACTAGAAAGTTTGAAGAGGAAAGTGACAAATTGAAAATTCATTCTAAAAAGTATATTTACATTATTGCTTATAATGAGCCTTTAAGTTCAAGGGTGAATTAAAATTAATTGAAAAGAATTGTAATACAGATTTGTGCTGAAAATATGCTGAGAGCTATCATTTGTTGCTCTTTGAAATTAGAGGAAAATAAAATAATTTTTTAAATTATTTTTTTTCAACAAGAATAAGAACATCATAACCATGACCTCTGCCAACTACATTTTAACTAGAACTATATTTTCCTACAAGTTCTTCCCACATTACTTAAAATTAGAGCTACCAGTTTAAACCCTCTTTATGCGCCAAGGACTATTCTAAGAAAGACTTTGCAGTTTAGAGAGAGAGTGTTTTTAAAAATATTTTGTAAGATGCAGTGTGTAAATGATTTTAAAGAAGGTTTTTGCTGAACATGTTAAGAATTTAATATACTGTCCAGACATGAGTGGTTTTGTCATAGGATAATCTTCTCCAAGCCTTTGAGCTGATTTTGGAAAAATAATTGTATTTATCCAAATAAAGTATGTGTATGCATGTTTGTGTAAGATTAAGAAGTATAGATAAGAAAGAATATTAATGGAGGTGAGAACAAATGTGAGTATTACTAGTATACTAGACAAAGTGAGTATTGTACAGAATAGTATGGAGAACACTCTATATAGATTGCAATACTGTATTTATAGAAGTAGAGTTTGAAGTACTAGTGGTCAGAAATTAAACGAGTTGCAAATTGAATATGAGAAGCTTCTATTACACATGGGTACTTGGAACTTATTCTAAAATATTTGATCAACTATATAGCATTAAAAACAAACAAACTAAGGTATGATCATTGGTGTCATAGAGACAAGATCACTAATTCAACATGTTTACCATAAAAAATAGAAGAAAATTGTGACTAGAAACATGAGATAGCTAGAAAAATGCTCAGAAAAAAAAAAGGGAGAAATTCAGAAAAGACAGAAAAATCCCCCAAAACAAAAATGAAATCGAAAAAATCATAAGGGAAAAAAATGGCGGAATATATTGCTTTACAAACTAAAGAAAAGGGTAACAAGGAATAAAATAATGAATTCAATCCCGTGCCATAAGGACAGTCGGGACTGGCTCAATTTTTCTTTACGGAGAATTTTGTTTTTCCAACGCATGTCTATCATTCTGGAGGCCAGCAATCTTGTTTTTACAGTATTGTTTTTTGTTACAGAATGCCTAGTACATTATGTATGCATTAAGTGTTTACCATACTGATAACTGTAATTACCATAATGATAACTATAATATAATCTGCATTTTTAATGCAAACATTTCTAAATACTATAAGGATATGCATTTTATATATATATGGGTATATAAAGAATAAATATATTAAACTTTTTCTGACTCCTAAAATATTTTTACATTTATTTTATAATATGTTAATATATTATATAATATTATATATTTATATTTTTCTGATGTTTAAATATGAAAATATTTGTATATATATATTTATGGTAGGAAAAACTAATTACATTTATCTCAATAATAATAAGCTATACATGTTTCTGTTCTCATACTATGATTTATCATACCTTTTATTTTCATATATTTATACATAGGTTCTTTATTTTATAGTACTAATATGGTATATTTAGAAAATGAATGTATTCTATTTACTTACTAAATAAGCATTTTCTTTAAATTGCCAATAGATAGGTCAGACTTCCCTGTAGATAATCAGAAAGTCATGGCTCATCAAACTCACTTGTAATAATAACTAAATATTAAATGGAACATCAGCTAATAAGCCTAGCAAAAATTCAACTAGCATTTTTAAACTAAGTGCTTTTGTGTCATCATTTATTTAATATTTAACTTACAAGGCTTATTGCTGGAAGTATTGAAAGTGTCTGCTTCCCATTGAGACTTATTTGGTTCTCAGTATTGCTGCTCTTGGTCTGAGTAAAGGAGGTACAAAAAACATTTGAAGATGGGGTTGCAGTAGGGTTTGTAATCTCAGATACTCAAATGGGATAGTTATAAGAGCTAAACTGGCTGGTGTAGTACAACAAGCCATTGATCAGACCACTGTGCCAAGGAGCTTGTGTCCAGTTGGAGAAGGAGCTGGTCAGCTGCAGGCATATCTGTTTTCCCCATGCTATGTTCTTAAAATGATATATATGGAATACAGTCACTAATGGCTACTACAGAGAATAAAACTACTCATATTTATACATAATGTCAAGCATTAGACATGTGTTTTTATCCTTAATATCACCTTCTGTTCTTCTATACCCGTATGGCATGCTTAATTTTCCTTATGGATTTTGGCATTTGGTATTTCAATTAAATAATGCTTTCTTCATTCTGTTCTAACATGGAAATGTTGACAATGTATTTGCAGGGCTCCATTTTATTTTCATTGTTTAGATGACCACTTTATTTTAATTGTATATCTTGCAGAAAAAATTTTAAGGATAAGTTTGAGATAGTTATAATTATAGTGGCATTCAGGTTAAATAGTGGAGAACATAATTTTCAAGTTTAAAAGCACATTCAGTTCTCCAAGAATTGGAGTTTCAGGGTTTTGGACTGAAATAGATATAGTGTTGTTTGATTTGTTGCTATATTTTTGCTCAAACTTTAAGAGCTGAAAAACTGTATTGTTAAAATAAAAATAGTGAAAACATAAGTTTAAAATATTTTTATTATGTAAACCAGGATTTAGAATATAGGTAGCTGCTGAAACACTTGTATCGGACATTAAAATGCCCAGTACTCATCATGAGTTTATTTGCGTAAAGCGTCCCTTGACCCCTTGGTAAAGGATAAAGAAGCAAAAAATACTGGTCTATTTTAGTCAATCTGGTGCTGAGTCTCATTGTGAAGTAATGGAGAGAAGTTTTGCTTCTTAGTTCCAAAGATGGGATATAGAACTGTCTACTGAGAGTATTAAATAACACTAAAAGGAGTCTTGCCCAGGTCCCTTTCTTAAACTGCATTTAAGACTGAGAAGCTGTACTTCATTAGATAGGAGGCAGTTAGGGATTTAATTGCACAGAGCATTTCAAAGGTCAATGGTTAATGATTTGGTTAAGGATTTGTGAGAATTGGGTTCTTTTTCCTATTTTCCGGGATGAGATATAGGAAACTTGTCCTTGAATCCTTCCTCTTCTTTTCGACTCTACCCTTGAAATGCACTGTATCTTTCTAGTTTTTCTATTCCTGCTTAACTCTAGGTATTAAAATTTATCTTTTTTTTTCTTAAATGAAAATAGGGGAGGGCGAGAGACAGACTCCAGCATGCACCCTAATCAAGATCCACCTGTTAAGCACCCTACTGGTCAATGGTCTGCTCATCTAGGGCTGTTGCTCCGTTGCTTGGTGTTGGACAAATAAGTTTGTAAAATTTGCGCTATTTGAGTTTGCTCACTTTTATTGTTAAAAATGGTGCTGGGCAGTGCCAGCTATGTGATCTGTGAAATTGCAAATTACCTTCCTGCTTGGGAAGGGTCATTCTTATGCTAATGTGTGCTGGAGGAGAGGTTTTGGGACCAGAAAAGTTTTAAAAGGAGAGGAGAAAAAGAAGGAAGCCATTTTTGCAGAGTGAGAGCAGAGAGGATGCAGAGTGCTGAAGAAGAAGCCAGTTTTGTAGAGAAGGAAGCCATGTTGGCAGAGGTGAGGGGATTCTGTGAGCTCCGCTGAGACTGGTGGGGGCCTTTGATTCTGGTAAAAACCGAAGAAGATTCACCTGGTTGTGGAATGGGAGAATGTGTTCGTGGTTTTGTGAGACTTGTGTGTTTGTTTGCTCATTGGCTGGTGCAAGCCTTGAATAAAAGAATGGCCCACCATTTTTTTGGCTCCACTGTTTCTTTACCGTCTGTCTGAATCCAGTGAGGAACTGCATGTGAATGGCCACAATGGCAGCCCCTGGCCTTACACTTGGCAACCAAGCTATTTTAGTGCCTGAGGTGTGGCTATGGAGTCATCATTAGTACCCAAAGCCAACTTGCTCCAACCAAGCCATGGTTGCAGGAGGGGAAGAGAGAGATCAAAAGAGAAAAGGAGAAAGGAGGGGTGTAGAGAAGCAGACGGTCACTTCTCCTGTTTGTCCTGACTGTAATCAAACCCAGGACATCCACATGCCAGGCCAAAACTTTAATGGCCAGGGCCAGAAATTTTCATTCACCTAAACTTTGTAATATCTGTGTCTGTCCTCAGTTTTCAGAAGTAACCATGTTTATGCTTGAAGCATTAATGAGTGGATGGAATTGACAATTAACCTTACAAGCCTAGGCTATTCCAAACCCATCAAGCTGCAGCATTTTTCTTACCCTCCATCCTTTCTCTAATCTTAGTCATTAGGACTTAGTCAGAGGAGTGGGTTTCTCCCAGTCACTGATTTGTATTTCAATTCACCTTCTGGGACAAAAACAAAACAAAACAACCTTGCATTGAAGCTTAAGCTTTTTGACTATGGTTTGTATAACCTAACCTCTATCCCAAGTTTTTTATAGAGATAATTTACTGTACCCATAGTCAATGGCTCTGGATCTGCTTTGAATAGAAGTCGAGTTTCTCACATAAACATCAGGACTTACTGTCTGACTTCTTTTTTTTTTTTTTTTTTTTTTTTTTTTTTTGCATTTTTCTGAAGCTGGAAACAGGGAGAGACAGTCAGACAGACTCCCGCATGCGCCCGACCGGGATCCACCCGGCACGCCCACCATGGGGCAATGCTCTGCCCACCAAGGGGCGATGCTCTGCCCATCCTGGGTGTCGCCATGTTGCGACCAGAGCCACTCCAGCGCCTGAGGCAGAGGCCACAGAGCCATCCCCAGCGCCCGGGCCATCTTTTGCTCCAATGGAGCCTTGGCTGCGGGAGGGGAAGAGAGAGACAGAGAGGAAGGCATGGCGGAGGGGTGGAGAAGCAAATGGGCGCTTCTCCTGTGTGCCCTGGCCGGGAATCGAACCCGGGTCCTCCACACGCTAGGCCGCTGTCTGACTTTTAAGTAGGAGATACTGTTGTAAAGAGAGTCCTATCACAAAGTCCCACTCTCCACCTCCTCAGATTGATGCCATGGCTAATGACATAAGGCTGGGTGGTTTCAGCAATCATTTGGACTGGGAGTACCCTCACCCTTATGCCAATACTGTAACTGAGAGAGACCTTCTACCATTGGCCTATGTGCATTCCTAGCTAATCTAGCATGTCCTCTGTTACCAGGATACTGGACTATTGGCTAAAGCTTCACTGGCTATGCCTTTGTTCACCATTTGAGTTTTTTAAATTTACTTTTTATTGATTTTAGAGAGAGAAGAAAGAAAGAGAGAGACAGACAGAAACATTGATTTGCTGTTCCACTTATTTATGTATTTATTGGTTGATTCCTCTTTGTGTCCTGACCTAGAATGGAAACCCACAACATTAGTGTATTAGGGTGACTCTCTAACTAACTGAGCTATCAGGACAGGCAACCATCTGAGTTTTAATAAGATGAACAATAAGTTAAAAAAACAAACTAACAGAACACATGAATGCAGATACTTCATCAATAGGCAGAGGCAAACAACCTGAAATATACATAACAAGATTCCAGAGCTCTTTAAT
The DNA here is from genome assembly GCF_036850995.1 of Saccopteryx leptura. Taxonomy (NCBI): domain Eukaryota; kingdom Metazoa; phylum Chordata; class Mammalia; order Chiroptera; family Emballonuridae; genus Saccopteryx; species Saccopteryx leptura. The sequence continues at coordinate 78,174,043 of NC_089507.1, read as the reverse complement.
TTAACTTTTAAGTAATATCCTTCTTTCCAAATTTATCACCATCTTTCCCCCTTCCAGCTTTCAGAGGATTTCTCATTATCTTCTTCCATCACAAAACTGAAAATTTTTCACTTCTTCACATGCCTAGCACATATTACTATTGTTTATCTCTAACCACAAAATTGTATTCCAAAAATATTGAATATGATAAAAACCCATAGTTTTTTTGAGTGGTTGTCTTTTAGAAATAGGTATGGGTCTAGAAAAACTGATCAGCTAACTTAGATGATGGCTACTCAAGCTGCTAAATTACGTTCATGTTTGTTAATTTTTCATATAGCAGAATGTTTATAAACAATGCTGAACAGCACTTCAGAGAACACTCTTTTATATAAGAAAGAAACTGTAAATAAAAAAATATTAATAAGTACCTTAAAATATCTATATGCATATATCTAGCTATATATATGTATGTATGTATTTGCCCATCTATTGGACTATATATATATAGATTTTAGAAACTTCTGGAGTAATATGTAGTTACTGCCCATGATAAGAAATATTAGTCTCTGCAGTCAATGATCACAGCCTAACTCAGAACCCAGAAGATGGTGCAAAGTAATTAGTTACTTGTTCCCAATTGATTTTTAAAATTTGGATTGCTTTCAACTTGAGTGGGTTCCTAGAAGCAATTTCTCCCTTAGTCTTCCTTCTGCTTTTTTTGGCTGCTCCTCTGTTCTGGCCTGTGTGTCATAATTCTATCATGCTGCGTTCCCTTGAAATCAAGGCTAGAATGATAATTTTATTGTTCTGTCTTCATATAGTGGATTTCTACATTCTTTAGACTAAAGCAAATACAAAAAAAAAAAAAAAAAAAAAACTAGGATGCCAAAAAGTCACAAAGAAAACAAAACCAACACAACAACAATAAAAACACCACCAAACAACAACAAAGCTACTTCTTTGTACATATTGATCACCTGCCTCTTATAGCATAAGATTAACTTGATAACTTATTGTTCTGAAAAGCCCCTTTAGTGAAAAGAGGGGAGATGTGGGAAAGAGAGTAGATAGGACAGAATATTCTGTGCTGTTTAGTTATATGTTTTCTCTCTCTCTCATCACTCTATCTCCATATCTTTCTTTTGTTGTGTGTTTACATGTAAACAATACTTTGAGCAATACAGATTCTAATAAAGTTGCATTTCACTTTTGTCTTACACTCTCCTTTTATATTGAGTAATTCTAATCTTCCTTTTCTTTCTGATAACAACTATAGCATATCAAATTACCATTTTTTCTCATTTATAGACCATGCCAGTCATGTTAAGTCAAAACCAATGTCTCAGTTTGGAAAGTAAAATGTCCATTTCATATATGGATCAAACATTTGACCTTAGTTTGTAGTAATATATTATGAAAATATACAGACTTAGGATTACAATTGGAGACAGTGAGGTGCGCTAGACTGAAAGCCCTGAGTGTACAAGAGTCCAGGGGCCTCTCTGACCCCATACTGGAAACAGTGCATGCTGGAAACAGCATAACAGCAAGATAATATTCAGCAACACAAAAATTTAGGCTTTCAGAACAGAGATCAGAAGTCAGCAGGTTCCTTGTTCTTTACTTCACCCCCTGAAAACTTCTTTATCTGCTTCCTTGAGTTATTTGTATCGACTAATAAATATTTGAGTAAGGCTGGGGATGAGGCTTCAGTCCTTCATCTGCTGATCGAGGCTGTTGCCTACCCACGGTTCCTCAGAGCATCTGGTCTCTGAGTGGTTCACTGTCACTGCAACATTAGTTTACCATTAATCTTCTTTTCTTCAAATTCTCTGTTAGCCAATATGGTGTCTCTGTAAAAATTTTAAAATGTGCCCCTTTTTTTTGAGCACACTAGAATCCTCTGAAAGAGAGAGGGATTGGCCAATGCTAACTAGCTCAGCTTTAGTCTCATCTCATTCACTCAGAAGACTCAGAGGACAGACACCATGATGAATGTTGAAGGCATGCTCTACACAATTACATAGCCACATACCTCTTCCCCGCTCCCTTCGCAGAGTAGAAAAGCAGTGGCATGATACCTGTGTTATATACTCTCTTCTTCATAACCTCTCCCTTAAACAAACTAACAGCTATTTAACCTGAAATCAAATGTGGAGGAAGGAAAACAGAACAGGATAAAACAGTAATTATTTAGTTGAGCAACTCTACATTCTGACCATGCTAATGGTAAAAAACTGACTCTAGGTTTTGTGAGGTGCTTTTAGGGATCTTAATAGACCCTCTATTGGGTCAGTTTTCCCTGAAGTTCCTTTCATCTTAGCAGATGTTCTTTAGTCTTTGCAGTCATTTGAATGCCAGGACATCCCAGGCTGCAGCTTCTTTCTGCTGAGGTCCCCTTGCCCCTCCAAGGGGTTCTATTAGGTAGGACACACAATGTCCTCCCAGCACTTCTTTCTTCCTGGTGCCTCACTCTTGCGTCCCAGAAATACAAATGCATCTTTTCCCCAAACAATCTCTAGAACTTCAGACCAGTATCCCAATAAAATAAAACCCTCCTCACTTAACCATCACTCTTTTACTGCTTTTCCTGTCTTTAAATTTTCTAGAGAAAAGTTAGGTCACAATCCACAGTCCATTCATTCCACATTTCTTGAGCAGAATTAAGGCCCCAAACCTCTGTGTCTCTCAACTTCAAAAAATACATTTTGAATCAATCCATGTGTCCCTTTTTGAAGTTTTCTAACTAGAATTAGCATTAACAGGTAGTTATACCCCATCTCTCCCTATTCCTGTGTGAGATGGAGTAGGAAAGTACAGAAAAGCAATTGCTGTCTCTGCTTTATAATGAAGTAAATCTCTTCATTGATCACAAAATTGTTGTAGAAAAAATATCTTTTAGATCCTCCAAGTGGATATATGCCTTTGAAATACTGTACACGTTATTGTACTCTTTCCTTGATCTCTCATATTGCTATTTGGTTAAAAATGAGGCCAAAAAAGTCTCATTCTTAAATAGCAATAAACAAACTTGGCACATATATCAGTCAGAAAAGATTTTTTTTAAATCCTCAAAATCTCAGTGACTTAAGACACAAAGATTCATACCTTGCCTTTGTTTTATGATCACTGGGAAGGGCTCTGCTCTGCATGGTCATTCACAGTGCAAAAACTTTCTGGAACACTTATAACTTCAGTGTCAGAGAGAACAAGAATCATGGCACAGGACACACTGGGTCTAATTTAGCTGGCTAAAGAAAGTTACATGGGTGTTTCGTGTTCATCTGGTAGAGAAGCATAATTTTCCTACCTGGAGGACACTAGATATTGGTAAATAGCTAGCTATAGACTTTATCACATCACATTAGCCCCTCCAGTCTTGAAGGGAAGGAGTTAAATGTTCTAGTAATTGGGTTTATGACAGAATGAAACAATGATCGTATACAAATCAGGAAAGAGAAGTTTATTCATCAATAGTGATTTAGGGTGAACATATCTGACAAAAAGGATAGTTGAGATCTTTTGGTAAAATTTTTCTTGCTTACATATATTATAAATAAACTTGTTTCAAAGGTTATGGTGCCTGAGTACTTAATGAGATTAGGAAAAATTTTCTAAGCCAGAGAAAAATAACAATTATTATGCACTCATTATGTGTTAAGCAATGTCATAATCATTTCACATGGCTAATGTAGTTAATTCTTCCAAGAAATCTTGTGAAGTATCATTCTTGTTTACATATGAGCTAACTGAGGTTCATAGAGATTAGGTGATTGCTGTAGATTAGCTACTTAAGAGAGAGCAGGAATTCAAACCTAAATCTTGATTAAAAACCATCATCATTCCATTAGATCACTAAAGGCTGTTTTATTGGGACATACTTTCTTTTATAGTATTTTAATGCTCATAGAGTATGTTTTAGGCTGCACTTTCTAATCATGTTTCAGTAAATCAGCTTAAATAGAGCAGAGGAATTTTTGTTCTGGTATGATTAGTGTTTTGTTTTCAAGTATGGCCCACTCTACTTTATGAACCAGTAGATGAGCATTTTACTATTCATAAAGCTACTTTTTTCTCTTTCAAATATGCAGAGACATCATATTCTCTACTTTCAAAAAGAAAAATAAAAGGAATATTGAATGTAACAGAAATTAGTAAGAGGTTAAAAAACAGAATATTCCTAGCTGACTCTACCTACTCTCTCTCTTTCAGATGTTCTCTTTGAACAGCTGTATGCCCAGCTGAAGAATAAAATCATGAAATTTTAGAGTTAGAAGTGAACTTGACTCATGTAGTAAAGTCTCCAGATTGGATCAGTGAGAATAATGAAAGAATGTAAGTCCAAAGATGGTTAATGATTATGGTAGTTAGCCTCCAAGATGGCCATCAATGATCTTCATCTTCAGGTACGTATGCCCTATGTAATCTCCTCTCACATTTAATCAAGGCTGATTTGTGTGGTCAATGGAATATGGTAAATGTGACAGTTTATAATGTTTAAAATCTCAGTCATTGAAGCATTGAAGCCTTTGACTTGATCTCTTAGATCACTTGCTCCAAGTAAATCCAACTATCATGTTATGAGGATATTCAAGAAGCCCACATGGAGAGGATTTGCTTTGTCAGCATCAACATGCCAGCCATCTGAGTGAGCCACCTTAGGAATCAATCTTATAACCTCAGAAAAGCCTTCACATAATAACTCCAGGCCCAACTGACACTTGATTTTATCTCATTTTATCTCCTGAGTCAGAGCAGCCTGACTCAGCTGCTCACAAATTACTCAGCTATCTAATAGTAAATGACCATTGTTTTAAGACATTAAGTCTTCATATGATTTGTTATGCAGTAATAGAAAACTAGTACAAAGACACTTTAAGACAGAGAATTCTTTGGGAGGAGATATACAAACAGACTTCCACTCATCTCCCAAACTCCAGCACACTGGAATTCAATGTTAGACTAGCATTTTCTCTGTGATCAACACCACAATTTTTCTGTACTTACATCTGCTCTATTTTGTCCTAAGATTTCTCTTACTCCAAACTATTTCTCATAGCATAAAATTATCCTATCACTTTTCCTACTAAAACAAAAAACAACAGCTACTTTTCCTTATACTCAATTTCACCTACAGCTAACAACACATCCAACTTCCTGGAGTCACTTTAAAGAAAAACTCTTCAAAGATATGTCTGTATTAGCTGTATCTGTTTCCTCAGATCTATTTCTCTCTTAAACTCACCCCATTCATTCTGTTATCCACATTTCTCTGAAAACGTTTACAGTGAGATTACCAGTGACCTCCATATTGCCAAACCCATGGACTATTCTTAAGACATGATTTACTCAGCTTTCCGTTAGCTTTAGACAGAGTTAATGATTGACTTCTTCTTGAATGACTTTCTTCACTACGGGTCCCAGACACCACACATTCTTGAATCTGTTTCTGTACTCTTATTGTATTTCATTTGGCTTATCTTTCCTCCTACTGATGACCTTTAAAAGTCAGAGTGCCAGGAAATTAGTTTTGACTTATTCTTTATCAACATTCACTCCATTGGTGATCTCAGCCAGTGCCATGATGAAAGATTTTCAAATACAGATTTCTAATGATCAACTCTCCCTGCACTCCAGATTAATGTATTCAACATCCTACTTGATAAACTGCACTTAGATATAGTAGGCCTGGAACATTTAATATAAACAGTTCTAAACTCTGATTTTTCAACTGCTTATTCTCAGTCTTTTTCAACAAAGGTGATAGAGAAAGACTTGACTTGGGATGGAGGGTTAACACATAATAGGGAATACAGAGATCTGTTGTAGATTTGGGCACCTGAAACCTGTGTAATTATGTTAGCCAGTATCACCCCAATAAATTCAATAGAAAAAAAGAAGGTTAAAAGAAATAAGTAAATCTGGTCCTTCCCAGTCTTCTTCATTCCTTGAGTCATAATTGTGTTCTATCTTTGTCAAACAATTCCACCTCAAATTTATTAGCCACTAATAAATAATCTACCTATTAAATATATCCTGAATAAGACCTCTTATAAGTTAATAGCCACTGCCTTAGCTAAATCACCTTTGTATCTTCCTTGGATGAATTAATGTACTGGTTTCAGCTGGTTGCCTTGTATCATTTTTACTCCACGACAGCCTATTTTCTGCATAGATGTTAAAAGAATTCTTAAAACTATCCTGTGACTTCCCACTATAGCTAGAATAAAATTTGTAACTTGCTCTACAACAGTCCAAATGATCTGGTTTGCCTGGTTTTAATTATAATCTCATTTCTTCCTTCACTCCCCTCCAGGCTTACTGGTTTCCCTGTATATGAAAACCACAAAACAAAATCCTACCTCAAGACTTCACACTTCATATTCCTTCTGCTCGAAATGGTCGGTCTTCCTCACATACTCAGATGGTTCACTCCTTATTTCCACCAAATTTTTTTCACAAAACATCTCTTTTTAAAAGACTTTCCTTAATTATCCTATCTAAAAATAGCATCATGTCTCTCACCTTCTAAACTGTATCTTGAATTGATATTCTTTATAACATTTATAACTTTCTGTCCTGTTATATTGCTCTTTCATTTTATTGTCTCTTTTTCCCACAGAATATAAACTTTATGAGGCAGGGACTAGATGTATTTTTGTTTTTGTTTTTGTCTTTACTACTGTATTACCAATGTCTAAACTAGTACCTGTCACATAATGTGTATCCTATAAATTATATTTTTGAATTAATGAGTGAATTAATGATTAATTGAGTTCTTAAGCGTCCTTTTCAGAAAGCAGATTTTGAATGTTCATCAGTGTATCACCAGCTGAGTTCTTTGGCAAATAGTGTGTGCTCCATAAATACTTATCTCATTGATACATTGAGATGTGATTATCACAGAAGCAAATATAAAACCAGAGCAACTGGGAAGCCCATGACTTGCCTGGTGCCCCGAGGTTATGGCTTCCTGTGAGCACCATACCTACTTGTAGAAAACTCTAAAAGTTGCATGTCCAGAAAGTGAATAAATATCTTAATAAAATATATTAACAGGAAAGAAGAGATAGTTACCAATCCTGCAGACACAGATTAGTCAAAGCGGATAAGATATGAGAAGAAAGATTGATTTGGTAACAAAGAAACAATAAATGTTTTCCAAAAGAGAAAAATTAATGGAAGGGTTGGGCCAGAAGTCATTTTGCTTAAGATAAACTGAATTAAAGACAGTGGTATCAAATCAGACATTTAGAGAGAAGGTTGGCAGAAAAGTATGAATAAAAGGAGAGTAGCCTGACCTGTGGTGGCACAGTGGATAAAGCACAGCCTGGAATGCTGAGGTCTCCGTTTGGAATCCCGTGCTTGCTGGTCAAGGCACATATGAGGAACAACTACTACGAGTTGATGTTTCCCACTACTGCTTCTCCTTCCTTCCTCTCTCTACTCTTTAAAATCAACAAATAAAATCTAAGAAAGAAAGGAAGGAAAGAAGGAAGGAAGGAAGGAAGGAAGGAAGGAAGGAAGGAAGGAAGGAAGGAAGGAAGGAAGGAAGGAAGGAAAGAGAGAGAGAGAGAGAAAGAAAGAAAGAAAGAAAGAAAGAAAGAAAGAAAGAAAGAAAAAAAGAAAGAAAGAAAGAGAGAGAAAGAAAGGAAGGAAGAGAGAGAAAGAAAGGAAGGAAGAGAGAGAGAAAGGAAGGAAGGAAAGAAGGTAGGAAAGAAGGAAGGAAGGAAGGAAGGAAGGAAGGAAGGAAGGAAGGAAGGAAGGAAGGAAGGAAGGAAGGAAGGAAGGAAGGAAAGAGAGAGAGAGAAAGAAAGAGAGAGAAAGAAAGGAAGGAAGAGAGAGAAAGAAAGGAAGGAAGAGAGAGAGAGAAAGGAAGGAAGGAAAGAAGGTAGGAAAGAAGGAAGGAAGGAAAGAAGGAAGGAAGGAAGAAAGGAAGGAAGGAAGGAAGGAAGGAAGGAAGGAAGGAAGGAAGGAAGGAAGGAAGGAAGGAAGGAAGGAACTGATTAGGTTAAGTGGGAAAATTTATCACTGAACACATTATTTTATTGTCAGGATTGAGGCTGCCTAAAGCATGTTCCTAGGTAGAGATTAAGGAAAGTGACAATTTTGTATTTTGAAGTGAATATAGATTTTTTATAACAGGTTTTAGGGTCCTACGTAACAGATTGAGAATATCTAACAAAAGCAAATCCTTATATGGAAAAACATGAGATCTAAAATCATCAGACATTCACTTAGCCTGTGGTTGTGCAGTGGATAAAATATAGACCTGGAATGCTGAGTTTGCTGGTTCGAAACCCCTGGCTTGCCTGGTCAAGACACATATGAGGGTTGATGCTTCTTGCTTCTACCATTCTTCTTCTCTCTCTCTCTCTCTCTCTCCTCTCTTTCTAAAATGAATAAATAAAAGATCTTTAAAAAAATAAATGAAAAGAAATCATCAGACATTTTTGTCCTAATTTGTGTCAGGCTTTGTTTTGTTTAAACTACAAACACATGGTGATAATTAAGGATCATAATTTAAGTAAGACCTTTAAGTCTTCTTGGCTAGGAGTTTTTGGTACTAAACAATAAAAATTTAATACAATTTAATACTTAATTTAAATTTAATATAAAAAATAATAATGTGTGCTATGTAATATATATAACTTTTACTTTCTGACCTATAGTAGTCAAAAACATTAACTTTCTAATTATTCTAATACATTCTGAATATTAATCTTATTTTTCATGAGATAGTTTAAGATGTTTTTCTTATGTTATTCTTCAAGTAATACAAATTTTTACATTTTAGAGTAACACAAAAAGTTGTCAAAAATTAGGTTGCATATTATGCCAAAGGTATAATTTTACCAAGTGGTAGAAGTGATTTTTATGCTATTTTTCATTGGGCTACAGGAGGGGGGCAATGTGCTTTTGAAGTTTTCAGTTTTAATGTTTTCTTAGAAATAAAGGACTAATTCAGTAAAAAATAAAAACATAAATTCTTTTTTTAATTTTATAATAATTTTAATTTATTGTGTTAACATGGATTCAAGTGTTCCACTCAACACAACCCCCCAACCCTGTGTCTCCCATTATACCCCCTTTGCTCCCCTCCCCCAACTCCTTCTTCCTTTCCCTCTGGGATTTGCTGTCCTGTTATTGTATCTCTGTGTTATGTATATATAATTTCACTAATCCATTCATCTTCTCTGATCCCATCCCCTCATAGTCCTTCCCTCTGACAGCTGTTCCTGTGCTCCCTGTGACCCTGCATCTGCCTCTATTCCGTTCCTCAGTTCACTTTGTTCATTAGATTCCACATATAAGTGAGATCATATGATATTTTTCTTTCTCTGCCTCGCTTATTTTACTTAGCATAATAATCTCCAGGTCCATACATGCTATCACAAAAGGTAAAATTTTCTTCTTTTTCATGGCCATGTAGTATTCCATGTGTATATGTACCATAGATTTTTAATCCAGTCAAGAGCTGTTTCCAGATCTTGACTACTGTAAACAATGCTGCAATGAACATGGGGGTGCACATCTTCTTTTGAATCAGTGTTTGGGGATTCTTAGGACATACTCCTAAAAATGGGATAGCTTGGTCAAATGACAGTTCCATTTTTAATTTTTTCAAGAAATACCATACTATTTTTCACAGTGGCTGCACAAATCTGCATTTTCACCAGCAGTGTAGGAGGGTTCCCTTTTCTCCACACTCTTGACAGCACTTATTGTGTGTTGTTTTGTTAATGAGCACCATTTTGACAGAGGTGAGGTGATATTTCATTATAATTTTAATTTGCATTTCTTTGATGATTAGTGACATTGAACAATTTTTCATATGCCCATTGGCAATCCACATGCTCTCTTTGGAGAAGTGTCTATTCAGTCTATTCAGTTCGTTTGCCCATTTTTTTTTTTTCTTTTTCTGAAGCTGGAAATGGGGAGAGACAGTCAGACAGACTCCCGCATGCGCCCAACCGGGATCCACCCAGCATGCCCACCAGGGGGCGACGCTCTGCCCACCAGGGGACGATGCTCTGCCCCTCCCGGGCGTCGCTCTGTTGCGACCAGAGCCACTCTAGCGCCTAGGGCAGAGGCCAAGGAGCCATCCCCAGCGCCCAGGCCATCTTTGCTCCAATGGAGCCTCGCTGCGGGAGGGGAAGAGAGAGACAGAGAGGAAGGAGAGGGGGAAGGGTGGAGAAGCAAATGGGCACTTCTCCTATGTGCCCTGGCCGGGAATCGAACCTGGGACTTCTGCACGCCAGGCTGATGCTCTACCACTGAGCCAACCGGCCAGAGCCTGTTTGCCCATTTTTAAATTGGATTATTTACCTTCCTGTTGTTGAGTTTTAGAAGTTCTTTATAAATTTTGGTTATTAACTCCTTATCAGACTTATTGGCAAATATGTTCTCCCACTCTGTAGTTTGTCTTTTATTTGGTTAATGGTGTCTTCTGTGGTGCAAAAGTTTTTTAGTTCGATATAGTCTTATTTGTTTATTTTGTTCTTTATTTCACTTGCCCGTGAGATAAAACAGCAAAAATATTGCTATAAGAGATATCGGAGAGTTTACTGCCTGTTTTATTCCAAGATATTTATGATTTCATGACTTACATTTAAGTCATTTATCCATTTTGAGTTATATTTGTCAATGGTGTAAGTTTGTGGTCTAGTTTCATTTTTGGCATGTACCTGTTCAATTTTCCCAACACCATTTATTAAAGAGACTGTCTTTACTCCATTGTATACTCTTACTTCCTTTGTCAAATATCAATTGACCATAAAGGCATGGGTTTATTCCTGGGATCTCTGTTCTGTTTCATTGATCTGTATGTCTATTCTTATGTCAATACCAGGTTGTCTTGATGATAATGGTCTTGTAGTATAACTTGATATCAAGAAGTGTGATACCTCCTACTTTATGCTTCATTTTCAAGATTGCTGATGCTATTCATGTTTTTCTTGTTTGTTTGTTTTATATAAATCTTTGCAACATTTATTCTATATTTTGAAGTATACCATTGGTATTTTAATAGAAATTGCATTGAATCTATAGTTTGTTTTGGGTAGTATAGACATGTTAATGACATTTATTCTTTCTATCCATGAACATGGTGTATGTTTCCACCTGTTTGTATCTTCTTTGATTTTTTTTTTAATGTCTCATAATTTTCCAAGTACAAGTCCTTGGTTGTATTTACTCCTCTTGGTTGAATTTACTCCTGAGTACTTTTGTTGTTGTTGTTGCAATAGTGAAGAGGATTGTTTCCTTAAATTCTCTTTCAGACAGTTTATTGTTAATATATAAAGATGCCACTAATATCTGATCATTAATTCTATATCTTGCCACATTGCTGAATTCATTTATCAGGTCTAGTAGTTTTTGAATGAGACTTTAAGGGTTTTTAATGTACAGTAACATCATCAGCAAATAATGACACTTTTTTACTTCTTTTCCAATTTAGATGTCTTTTATTTCTTGTATTATTGCTGTGGCTAGGACTTTTAGAACTATGTTGAATAAGAGTGATGAAAAGGGGAACTCCTGCCTTGTTCCTGATCTTAAAGAAATTGTTTTTAATTTTTGCCCATTGAGTATGACGTTGGCTGTCAGTTTGTCATAGATGGCTTTTATTATGTTGAAGTATGTTCCCTGTATTCCCTCTTTGCTCAGAATTTTGATCATAAAGGGGTGTTGAATTTTATCAAATGCTTTTTCTACACCTATTGATATAATCATGTGATATATATACTTCCTTTTGTTTATGTGATGAATCACATTGATTAATTTGTGAATATTGTACTGGCCTAGACTCCCCAGAATAAATACCACTTGATCATAATGTATGATCTTTTTGACGTATTGCTGGATCAGGTTTGCTAATATTTTGTTGAGAATTTTAGCATCTATATTCATCAGGGATATTAGCTTATAGTTTTCTTTCTTTGTGGTGTCTTTACCTGGTTTTAAAATGAGTATAATGCTTGCCTCATAAAAGGAGCTTGCAAGTTTTCCCTCCTCTTGATTTTTTTTAAATAGCTTGACAAGGATAGGTGTTAGTTCTTCTTTGAACGTTTGGTAAAATTCACCTGTGAAGCCAACCAGTCCAGGATGTTTGTTCACTGGAAATTTTTTGATGTTTTAATTTTGTTTGTTGTAATCCATCTATACAGATTTTCTGATTCTTCCAGATCATATTCTGAAAATTGTATGTTTCTAAAAATGTATCCATTTCACTTAGTTTGTACAATTTTTTGGCATATAGATCTTCAGAGTATTTTCTTACAATCCTTTGTATTTCTACAGTGTCAGTTGTTACTTCTCCAGTTTCATTTCTAATTTTATTTGAATCACTTCTTTCTTTTTCTTGATGAATCTGTTTAAAGGTTTGTCAATCTTGTTTACCTTTTCAAAGAACCAGCTCCTGGGTACATTGATTTTTTGTTTGTTTGTTTGTTTGTTTTTTAGGTTCTATGTAATTTATTTCCACTCTGATCATTATTATTTTCTTCTTTCTTCTTCCTCTGGGCTTTATGTAATTTTCTTTTTCTATTTATTTTAGGTGAAGGTTAAGTTGTTTATTTGAGCTATTTCTTGCTTCTTCAGTACTCCTGTAATGCTATGAACTTCCCTCTCAGGACTTTTTTTGCTATGTCCCATAAATTTTGAGTTGTTTTATGTTCATTTTCATTTGTTTCAAGGCAAATTTTTATTTCTACCTTGATCTCATTGTTAACCCATAAATTATTTAATAACATGCTATTTAGCCTCCAAGTGTTTGAACGTTATTAGTTTTTCTATTGAAGTTGATTTTTAGTTTTATATGATTGTGATCAGAGAAGATGCTTGAAATTATTTCAATCTTGTTAAATTTATTGAGACTTATTTTGTCTCCTAATATGTGGTCTATCTTAGAGAATGTACATGAGCACTTGAAAAGAATGCATATTCTGTTTCTTGGGGTGAAAGGTTCTAAAGATATCAATTAAATCCAGTTGATCTAGTGTGTCATTTAAGGCTGCCGTTTCTTTGTTAATTTTCTGTCTGGAGGATCTATCCACTGATGTTAGTGGAGTACTAAAATCTCCTACTATTATAGTATTGCTGTCAATTTTGCCCTTTATGTTCATCAAAATCCGCTCTATATATTTAGGTGCTCCTATATTAGGTGCATAAATATTTACAATGGTTATATCTTGCTGTTGGATGGTTCCCTTCATCATTATGTAGTGACCTTCTTTATTCTTTACTATAGCCTTTGTTTTAAAGGCTATTTTGCCAGATATAAGTATTGCTACCCCAGCTTTTTTTTTCCACTTTCATTTGCATGAAATACTTTTTTCCATTTCTTTCAGTCTATGTGTATCTTTTGTTCTGAGGTGGGTCTCTTGTAGAAAGCATATGTATGGGTCCTGTTTTTTTCATCTATGTTTTTTACCCTATGTCTTTTAATTGGAGCATTTAATCCATTTATGTTTAAGTTTATTATTGATATGTACTTATTTATTGCCATTTTATTCTTTAAATCTACAATCTTCTTTTTTTCGATTTTTTTTCTCTTTTTACAGCAGGTCCAGTAATATTTCTTGCAGTACTGGTTTGGTTGTAATAAATTTCTTGAGTTTTATTTGTTTGTGTTCTTGTTATTTTTGTTCTTTTTGTTTGAGAAACTTTTTATTTCTCCTTTAATTTTAAATGATAGCCTTGCTGAATAAAGAAGTCTTGGTTGTAGGTTCTTGTTTTGCATCACCAATCCCTTGTTTTGCTTGTCAATCCCTTCAGGCCTCAAGTGTTTCTGTTGAGAGGTCAGATGTTATCCTTAGGGGGCTCCTCTGTAGTTAATTAACTGCCTTTCTCTTGCAGCTTTTAGTATTCTTTCTTTGTCTCTTAACTATGGCATTTTAATTATGATATGTCTTGGTGTAGGTCTCCTTGGGCTCCTCTTTAATGGGACTCTGTGTGCTCCTTGAACTTGTGTGACTTTCTCCTTCATTAATTTAGGGACAATTTTTGCTGTGACTTCTTTAAACAGGTTTTCCATCCCTTATTCATTCTCTTCTCTTTTATAACCCCCTATGATGGAGATGTTGTTTCACTTCCTGAGACAGTGGTCTCTTAGAGTTTCCTCAGTCTTTTTGCACCTGTTCTCATTTTACTGCTATGTTTCTATGCTTCCAATTATCTTGTTTTCTAAATCACTGATTCTATCTTCTGCTTCATCTAGCCTGCTTTTGATTCCTTTTGGTGAAATCTTTTTTTATGATATTGTACTTGGCATTTCTGACCAGTTTTGTTTTATGATTTCAGTGCCATTTATGATGCTTGCTTTCTCTTTATTTAGGTGCTCATCATGTGCATCCATTGTTGCTCTAAGATCCTTGAGCATTCTAAAAATCATTATTTCAGACTCTGTGACTGGTAGTTTGGTTCCTTCTATTTCATTTAGCTCTTTTTCTGGGTATTTATTTTGTTGATTCATTTGAGTTGCATTTCTCCATCTGCCTATTTTGTCTGTGTATTAGCACTGTCTGACTTTGAAATTTTTATGATGTCTTTAAGAGGAAGGTGTGCTCAGTGGTACTGACCTCTAGACCACCTGTTTTCCTTGCTCTAGGGATGCTTCTTGAGAGTACAATTTTTCCTCCTGTTATATGTGAATATTGAATGCAATTGGTCCTTTTGTGGATACAGTTATCCTTTGAGGTTGGCTGGCTCTAAAGGTCAGTCTTGATCATGTGTATTACACTGTGCAGTGTCTGTCCTGTCAGGCGTATTTAATCTTCCACAGTGTCTGGTGCCTGCTAGTCTCCTCCTTTGAGCATTCAGCCTGTGTAGCTAGCTGAGTCTAGGGTTAGTGTTGTCTGCCACCAGCTACCAGTTGTGTTGGTTCTAGATCATCATGGGTTGGCATCAGCCATTGTTTGTAACCTGCTGTGGACTATCTCTCTGCAGCTACTACTCTTTTCGCTGTTTGTATATGTGTTTTCTTTGCCTGGATAGTGTGGCCTGTTATAAGGATCAACTTCCTCCTGCGTAGAGATGACAGCAGCTCCGTAAAAGCCCCAAGCTCCATAAGATTTGCCTCCATTTTTCAGTTGCTCCACATCCTCTTGCAGCTGTGTGGTCTTCTCACAGTCTTCTGCAGAAAGACTGTAGTGTGGGCTTAGACTGGCCTCACCCAACCAACCACTCTACAGGTTGTATGCTTGTTGGGTTAATGCAGCTGATGTTGGGAATGCAAATTAGTGAGATCCCCTACTTCAGGGTTCTCTTGGTCAGGAGCTCAGTACAGGGAATGTGACCCCTACTCCAGAGCCTAGTCCCTCATCCACTGCTGGATACTCAAATTTTATTTCTCTCCAACAAGGTGAGCAACAGGTTCAGATAGAGTATGGCTGAAAGTCCCCTCTGCAGATGTTGCAGCTGGTGAGACCCTAGTCTCAGGAAGGAAGACTGAGAGATTCCTTCCTTGGGGCTGACTGTGCACCCCTAGAAAGTCACTAAGCCCCTCGACCAGATCCAACAATAGGCTCATAAGGACCCACATTTTAAATGTCTATGCTCCCAGCTTCTTATCCTTCCCCTTGTGGAATCTAGCCCAGTAGGGCAGGAAATCCAGCATCAGGGCGAGCTGACTGTGAAGCTTCATCCTATCCAATGCACATGTGCCACTGTTCTGGTGCTGATCACAGAGAGCAGAACTTGCTTCCACTGGGCAAGGTGTGAGGAGCCCTTCCTTAGGATACCACTCTAGCAAGGGTTGTTAGGTCCTGAACCAATGCTCTCCGCAGCTGGCCACTAGATGTTCCAGACTTGAGCCTCCCTGGTAGGAACCCAGCGCAGACCAGTGGGAAACACTGTTCGTGATTGGCTCTCAGCAACCTTCTTAGAACTACTAGCAATCCAGAATTTGTGGCTGCCTCTGCTGGGTCCATGTGTACCTGGAAATACCAAGCTGCACACCTACGCTGGCTTTTACCCACACTGGGCCTGGTGGAAGGTCCAGTTAAAAGGCTAAGTTTTTCTGAGTCTCACCTCCTGCAGCCTTTATCTGCTGGTTGCTTGTTGGGCTCAGCCACTGGGAAAACTTCTAGTAAAGTATAGAACCTGTGGCAATTCAGAGATTAGGAAGGGTGGTGGTGTCTCTACACCCCTCAGCCCCACGTGTCTGTTCGTTCAGACTTTTTTCACAAACTTTCGTAAGATGTGGCCAGAGGAGTTTGGTGGGTATGGCCTCTGAGATTCAGAGGTGTGGTCTGCCCACAGTCCAGATAGTTCCTACTGAGTCTTTCATGAGGCAGAAGCACCAGTCATAGACTTGGGAGCATGTGCGGAAAGCTCTGGCCTCGACACCAGAAAACTGAGTCACTGCCAAGACCCCTACTTCATGGCTTCTCAGAACAACTCAGTCTCCATAATTGGGACAGGAGAGATTCCCAAGGGCTGAGCAGTTGCTTCCCCCCAGGAGGACTGCTTCATCCAAGAAAGATGGCAACTGTAGTGTTGGAGAATGACAGCACAGGGGTTCTGGTGGCCATGCCCCACATTGTTTCTCCCCAGGCTTCCAACTTTAAACTTTCCTCATACAACTCTAGTCCTATCTGCTCTCCCTCCACTGGAGCCCCAGGCAAGTGACTGTGAACAAGATTTTCTGTGCTGGCCTTTTAAAATGGAGCCTGAGTCTCCTAGAGCTCCATCTCTTTCTCACAGACAGAAACCTTGGCTCTTTTCACCTCCAAATGCTGTGGGGCACTTCTTCTAGGTTCTGGGGCTCTAGGCTGGGGCTACAGGCCTGGGACTGAGCACTCAAACCCCTCAGGCAACCCTCCCCACAGTGACAGTCCCTCTGGACCCTCCAGCATCACTAGATCCTGGGAGCAGGGCAACCCTTTCCACATCTCCACCCTTTCTACCGATCTGGGTGTGGCTTCTTCTGTGATTCTTGGTTATAGACTCCTCTTTGCTTAGTCCAAATTTGGTTTTTCAAGATGATTGTTCTTAAATTAAGTTGTAATCCAATCTGGTCCCAGAAGGTGGCAGTTGAAACAGCTGCCTACTCCTTTGCCATTTTGGAATCTCTCAAAAACATAACCTCTTTATTCTCAAAAATATATTAAAAATATAACTTTATTGAAATTATTATTTGAAACAATGTTATGCATGTGTGTTATAAAAACATAGTAGCAACTTGTAGGAGGTTAAGTATCAGGGAAATTCAGGACGGCCATAAGTATCTTTCTTTGTGGTTAACCCATATTTTGTATGATTTTTAATTGGTTATTATGAAGCTTTAAAAAAGATATTTAAAGGAAATTTTATATTTTCTAGATATTTTAAGGTAGCTTTGTATTGTACTTATATAGATTTATTGAATACATGCTCTAAAGTTCTATCAAATATGGCTTTAGAATTGTCATTAATTTTGTATCATATGTAATTAAATCACTGATCTTGTACTAATTTTCCCTGTGAGATATAGTGACAAAAAAAACCCACAACTTTTTGCCTTTTCCCATTGCAATCTTCAATAAATCTATAAAATTTTATGTTAGAAAAGAGTGATTCCATTTGTGATGGTTAACTAAGTGCAGGATAAAATTAAATGAGCAAAGAAACTCATATAATACTGAGGTCTGAGAGACTGAGATTCTACCTAATGCAAGATTCTAATAAAATAGAATATACATTAATTTTATCTTAGAAAAAGATTCTGAAATCTACTTACAAGAATCCAAAAATAGTGTTTCTCATTATTATTATTATTATTATTATTATTATTACTAAGTGTGTAAGTAGATGTCTCAGGAGTTCACCTGCATGCTAGGTGATATTTGATCCTTTATGGAGACAGAATTGCTCATCTGCAATATTTCAGTATCTCATTCATCCATAGTCAAATAGAAACTGCCATCTCATTTTACAGATGATGGAGTGAGTTGCCAAAGATACATATTTGGCAAGAGGCAGAGACAAGAATCTGACCTGAACTTCTGAATGTGGATCTAAAGTACTTCACTCTGACTCCCAATTGTTTCATGGTGATCTCACCACTTTAAAAGTGAGACTGAGCCCATTAGGAAGTAACAGAAATATGCAAAATAGTTATGATTTAAAGAAGACAAAAGTGTCTTTATTTCTCCTCTGAAACATGCTGTGCTCTCTAGAGAGTCCATGGCTGGAAGGACCACTGGTTTCAGCTCCAGAAGCAGCAGCTTCTCCTTTATTGCTCTGCTTGTGCATGTAGATGTTATCTTTATTGTGCATGACCATGTGCCAAGCTAGAGGTATAAAAAGAAAAGGTACTAGAGTAGGAAATCTGCAGTCTCTGACACAAAGAAATGTGGATATATAATGTTTTATTTTCTGTGTCATAGCTATTATATATATTCTGTGTCATATGTATCATTATATCTCTATATATAGCTATATGGATAACTTGGAAGTTATCAGCTTTTGAAATTTAAAATTAGACATTGTTTTATGTTTGTTTGTAATGAAATAAGCTCTTGCATTATCCTTTTAATAATATTATTTTAATAGGATTCAAAGTAATTTTTTCCTTGAAACAAACAAAAGTCCCCAAACATTTTTAAAAAATTTTTTAATCTTATTTTTATTAATTTTAATGCAGTGACATTGATAAATCAGGGTACATATGTTCCGAGAAAACATCTCCAGATTATTTTGACCTTTGATTATGCTGCATACCCCTCACTCAAAGTCAAATCGTCCTTCGTCACATTCTATCTGGTTTTCTTTGTGCCCCTCCTCTCCCCCCACTCCCTCCCTCTCCTTCCTCGCCCCCTCCCCAACCCTCCACCCCACTCCCTGTTACCATCACATTCTTGTCCATGTCTCTGAGTCTCATTTTTATGTCCCATCTATGCATGGGTTCATATAGTTCTTATTTTTTTTTCTGATTTACTTATTTCACTCCATATAATGTTATCAAGGTCCATCCATGTTATTATAAGTGATCCAATGTCATCATTTCTTATGGCTGAGTAGTATTTCATAGTATATATGTACCAACCAAAGCTTTTTAATCCACTCGTCCTCTGACGGACACTTGGGCTGTTTCCAGATCTTCGCTATTGTGAACAATGCTGCTATAAACATGGTGTCCTTGGGGTATATTCCTAAAAGTGGGATGGCTGGGTCAGAAGGCAGTTCAATTTTTAATTTTTTGAAGAATCTCCATACTGTTTTCCACAGAGGCTGCACCAGTCTGCGTTCCCACCAGCAATGCAGGAGGGTTCCCTTTTCTCCACATCCTCGCCAGCACTTATTCTGTGTTGTTTTGTTGATGAGTGCCATTCTGACTGGTGTGAGGTGATATCTCATTGTGGTTTTAATTTGCATTTCTCTAATGATTAATGATGTTGAGCATTTTTTCATATGCCTATTGGCCATCTGTATATCCTTTTTGGAGAAGTGTCTATTCATTTCTTTTGCCCATTTTTTTATTGGATCAAGGAAGATACAAACAAGTGGAAGCATATACCATGCTCATGATTAGGAAGAATAAACATCAGTAAAATGTCTATATTACCCAAGGTAATTTATAAATTCAATGCAATACCAATTAAAATACCAGTGACATACTTTAAAGATATAGATCACATATTCCAAAAATTTATATGGAACCAAAAGAGAACACGAATAGCCTCAGCAATCTTAAAAAAGAAGAAGAAAGGGGGAGGTATCACACTTCCTGATATCAAGCTATACTACAAGGCCATTGTACTCAAAACAGCCTGGTACTGGCATAAGAACAGGCACATAGATCAATGGAACAGAACAGAGAACCCAGAAATAAACCCACAGCTCTATGGACAACTGATATTTGACAAAGGAGTTAAGGAAATACAATGGAGTAAAGACAGCCTCTTCAACAAATGGTGTTGGGAAAATTGGACAGCAACCTGCAAAAAAATGAAACTAGACCACCAACTTACACCATTCACAAAAATAAACTCAAAATGGATAAAAGACTTAAATGTAAGGCGTGAAACCATAAGCATCTTAGAAGAAAACATAGGTAGTAAGCTCTCCGACATCTCTCGCAGCGATATATTTGCTGATTTATCTCCACGGGCAAGGGAAATAAAAGACAGGATAAACAAATGGGACTATATCAAACTAAAAAGCTTTTGCATGGCCAAAGACAATAAGAACAGAATAAAAAGACAAACTACACAATGGGAGAACATATTTGACAGTATGTCTGATAAGGGGTTAATAACCAAAATTTATAAAGAACTTATAAATCTCAACACCAGAAAGATAAAAATGTTTTTTAAAGTTGCTTTTATTGCATTTGCCCATCTTGGCAAGATAAAGAAGCAATAATGCTTCTACCTACAGTGTGCAGATAAGCAGTCCACACTGTGAAGGCTCCAGAGGACCGCCCCTCTCTTCAGGGTCTTGTTTCCTCTGAGCTATAGGGAGCATTCATAAACAGCACATGGCAGCAGCTAATCCTCCCCAGAGGGTGAGGCATGTGAACTACTGCTCTGCATGCCCTGTGGTACAAGATGGCCCCAACTTCTTTTAAATGCTTTTTCTGTTTTGAGTTTGTTTATTGCAATTTGTTTCTTAGTCCTAAGAAAGCAGAAATTGTTAATTCCAAATAGAAGAGCCCATTTTCTTAAAGCCCCAAGCAACATGTAGAGATGAGAAATTAACACTCATCATACTTAGTTGACAATGTTATTTTCTAAGTCTACAATATGATTTTCCTTCCCAGCTCTTGCTTTTTCTTCCATTTATGCTGTGGAATTTACATGCCATTCTTGGTACAGTTAGAACAATTTTATGAGACAGGGACTGTGTTGCCTTTTAGCAACATTTGACTTTTTATATTAAAAACCAGACCTCAGAAAATTACTGACTGGCAATGAAAAATGAATTAAAATAATAAAAAAGTATCAATAACATAGATTATATTTGACACCATATTACAGTATTTGCTAGACATTCTACTAAAGGGATTCACTTCGTGCAGTCATGAAAATAACGTGGTCAAGCAAATTTTCTGCTAACTTTCATGTGCCACATGAAGGCTTTAATTAACTTGTCTTGTGAGTCAGTGCGCCCTTATGAATTCCATTTATATTGCATTATGGGAATATGACATTTACTTCTTCACACCATTTTGACTTTTTTCAATTATTGCCAAGACAAAAATTTATTGAGCAAATGTCACTGCAAAAGAAGCCATGACCTAGTAGTAGCCATTCCTCCAGGTGGCTGGTATTGACTGCTAAAAAATAGCAATATAAAGAAAAGGCCTGGAGTTTCCTAATGTGACCTTTAACACCTAGAAACAGTATCCTGATCTTGTCAATTAAGTGACTTGGAAACATACACAGCAAACCCAAATGAAAAAGCCAGCTTGGTCATTTGTGAAAATCTGAGAATTAATTTTTTGCCTTTGAATTCTCCAAAGCAACAGAATCATTTTATTTCATTAAAGACCAAATGTATACTTCCTTGATTTTTATTTTCATAGCAAAAAAGATGTCAATCTTATGCTTGATTTTTTTTTATAGGCACAATAATATATGTCAGTGACCAGTAAAGTTACTGCATCAAAACCCTCTGCAGAGTTCCAATTCTGTCAGCACCTGATACAGAGGTTACTCTTTGTATATGCAAAGCCTGACAATCTTTCAGTAATTAGGACAACTTTTCATTGCTTTGGGGATGCTGAGAAAACAAAAACATTATGAATATCTAATGATATGTACCAAGACCTTGAACTAAGATAATCTTATTTTCTTATAAGTTAAAAAAAGAAAAGGTAAATAGATTTTTAAAAGGCAAATAAGGGCAACTCTCAAAGCAATGAGCAAAGCAAACACCAGGTGAAATACAAACACTGGAAGAACTGATTATGCCACTTGGTTACTCTTCTAAGGAAGATGAAAGGAGCAAGGCCATGCTCTGTTACTCCTTGCATGTAGAAGTCAGTCTTAGAAACAATGTACTGACAGCTCTGCCATGCGGATAACTTCAACAAGCTGAATCAACTATTATCATTTTAGAAACTTTTGGGGGCTACCGATTGACAGCTACAGAGTTCATGTTAATGGTCTTCTCTTTGCAAAACAATTTTAATGAGAAAGAAATAAAATTACATGGGAGAGAATGAAAATCAAAGGCTAAAAAAAGTGGAACGAAAAAAAGATAAAATATCACAAATGCTTCACCACGCATGAAAATAACAAGTAGATTACTCTAGTACTAGTTAGACTATGAAAAACAAAAACAGACTGACCAGGTGGTGGCGCAGTGGATAGAGCGTCAGCCTGGGATGTGGAGGATCCACGTTCCAGACTCCGATGTCGCAGCTTGAGCACGGGCTCATCTGGCTTGGGCAAAAAAGCTCACAAGATCGGATCCAAGGTCACTGGCTCGAGCAAGGGGTTACTTGGTTTGCTGAATGCCCACAGTCAAGGCACATATGAGAAAGCAATCAATGAACAACTAAGGTGTCACAACAAAAAGCTGATGATTGATGCTTCTCATCTCTCTCTGTTCCTGTCTATCTATCCCTATCTATCCCTCTCTCTGTCCCTGAAACAACAAACAAACAACAACAACAAAAAAAACAAAACCGGTGACCCCTATCATGTATGTAAACAACTCACCAAAATTACTGGCAGAGTACAGGTAATATTAGATGTTTACCACAGTGGTTTTTCAGTGTTGTTGCAGAAAATTGCTTGGTGAGGAGAATTTGGTGACTAAAAGTGTCAGAAGTGTTGTGAGTGTGGTTGTCCTGTGTCAGAGTAAAGGAGACACACTGGAAGAAGACTGGATAATTTTCTAACTCATTTTTTATTGTTTCGTACTTGACTCTCCCCCTTGGGTGTCTCATTCCTTCTCACCCAAAACACCTTATTCCTTACAAATAAATGTATATTCTACTCACTGGCTCACCATAAGTTAAATTATTGCTACTTTATTTTTGTATGCACCTGACACTTTGGCACCATTTAGATTGTCTCCCTGGACAGTTGGTCCATGTCAACTTTGTTAATATAGTGCCATACTACAGGACTGGCCACCCATAGAGAGAGTCCTGGTCTTTGAAAAGGATACTGAGTTAAATCTTTACTAGTGATGTTACTCTTCACTTCATTCTTCACCCAGGCTCCCAAACACTTAGATCT
Organism: Saccopteryx leptura; assembly: GCF_036850995.1. Lineage (NCBI taxonomy): Eukaryota > Metazoa > Chordata > Mammalia > Chiroptera > Emballonuridae > Saccopteryx > Saccopteryx leptura. The sequence continues at coordinate 78,150,884 of NC_089507.1, read as the reverse complement.
ACTTTAAAGATAAATTTTCTCGTCCTGTCTCCAATACTCATTTTCGTTTTCTATTTTTTTAAACCTAATAGTTCCTATGGGTTTTATCCAAGAAAGTGTGCAAGAAACGGCAGGTCATGAGGTAAGAAGAGGTGTAACAGAGCTAAATGCCCCTGAAAACAAACACTCAGTAACAGCATGAGGCTACTGAGATGTATCAGAAGAGAGGATGATAGAAGCATCCTTGCCCACAGGTCTAAAGGAAGCACCCGTTTGAGAATGGGGATGTCAAACAAAAAAGTGAAAACCATGAAGGGTTACGTTACCCAGCCAGCTACCACTTCAGGTAACTGAAGCTTTAATACTTCTAATGACTCTTTGGAACCCTTGTAAAGCATATAACCTCAGAGTTAATCTCTCCAAGGTGCAAGGAAGGAGGGAGAATTGTATATCAACTCTTGTCAGTCATGAGTAGAAGGCTGCTCCCAGAGCTATTCATTCCTCTGTACTTCCAGCAATACTTAACTAGAGACAAAACGGGCTATAAATGCAAAAGAAAGCATACAGCAAAGCAGTCTTGCCTTACCATGTGGCAAGGGCATGGCTATGGATGGAACACTAAAGGCATCATCTACAGATGCTATATATGGTCTAATCAAAATATTGAACAGAGTTTATGAAATGCTGTAATTCCATTAATGTATTAAGTGCTGGAATTTGTATGTATTAAGTATATTAAATGCTAGAATTTGAATCTATGAAATAGAAAGATTCATTAACTACACTCCACCAAGAATATATTCCTACTTCATGTCACTGAAAACTTTTTAAAAAATATCTTTAATATTCAGTAAAATAAAACATATATGCCTTATGAAAAAATATAACACATCTCATGCTTAATATTAAAGGAAATGGAGTTGTCAGTAGATCCATGACAGGAGAGACTCCTCAACTCAAATTCCCTTATCACAATTGTTTTAAGAAAATATAGGCCCTGGCCAGTTAGTTCAGTGTTAGAGCATCTGGCCAACATGTGTAGGTCCCGATTTCAATTCTGGCCAAGGCACACAAGAAAAAACAACCATCTGTTTCTCCATCCCTCTCTCTCTCTTCCTTCTCTCTCTTTACCTCTCTTTCTCTTCCCCGCCCGCAGCCATGGCTAGAATGGTTTGAGCAAAATTGGCCCCAGAAGCTGAGGATGGCTCAGTGGAGCCTCCTGCTCAGCTGCTAAGATAACTCAGTTGCTAAGCCACAGAACAGTGGGCCAGACAGGCAGAGCATCACCCTGGTAGAAGGCTTGCTAGGTGGATCCTGGTCACGGCGCATGCGGGAGTCAGTCTCTACCTCTCCAATTCTCACTTAATAAAAAGAAAAGAAAAGAAAAGGAAAAGAAAAAATATATATATAGTGAAATTGGCCGCTTACTCCACATCCCTTGAGTTAATAAACAAATGTGAAAATAAAATGAGGACCTAACTTCAATTCCTGGGGAATCAGAAGTCCTTGATACTAAAATAAATGCCTATTCCTGAAGCCCCGATGGGAAGTCAACAGTCAGGTGATCCCAGAACAGAACAGTTGCATAGGATGTTCAGATACAGGATTGTATGGAGGAGAATGATTCACACCCCTAGAGCTTCATCTGCTCCCATCCAAAAAAAGAACTGCACCTACCACTTTTGTCCATCTGGTACCTGCAAGAGGACTGAGTTCATTTCAGAATGAGACATTCACATTCAAATTATGAAAACAATTAGAAAACTAATTAGAGAAAAACAAATTTCTTCAATATGATTACAGATTTCTGAAAGAGACCTTTGAAGGTTAATGTATAAAAATACATCAAACTAAAAGGTCAAATGAAGGCCCTGGTCAGTTGACTCAGTGATAGAGTTTCAGCTCGGCCTGTGGAAGTCCCCGGGTTTGATTCCCAGTCAGGGCATACAGGAGAAGAGACCATCTGCTTCTCCACCCCAGCCCCGGTCTCTCTCTCTCTCTCTCTCTCTCTCTCTCTCTCTCTCTTTCTCTCTCTCTCTCTCTCTCTCTCTCACTCCTTACCCCCTCTTTCCTCCCTCAGCCATGGCTCATTCAAGCAAGTTGGCCTCAGGCACTGAGGATGGCACCATAGCTTGCCTCAGGTAGTGGCCCCAGATGGACAGGGCATCGCCCCACAGGGGTCTTGCCAGGTGGATCCTAGTTGGGGTACACACCATTGTCTGTCTCTCTGCCTCCTTTCCTTTCACTTAATAATAAAAAAAATAAAAATAAATAAATATATAAAAGATCAAATGAAGCTCTCAGTGAAATTATTGAATTTAAAGGAAAATCTTGTGCTGACTATACAATGATAGCTGATGTTCTGCCAAATAATATTCACTGTACTTCATAATAATAACCTTGGTCATTTTTGGCTCAATAATTTTTGCATGTGTTTCAAGCAATCTAAGGATTAGACTGTTTGGGTGTTATTTTGTTTGTTTGCTTGTTCGAATGTTCAAAAAGTGACAACTTTTAAAGAAGCCACGGTTTGGGTGATATCAGAACAGAGTTAGTGTGTCATTATAAACCAGCAGATAAATCAAGGGGTTTTCAAGATCTATTCATAGCCATGGGTACCCAGTTAACACATGTGTTAGTTAGTTATTACTACTTAACAATTACACCAAAATACAGAGAGCTTACTATAACAATAACCAGTAATTATCTCTCATAATTTCTTAAAGTCAGACGGGAGGTTAGAAAGCATGATGTCCAGGGTATTACTGAAAGGCTTAATGTCTGGGGACTGGAATCATCCAGATTTTTTTATCCACTCGCATGTATGATGGTTGATGTTGGCTTTCAGCTGAAGAACTAACTGGTGCTGTAACCCAGAACACCCACTTGTGACCTTTTTATGTGGCCTGGGCTTCTTAATGACATGGTAACAAGTGTCTAAAAAAAGAGGATAAGCCAGTTAGAAGCCAGGTAAAATCTAGCCCTCAAAGTCATACAGCATCATTTCTGCTGCACTCTATTTGTTGAAGAAGTTAAAAAGGCCTCTCTAGGTTCAAGAGGACCAACTAACGACAGAGTAATGGCGGGGTAGGAAGCAATTCCGATAAATCTCCCCCAAAACTCAACAAGATCTTCAACCAGAAACAGAAAAACCTATACTTGGAGCCTCCAGATGCTTTGCAATACACCCAAAGGTATGGTCGAGTGAAAAATTGGCTAAATATATAACCAAACCCCAAAGGAAATAGGGAGTAAGAAATGCTCCACCTTCCTCACTAACCTAAACAGGGCGGCTTTCTCTGGTAACTGTGAATATAGAAACTGAGGCGGGCAAAGGGGGTGAATAGATTCAGGCCACGGCACAAACGGCCGAACCAGGCTGTGGCACGGAGATCCAAGCTGAGGAAAAACTGATCCTGTGGCAACCCGGGCAATACAAGCTAACACTCGCGCCAAACCCAAACAAAGAAAGACAAGCGGGGCGGCCATTTTACCCGGTCTCCTGGTTGGTGCGCAGTTAGTGGGCGAGAGATTTCTTCCTAGGCCCCGAGAGTGGGTGCCCGTGTTGCCCCACGGAGAGGCAGGGTCAGAGGCCTTTCTGTGGGCCGAGGGCAGAGTCTCTGGGCAGCCCCAGCGCCCTGGGAAAGCCATGCACGGGAGGGAGTGAGAACTAATTCCAACGGTGTAAATTTTCCGTGCTGCTGGGGGTTTCACTCAGAGGGAAACGCGGCCGGCCTCATATCCGGGTTTGCGTGTGCAGATAGTGAATGAGAGATTCCTCCGTTTGCCTCGGCAGTGCGCGCCCGTGTTATCGCACAGAGGGGCAGAGTCAGGGGCCTTTGTGTGGGCCAAAGCGGAATCTCGGGCCGCCCCAGCGCCTTGCAAAAGCCGCGCACGGGGACAGAGCGAGACTCAATTCCAACGCTGCAACTTTTCCCTGCGGTTGGGGGTTTCACTCAGAGCGTGAGACTGCTGGCCGGATATCCTGGTCTGCGCGCGCAGCCAGTGAGTGAGAGTTTCCTCCAAGTGCCCCGGAAGTGGGCGCCCGCCTGTGTTACTGGACAGAGTGGCAGACAGAGCCAGAGGTCTTTGAGTGGGCGGAAAGCCCGCCTGATTATGCTAGCAGCTCTGACTGACTGAGCCTTACCCAGAGCCCTGTGCTGAGTGGAAATAGAGTGGGGAGTTGCCAGCTCTTTGAGCCTCTTACTATCCAGGCAGAGGCAGCAGCAACCCCATAGCTGGATTATCAGGCTACTAATTGAGGAAGGAAAGACTAGGAGAAAGGCTCCAGGAACACGGATTCTCTCACTGTCGGAGCCTATAAATGCTAATAGCCTCGACTGCTAATGAGACTAAAGCACAATACATGACATTGCCATAGAGACTTATCATCTGCAAACCTCTACCTGAGCGTGCCAAAGGGGCAAAACCCGGGGTACAGAGTCACCGACCAGGAAGAGGGAGAGAAAAGAAAAAGCAAGAAGATAACCTCTCAAAATCAAGAATAATCTGCAGACTTTATAACCTATCCCATTTTATTATATTTGTTCGTTTGTTTCTCTTATCTTCATTCTTGATACTTTTTTTCCTCCTCCAATTTGGCTGATTAACTCTCTGCCGGTCTTACTCTCTCCTCTCCTTGAACTACACTACCCATAAGTGTTACATCTCCCATTATCTTTTCTCTTCTCTTCCTTTCTCTCTATGAGGGTTGCACTCCAAAACCCTTAACTCTCTCTCTCTCTCTCTCTCCTTTCTTTTTTCTTCTATTAGTGGTTCCCTCTTTTTTTCTCTCTCTCTCTTTCATTTCTCCCTCTATATTAGTTTCTTCCTTTCTCCTTTACATCTCCTCTCATTCAAACCTCAATAACAAACAAATTATCTTATCTGGGATTCAAACTAATGTTTGTGGCATTTTGGGGGGGGGGGTGTACTTCACCTTTTTAACTCACTAGCAGTGCTCCCATCCCTGGCTCTCCATTTTATCTAGTTCTTGTTCCACTAAATACAATAGTAATTTTTTAATTTGTCTCCCCATTTTTCCGTTTTCCTCTTATTCCTCTCATCATAACTCTTAGACAACCAACACCTAAAAGCAAATCATTTTATTCTTGACCCAAATTTTTTTCTTATTTGCTTTTTGTGGGTCCATACGCTCTTTTTTTTTTTCTTTTTCTTTTTTTTCTTTTTCTCGTTTTTTTTTTTTCTTTTCCTTTTTTTTTTTTTTTTTTTTTTTTTTTGGCCCCTTTATTACTTTTCCCCAATTCAGGCCCTCCATCACAGGCATTGTTTGTTATAATTCACAGTTCACCACAAGATTTTCTCAAGAAAGAGGGGAGAGGAGAGGAGAGGAAAAAAGGAGGGGGGGAATAATTTCCTTTTTAAAAAAATTTTTATTTTATTTTATTTTTCTTTATTTCATTATTAATTTTTTTTAAAAAAAACAACTATTTTCGATTTTTTATTATTTTTTTAACTTTTTATTCTTTATTAAATCTCATTAATACTATCAACAAAACCACCCTCAGATGCCATTAAGGAAGAGAAAATCGAATATCATGGATACAAAAGAAAGAGAGGTAACACAGCTAGATGAGGAAAAATCTATGGAGAAAAAATTTAATATATTGGAAACCTTGGACCTAAATGACAGAGAATTCAAGATAGAAATCCTAAAAATCCTCCGAGATATACAAGAAAGCACAGAAAGACAATTTAGGGAGCTCAGAAAACAACTCAATGAACACAAAGAATATATGTCCAAGGAAATTGAAACTATAAAAACAAATCAAACAGAGATGAAAAACTCAATTCACGAGCTGAAAAACGAAGTAACAAGCTTAGCTAATAGAACAGGTCAGATAGAAGAGAGGATTAGTGAAATAGAAGACAAGCAACTTGAGGCACAGCAGAGAGAAGAAGAAAGAGACTCAAAAATTAAAAAAAAATGAGATAGCCCTACAAGAATTATCTGACTCCATCAAAAAGAATAACATAAGAATAATAGGTATAACAGAGGGAGAAGAGAGAGAAAATGGAATGGAGAACATACTCAAACAAATAATAGATGAGAACTTCCCAAGCCTGTGGAAAGAACTAAAGCCTCAAGTTCAAGAAGCAAACAGAACTCCGAGTTTTCTTAACCCCAACAAACCTACTCCAAGGCATATCATAATGAAATTGACACAAACCAACAGCAAAGAAAAAATTCTCAAGGCAGCCAGGGAAAAGAAGAATACAACATATAAAGGAAGGCCCATTAGATTATCATCAGATTTCTCAGCAGAAACTCTACAAGCTAGAAGAGAGTGGACCCCAATATTTAAAGTCCTGAAAGAGAGGAACTTTCAGCCACGAATACTATACCCATCAAAGCTATCCTTCAAATATGAAGGAGAAATAAAAACATTCACAGATACAGAAAAGATGAGGGAATTTATCATCGGAAAACCCCCACTCCAGGAATTACTAAAGGGGGTTCTCCAATCAGATACAAAGAACAAAAAAAAAAACAGAGCCACAAGTAAAAGCTCCAAGAAGAACACAATAAAACCAAATTTAAACTGTGACAACAACAAAAAGAAAGAGGGGGAGAAGATGGAGATTAACAGTAGCAAAGGACGATGGAGTGCAAAAGTACTCACAAAATAGTTCGCTACAATGAACAGGGTAGGGACCCTTTTCATTATTCAAAGGTAACCACCATTGAAAAAACCACCACAGAAGCACATGAGATAAAAAAGATAGCAACAGAGGAAAGATGTATGGAATACAACCAAATAAAAACAAAAGATAGGAAAACGAAAGAGAAGGATCAAAAAAGACACAAAACTAACAGAAAGCAAGATATAAAATGGCAATAGGGAACTCACAAGTATCAATAATTACACTAAATGTAAACGGATTAAACTCACCAATAAAAAGGCACAGAGTAGCAGAATGGATTAAAAAAGAAAATCCAACTGTATGCTGCCTACAGGAAACTCATCTAAGTAACAAGGATAAAAACAAATTCAAAGTGAAAGGCTGGAAAACAATACTCCAAGCAAATAACATCCAAAAAAAAGCAAGTGTAGCAATACTCATATAGGACATGGAAACAACCAAAAAGCCCAACAATAGATGACTGGATAAAGAAGATGTGGCACATATACACTATGGAATACTACTCAGCCATAAGAAATGATGACATCGGAACATTTACAGCAAAATGGTGGGATCTTGATAACATGATACGAAGCGAAATAAGTAAATCAGAAAAAACCAGGAACTGTATTATTCCATACGTAGGTGGGACATAATAGTGAAACTAAGAGACATTGATAAGAGTGTGGTGGTTACGGGGGGGAGGGGGGAGTGGGAGAGGGAAAGGGGGTGGGGAGGGGCACAAAGAAAACAAGATAGAAGGTGACAGAGGACAATCTGACTTTGGGTGGTGGGTATGCAACATAATTGAAAGACAAGATAACCTGGACTTGTTATCTTTGAATATATGTATCCTGATTTATTGATGTCACCCCATTAAAAAAATAAAATTATTATAAAAAAAAAAAAAGAGGAGCAACTAGGCCACATTGAAAGGAAAGGAAGTGGGATGAGTTGTATATTGATGAAGCCATCTTTGGAAAGAGCAATTTAACACCCCATAATATATGATCCTATGCCAGAAGGATCTTTTCCCCCATTGTCAGACTGTGCGTAGCATTTATCTTTTATAATAACTGTTCATTAAATTGAATGAGTTGGAAAGCACTTCAAGGATGTTCGTTGGAATTGCTTTCTTCCAAACATTTGTAGGCAAAAGAAAGGAAAGGAATAAAACAAAATGGAAAGTAGTAAGTTTAATTAAAGTATGTGTTATACTATATTTACTTATCCAGATTATTATATTTCTAATAATATTTCATTATCCTGTAAAATAACTGCAGAATTCAAATGTTTTGAGTTACTGTTTCATTATGTGTTTTATTTAAATTGTAAAAGAAACAACATAGCAAACTACAGAAGAAATCTTTAAGAAACAGTATTTTACATAAGACCTGATACAATTAAGTACATAGAAGAAGACATAGGTACTCAACTCATGGACCTGGGTTTTAAAGAGCATTTTATGAATTTGACTCCACAGGCAAGAGAAGTGAAGGCAAAAATTAATGAATGGGACTACATCAGACTAAGAAGTTTTTGCTCAGCAAGAGAAACTGATAACAAAATAAACAGACAGCCAACTAAATGGGAAATGATATTTTCAAACAACAGCTCAGATAAGGGCCTAATATCCAAAATATACAAAGAACTCATAAAACTCAACAACAAACAAACAAACAATCCAATAAAAAAATGGGAAGAGGATATGAATAGACACTTCTCCCAGGAAGAAATACAAATGGCCAACAGATATATGAAAAGATGCTCATCTTCTTTAGCTATTAGAGAAATGCAAATCAAAACGGCAATGAGATACCACCTCACACCTGTTCGATTAGCTGTTATTAGCAAGACAGGTAATAGCAAATGTTGGAGAGGCTGTGGAGAAAAAGGAACCCTCATACACTGTTGGTGGGAATGTAAAGTAGTACAACCATTATGGAAGAAAGTATGGTGGTTCCTCAAAAAACTGAAAATAGAACTACCTTATGACCCAGCAATCCCTCTACTGGGTATATATCCCAAAAACTCAGAAACATTGATACGTAAAGACACATGTAGCCCCATGTTTATTGCAGCATTGTTCACAGTGGCCAGGACATGGAAACAACCAAAAAGCCCGTCAATAGATGACTGGATAAAGAAGATGTGGCACATATACACTATGGAATACTACTCAGCCATAAGAAATGATGACATCGGAACATTTACAGCAAACTGGTGGGATCTTGATAACATGATACGAAGCAAAATAAGTAAATCAGAAAAAACCAGGAACTGCATTATTCCATATGTAGGTGGGACATAAAAGTGAAACTAAGAGACATTGATAAGAGTGTGGTGGTTACGGGGGGGAGGGGGGAATGGGAGAGGGAAAGGGGGAGGGGGAGGGGCACAAAGAAAACAAGATAGAAGGTGACAGAGGACAATCTGACTTTGGGTGATGGGTATGCAACATAATTAAACGACAAGATAACCTGGACTTGTTATCTTTGAATATATGTATCCTGATTTATTGATGTCACCCCATTAAAAAAATAAAATTATTAAAAAAAAAAAAAGAAACAGTATTTTATTATCTGAGTTTCCAATAACAAGTAAATTCCTTCCTTTAAGTTTAAGGGAATGCCCAGTTTACCTATATTCCTTCAATATGATTGATGGTATAACATGAAAAGACAATATTTTTTTCCCTTTTTTTGCATAATTGCCCTTCTTCCAAAACAAGTTTTAAGGAATTTTATGGTTTATACTCCAATCATGTTTCTGATTCTTGAGTAAATTTAATGGTGTTAGGTCATATCTGATATAGGTCTAGAAAAGTCAAAAATTAGAATTCACTATATAATAGTAGTTGTAGAAGAACTAAACATAGTTTTTTATTTTCAATAGTTTTTATTTAACATTTCAAAATTAAAATAAATGTCTCCAAAATATAGTCAATTTAAATAAAGATAGTGCATTTTGAAGACAATAAAATATTGAATTTTGAAGAGTAAGTTTCTTGAAAAATATAATAGTTGTAGCAGTTGCAAAAAGGTTGTTGTTAATATTTATGTAAAAGGGAAATAGTTAACCAAATTGTTAACAAACATAAAAATGAAGACCAATTATTTGGCACACTCATTTAAAAGTATTATATCTAAATAGAACACAAATCAATTATATTTTTGGCAGACTCAGAAACAATGTAATAGACCCAGAAAAAGTGAGCCTTATAAAAAACTTTTTTAGATAATTCTCAACTAATCCCGTTTTTAAATTGCATTCTGATTATTCACAATTGTTTCTAATTTTGCTAGGCAGATTGTCCTAAGCCTCTTCATATTCTATACCTTGTCCACATTCTTTGGATCAAAATTCTTCTAAATGATTGAAATTGTTCCTTAAAACCACACTGATCTATTTACAGTGAAACTGTCAGTGCTCCCTAAAGACCATTATTCTTGGTAACCATGAATATTCCTAAGCCTGGATTCCTTTTCTCCTGGTATGAAATTATCAACATATGCTCAGACTCTTTTTATAGTCCCTTAAAAGTGATCAGTAAGTGCTTTCTCTTTTATATTACTTTTTTTTTCAGAATGAATTTTAAAGCATGGGCATCTGATTGTCTGAATAAACATTAGGCTGATCTAAAAGATGAAAATAATTGAATGCAAGCTGGTATAGCCACTATAGTAAACAGTATGAAGGCTTCTCAAAATATTAAGAACAGACCCTGGCTAGTTGACTCAGTGGATAGACCGTTGGCCTGTATGGACATCCTGGATTTCATTCCCAGTCAGGACACACAAGAGAAGTTACCATCTGCTTCTCTTCCTCTCCCTCTCCCTTCTTACCCTCTTCCCTTCCCACAGCCAGTGGCTCCATTCATTCAAGCATTGACCCTGGGTGCTGAGGATAGCTGGGTTGGTCCCAGCAGCTACCTTAGGCACTAAAAATAGCTCTTTTCATTCATCCCTACACAAGGGTTGCCACATAGGTACCAGTTGAGGCAAATGTGGGAGTCTTTCTCCACTCACTTAAAAAAATTAAAAACAGAGTTACCATAAATCCCAGTAATCCCTCTTCTAGGTATCTACCCACACACACACATACACATACACACAAATGAAAACAGTTATTCCCAAAGAGATATGCACCATTATTTTCATTTCAGCATTATTCACGGTGGCCAAGGTATGGAAAAAAACAGCGTCTTTCAATAGATGATTGGGTAAAGATGATGTGGTACATATATAGAATGGAATACAATTCAGTTTTAAGAAAAGATGAAATACTGTCATTTGCAACAACATGGATGAAACTTGAGTATATTATGGAAAGCTAAATGCCAGATAGAAAAACTTAAGAACCATATGATTTTATTCATATGTGGGATATATTGATAATAAAACTGAAAGCAACAAATAGAAAAACAAGGAAAAAAAAGAAAACTCATAGACACAGACAACAGTATGGTAGCTACCAGAGGGAAGGAGAGTGGAAGGGTATTAAAGGTAAGGGGGGGGTCAAATATATGGTGCAGATTTGATTTCTAGTGGAGAGCACACAATGCAATATACAGATTATGTAATGTAGAATTATACACTTGAAACCTATATAATCTTATTAACAAATTTTAACCCAATAAATTTAATTTAATAATACACAAAAAATAAAACTAAACAATAACAAAACAAAAAGTAATGAATGAAAGATTCAAAATTTAAAAGTTCATAATACTGAGTGGCTGGTCCAATGCTTACCTAGCAACTTGCTGGTGAGAGGACCCAGATTATCTTTAGATTTATTGCTCTGCATCTTAAGAATGCAGCTTTGTATGAGGGTTCCTTTTTCTCCACAGCCTCTCCAACATTTGCTATTACCTGTCTTGTTAATAATAGCTAATCTAACAGGTGTGAGGTGGTATCTCATTGCAGTTTTGATTTGCATTTCTCTAATAGCTAAAGAAGATGAGCATGTTTTCATATATCTGTTGGCCATTTGTATTTCTTCCTGGGAGAAGTGTCTGTTCATATCCTCTTCCCATTTTTTTATTGGAGTGTTTGTTTGTTTGTTGTTGAGTTTTATGAGTTCTTTGTATATTTTGGATATTAGGCCCTTATCTGAGCTGTTGTTTGAAAATATCATTTCCCATTTAGTTGGCTGTCTGTTTATTTTGTTATCAGTTTCTCTTGCTGAGCAAAAACTTCTTAGTCTGATGTAGTCCCATTCATTAATTTTTGCCTTCACTTCTCTTGCCTGTGGAGTCAAATTCATAAAATGCTCTTTAAAACCCAGGTCCATGAGTTTAGTACCTATGTCTTCTTCTATGTACCAAAAACTCAGAAACATTGATACGTAAAGACACATGCAGCCCCATGTTCATTGCAGCATGGTTCACAGTGGCCAGGACATGGAAACAACCAAAAAGCCCATCAATAGATGACTGGATAAAGAAGATGTGGCATATATACACTATGGAATACTACTCAGCCGTAAGAAATGATGACATCAGATCATTTACAGCAAAATGGTGGGATCTTGATAACATTATACGAAGTGAAATAAGTAAGTCAGAAAAAAACAGGAACTGCATTATTCCATACGTAGATGGGACATAAAAGTGAGACTAAGAGACATTGATAATAGTGTGGTGATTATGGGGGGAGGAGGGAGAGGGAAAGGGAAAGGGGGAGAGGGAGGGGCACAAAGAAAACTAAATAGAAGGTGACAGAGTACAATCTGACTTTGGGTGATGGGTATGCAACATAATTGAACGACAAGATAACCTGGACATGTTATCTTTGAATATATGTATCCTGATTTATTGATGTCACCCCATTAAAAAATAAAATTATAAAAGAATGCAGCTTTGATCTTGAGGGCCAAAGGGTCTGATGGCTCCTTTCTTCATAATCATATTCCAGCCAGTAGTAAGAAAGGAAGCAATTTAAGAGAGCTTTTTTTTTTTTTAAGAAGTCTGGGCCCAGAAGTTGTGTGCCAAGTTCACCAAGTGGGACCTAGTCACATGATCTCTCCTTGAAGCAAAAAATGCTGTTATATTAGTCACTCATATGAAATTTCCATTAATATAGAGAAGATATCAGATAATGAGCAATTAGTTGTCTCTGTCAAAACTTCAGAATCTGAGAGATTTGAGCTTTAATACCAACTCTGTAATTTATTGGCTATCAGACTCATGAATGTCTAAAATTTAAGTATTCTTGTTTGCTCTGACTTATTTCAAAGAGGTATGGAGAAAGTTACATTCAAAGTGAATATAAAGGATTTAGCCCTGTGTTTGGAACATAATGTGTGCTCAGTAAATGAGAGCTAATAGACAGAAAAAGAGGATATGATCTTGAAGACTGAATAGGGAAGGGTTTACACTATTGGAAAGCCCTACAGGAGAGGCACTGCTGGAGGGTAGGTTGAAAAGATAAAGGCATTAAGAAATATCTCGATTATCTGGGGGTATAGGTGAATATGCCAAGAACATAAAGACTAAAAGTAAAGCAGATAAGTGAAATTTGGGGAGTTAAATCAGTATTGAAATACACCCCTAACTTTTTTATTGACTTTGCTTCCTTCAAGTCATTTGTAACCAGACTTCAGAAGTCAAGATTTTTTCCCACAAGTACATATTGAATATAACATTCAGCATTAATCATGATTTCCTTATACTGCTTGTATGAACTTGGCTATCACCAACCAAGTTCAGCAAGTTCAGAGAAGAGTCAAAATTCAAACTAGCTATTCTCTTCCCATAAATACTAATTCCTATTGAAAACTGACTGATCTGAATGCTCACTGTAAAAATAGTAGAGCATGATCTAGAAGCACATCATACATTCAAGGTTGGAGGCAAATAGGTGTTTTCCTGAGAGATTTTAGCAGGTGGTCCAATGAAAATTCTAGGTAAAAGGGGAAGGCCAATAGTTAAGACTCTCTCTCCTTACTCCTCTAAATTCTGCTTTAATATAGTAAGTCTTCCTTGTTTTGTTTGTTTGTTTGTTGTGTGTGTGTGTCTGTGTGTTTTTGTGTGTTTGTGTGTGTTTTGTTTTGTTTTTGAGGTAAAGGCTTTATTTTACTGTTAGAAAAGTATATGAAACAGTTTCTGGACAAGGGGAAAGTTTTAAGTAATACACTGACCCATTTACTTTTTACATCTTGTGAACTATTCATTTGCATTAGCTACAAAAGGTAGTTTCCTCTACAGAAACATTTTCATCTTCCACTAATTAATTTTTCCCAATTATTCACTTTCTCCTTTGTCACACCTACTCTGATTAACATGATACCTAGTATATAAAGTTCTGAACATTTTTCTGAAAAATTAAATTCAAGAATGAGTGAATAATAACTTTCACTGACTGAACAAACCACTCTCAGAGGACTCTCATTAAGGGTTATTCCATCACTGAATTGATTGAGCATTTTAGAGTGGAAAAATCTCTGGGTTTAAAGTCCAAAATAAATCTTGATTAAGTTTTTCACTTCTAAAACTTATTAATTATGCCACTATAGACAAATTACTGAAAAAATATTTTTAAAATAAAAATAATATTTATTGCTTCTTTAAGATTTTCTAAGTAAAAAAAAAGGTAGTGTTTGTTTTCTCTTTAAGTGTGAAGAAGGCAACAACTACTTACACAGTTTGGTGCCGCTGTCATGATCTGTGCCGAGATGCCAGCAGTTTTATCCATCAGCGTGATGTCTACATGGTTGTCCAGGATTAACCAATAGACTTTTTTTATTAGTTGAATTTATTGGGATGACATTGGTTCACAAAACCGTACAGGTTTCAAGTGTACACCTCAGTTAAACACAATCTTCATATTGTACACCCTCCACCCAAAGCAAAGTCTCTTCCTTTTCTCATCCCCCCCAACTTTACCCTATCTTCCTTTCCTTCTCGCTATTGCCACACTGTTGCTTGTGTCTATGTGTTTTATATATATATGTTTATGTTTATATTTTTGGCTAATCCCTTAACTTTCTTTCATCCAGTCCCCTGACCCTTTCCCTCGAGAACTTTTAGTCTGTTCTCTGTATCCATGAGTCTGTCTCCACAATGTTAATAAATTTTGTTCATTAGATTCCACATATAAGTGAAATCATATGGTCCTTGTCTTTCTCTGACTGGCTTATTTTACTTAGCATAATGTTCTCCAAGTCCATCCATGCTGTCACAAAAGGTAAGATTTCCTTCTTTTTTACTGCCTTGTGGTATTGCATTGTCTAAATGTGCAACAAATTTTTTATCTACTCACCCACTGATGAGCAATTGAGCTGCCTTCAGATCTTGGGTAAGAACCTCGAAACACTAATTTGAAAAAATATATATGCACCCTCTTGTTTGTTGCAGCATTATTTACAGTAGCTAAGATTTGGCAAAACTTTGAACAACACTGAGGCTCATTGTCTCTTTCTGTAAAATGGAATTTATACTTATAAAAATCCAAGAGACAATATACATAAGAACACTTTGTGAATTATAAATTGCAAAATAAAATTAAGATACTGATATTTAATCCAAATTGATATCAATTTTTGTTGTGACTACAGATCTTGGGCTGATGTAATACAGTAAAATAAGTATTCTTTTACAAAAAGCCTGTGTGTATGCTAGGTGCTAAAACCAACATATATCTCTACATTAGGTAAACTTTTTAAATGTCCGCACTGATTTTTATTTGTGAGAAATTGGTACTCATCCAACTAGATGACACATGAGTGTTAATCAACAAAACCCACTGAAGAATGGGAAAAATTATTTTACATTTGAAATCATTGTTTCACATTTCTGAAGCTCTCGGTAGGCTCTAACATTAAGATGCCATTCTCTCTGCTTCTCCATTGGTCTTTTCCATAAGGAGATCTTTTTGGTGTTAGTATGAAGTATCTAAAATGCTCTGGGGGTAAAAGCAGATCTTTCTTTTATAAAAAAAAATATTATTTATCCAGTTAAGTTCTAAGGAAAAACTTTTAATTGTACAATAAAATCAATAGAAGCATAAAAACACCCCAAAAGTTACATAGTGAAGATATTAATTATGTTTTGTTTATGATATGTGTTGGAGAGACATTTCCATTCTTGCTCAACACATTGCTGCTGTAGCCTGTTTCTCACCATACTTATAATGAGCCTCCCTGTGGCTTCAAGGTCATACAGACTTCTTGAATTCATAAAAAAACTAGTTTTATGATTTTGAGCACATTGCTTGTTTCAGAACTTAAATTTTATCATCTCTGAAATGATGGCAATCATCCCTATGCTATGATATCTTAGCAAAGATTAAGCAAAATTTTAGTATATAAAAGGCACTCAATATAAGGTAGCAATTACAATTATGCTCTGTAGTGGTGGGAATAAGAGCCATAGTTAAAGCTACATGGCTACAAAATGGTGGCATTACAGTAAAAATTAGTATGCTCCCAAACATGGTTTAATTTGAGCAACCTTTTCGAGATGATTAAACCACTGGGCAAGAATTCCCAGCCCAGAAGGCAATCAGACCAGACACTGTGGTTCTAATATAAATGCTATTGCCCAGGATACAGCATTAGTTTATACTCAGAGAAACTTTCTGTTATGTATACAATGGATATCATATATCATTATTCCACTTGTTCATACCTTAGTCTAGTTTAATTGGGGTAGAATCCTTTTAGTGAATCTTTCATTAAATTCATATTTTTATCCAAAGATAATAGTTAGCCATTTATAATTATTTTATAATTGTTGAAAATCATGAGACATAAACACAGTTATTATAAATAAATATATTTAAGCATAATACAACTAAAATGTCTCAGAGTAGCTTCCACTTTTGTAAATCCAGAAGAATTGCACAGCCATACATATCTCATCTTTTCTATCAACAAATTATTTGATATTCATTATAGGTTTATATCTTAGCCCCTATAATGATGCCTAACACTTCTCAAATTTTAGCAACTTATTCTTGTTACCTTAATTTTTACCTCCTGCTTTGTACATTACTAATTAAAATTAGTTAATATAAAATTCCTTGGTCACATCTAGGGCTAGCATGTCTAAACACTGGAAGAAATCATTCTGGTTTTGTATGAAATCATTTGTAAGATTATGAACACTTTCTTCAAGAACAAACTTCATTTTTTTATAGGTTTATATCTGCAAATATCAGAATTTCTTTCTAGAATGGAGATATACATTTCCTTTGAAGGCAGGTAATTCTGGGCTGGTGAAGATTTTACTGGGTTACTAATCTCAAGTTTGGGCATTTCTAAATGTGTCTTAGATGCTAGCAGAGTCTGGGCCTCAGTCTCAGAATTTTGCTGACATACACTCTATATATGCTTTATTAGAACCATCTGAGTGAATTTGGATGGATGAACCAATAACTTTGTATGTCAAATACAAAGTGAATATACGTGCATTTCTTATGATTATACATAACAAATGTTCTTTCCTGTTATTTGGTTCTCTCTATTGTTGAGTGAGTGAGTTGAAATGAAACAAAGGCATAAAATGCATAAAATGAGATTTTGCTTTTTGTTCCCCTATGTAGAGAAAAACAGAATCCTTTAAAAAAGGATTTACTATTATCAGAAAATTTGGTAGCAACTTCTCAAATATTTCATATTAAATCAATGTTTAAAGACAGTATAAACAGAAGTTACCCACTCTTAAAAGCAAAACTAAGTGACAATTTCTATATTGGGAAAGAATTTATATCATTTGGAGGTCTCATTTTTTGAAGAGTAGAGGACTTAATTTGTTGGCAAAGGATTTTTTTTTTTACCTGCAATGACTGTTAAAATCTCTTTTTGTTTATCCTTATTTCTTTCATGTAGGCCACATGTCAGGTCTTTATAAAACACATTAGTTGAAAGATCACTAGTTAAAGCAGGAAAGTAGAGATTTTCAGATAAGCATAGACCATGGAGCATGTTAAAAATTGCTGAATTTATCTTGACTCAGTAGAGTCACTTACAGCTGAATCCACAACTGCCATTAACTACCATGTGTTTATTGATTTTTCAGCTGTGAGTACAGAACAGCCCTCTAACAATTCAGATCAGTTGCAAATGACTAATTCTCATATTTTTACCTACTTTATCACTGATCAGTTATCAAAGAAACATTACCAGGCTTTGTGTTTCATATACCAGCTACACTAATTTGTATAAAGGGAAAAAAATCAACATTGTTTAAGGAAGTCTTTTTGATTTGAAATATGGTTCTTGAGGAATTAGGTAATTCTTCATC
Source organism: Saccopteryx leptura (assembly GCF_036850995.1). Taxonomy (NCBI): domain Eukaryota; kingdom Metazoa; phylum Chordata; class Mammalia; order Chiroptera; family Emballonuridae; genus Saccopteryx; species Saccopteryx leptura. The sequence goes on along the minus strand of NC_089507.1, from coordinate 78,133,012 downwards.
TACCACTCTACCATAGAGTGGTTTTGAATGCAGAGAAAGAAATGCTTGTAAATTGTTCTGAATTTTATTTCTAGCAAATGGGACAGCTTATTACTATATTTTCCACAAAGTGCTTTCTGATCTTTTTTTTTTTTTTTTTCACTTTTCTGAAGCTGGAAACGGGGAGAGACAGTCAGACAGACTCCCGCATGCGCCCGACCGGGATCCACCCGGCACGCCCACCATGGGGCGACGCTCTGCCCATCAGGGGGCGATGCTCTGCCCATCAGGGGGCGATGCTCTGCCCATCCTGGGCGTCGCCATTTTGCGACCAGAGCCACTCTAGCGCCTGGGGCAGAGGCCACAGAGCCATCCCCAGTGCCCGGGCCATCTTTGCTCCAATGGAGCCTTGGCTGCGGGAGGGGAAGAGAGAGACAGAAGAGAGAGACAGAGAGGAAAGTGCGGCGGAGGGGTGGAGAAGCAAATGGGCGCCTCTCCTGTGTGCCCTGGCCAGGAATTGAACCCGGGTCCTCCGCACGCTAGGCCGACGCTCTACCGCTGAGCCAACCGGCCAGGGCTGCTTTCTGATCTTAAAACACAATAGATATTATATTGTTCTTATCTGAGTAAATATCTAAAGCCAAGTTGCACAAACAACTTCAGCCACTGAGAAAAGTGAAGCCAACTAATGTCTTTCCCTCCCTTCTTCCTCTGTGACCACAAAGCAATAGGCCTCTTTTATTTGTTCCTTCTGATTTCCTCTTCCACCTTTCTCTCCAGAGTGGCTTTTGCTCACCCAGGTTAGTGCCCAGACTTGCAGCTGGGTTAATTTTCAAAGAAATTCATTGACAGAAATCTTTGTAACTCACTGAAAATATCCTGTTTATCTTGAGCTCACTGGTGATCAGAACACTTGGCACAGAGGAATGAGAGAAAAAAGAGAAACTGGTAAAAATCCTTTTGGGATTTGACGATTGCAATTTTGCCAAGCCTAGGTTGTCTTCTGATCATTAATATCTATTCATCCATTTAACAACTAGATATCTTCATAGAACATAAAACATAGAAATTATATTCACAAAATTATAAAAGTAACAAATTCTCTGATTTCCTTAATATAATTGAACTTACACGAATATCATACATACAGTGGTACCTTGAGATACGAACAGACCAACATACGAATTTTTTTAAGATACAAACTGTGACTCGGTCTGTACTTTTTGTTTGAGATCCAAGAGAAATTCCAAGATACCAGTCATGATTCGGGAAGCTGATGCTAGTTGGCGCGTTAGAGCACAGGTTCACTATTAGCAGTTTGATATACGAGTTGACTGACTTATTAGCTTTGTTACAGAATGAATTAATTTCATATCTCAAGGTACTACTGTATATGAAATCTTATGTCAACAATTAAAAGTGTTGGCCCTGGCCAGTTGGCTCAGCAGTTGAGCATTGTCTGGTACATGGAAGTCCCGGGTCCGATTCCTGGTCAGGGCACACAGGAGAAGTGCCCATCTTCTTCTCCACCCTTCTCCCTTTCCTTCCTCTCTATCATTCTCTTCCCCTCCCACAGCCAAGACTCCACTAAAGCAAAAGTTGGCCCAGGCACTGAGGACAGCTCCATGGCCTCCACCTCACGTGCTAGATGGCTCTGGCCACAATGGAGCAATGCTCCAAATGGGCAGAGCATCCATCAGGGTGGGTATGCCGGGTGGATCCTGGTCGGGCACATGCAGGAGTCTGTCTGATTGCCTCTCTACTTCTAACTTCGGAAAAATACAAAAAAAAAATTTAAAGTGTTGATTTCATTTTACTCATAAAATGAGCTCTCTTTTAGGTCTACAGATCTTATGGTTAATTATATGTTTAATCTTGTGACAGAAATAATTTTATATTTTTCAAGAGAAGAAAATATATTGCCTGACCAGGCAGTGGCACAGTGGATAGAGCGTCGGACTGGGATGCGGAGGACCCAGGTTCAAGATCCTGAGGTTGCCAGCTTGAGCAAGGGCTCATCTGGTTTGAGCAAAGCTCACCAGCTTGGACCCAAGATCGCTGGCTCGAGCAAAGGGTTACTAGGTCTGCTGTAGCCCCACGGTTTTCGACACATATGAGAAAGCAATCAATGAACAATTAAGGCATGGAAATGAAAAACTAATGATTGATGCTTCTCATCTCTCCGTTCCTGTCTGTCTCTATCTATCCCTCTCTCTAACTCTCTCTTTGTCTTTAAAATAAAAGAAAAGAAAATATGTAAATATATTATGACTTTCCTTCTTGCTTTAGATGCTAAAAAATAAGAAAAATTAAACTATACTGAAAGTTCTATTAAAAATATTGATAATATAAAACAAACAAAAAGGAATCAATAGTGAGATAACATATAGGCATCATATTGATTAAAACTAAAAATTCTAATAATAGAAAATTATCAATCTTACAGGTAACTTTTAGTCTCATTTTTCAATCTGTGGACTGATACATAAATATTAAAAGTCATAAATATTTTATCATAGCTTTTAAGAAAAAACAAACCACATGCTACAGTAAAATGCATATATAAGGTCCTTATGCTCACAGTTTAGGATCATTTAGAAAGTTGTAAATAAAACTAAGACTCCTCTGGTTCTCAACAAATGCTTCAAATTCTTGTCATCCTAGTAAGATTAAAAACCCTTAGGATGAGAGATTGAGTCCTGCGTAACTCTAATCTCCCACTGCACTCACTAAATCAAAAAAAATTACATCAACACGTATTTGTCAAGCACCTATTATTGTTTTTGTTAGATCATATGAGGGATAGAATAAAATAGTATTTTTCTGCCAGAAATTTACAATATCCCAGGGAAGTTAGTTATTTCTTTTACTTTTTCTGAGTTGATCAGTTTACAGAAAACCGGGGACAGAGCTGTCCAAAAAGAGAGAAATTGAAGCAAGCTCAAGTTTTATGTTGCCATTATCTTACCTGGCTTAGGACATGCAAACTGTACCTCCCTCAGGTCATCAATCACAGAATACTCTTTTGTTTCACCAAATTGCAAAAATGTATAATATACATTACATCATAAATATGACAGTTCTCATTTCCTAGGCCTTTACGTGCAGAACTGTGTTCCTGATTTCCAAACTTTTACTACTTTCTTGCCACTCAAATACAGCAGTAATGTCCTTTCTTTGATAGTAATGAAAATTATTCTGTTTGTGAAATATGGCATTGCTTAAATTTCTGGCCCACCTTTTCCCAATTTCTGCTCCATTTCTAAGATTCCAGACATACAGAAGAGTTATAGTATCTAAGCCTGGAATCTTTACCCTTTTAAATGTTAATTAAAAAATTTATTCCATAGCTTCTAAGAATTAATCTTTCCTGTAGCTGTATCTAAGGCACTAAGTTCCAAGAACGCAGAGTCAAAATAAAATTTCTAACCTAAGTTAGGATAGCTGTGGTTGGAGAGCAAGTTACAAGAGATACAAGAGTGTAAAGGATGAGAAATGAACCCACAATCTAGACAATGTAACAACAACAACAACAACAACAACAACAAAATGCAGAGACAAGCCAGCGAAGCCTGGATGTAAGCTCAGGAAGTCTGACTACAGACCCTGTGCTAATAGAAGCACTGGGAACAACAAAATAAAGGAGCTAGAATAAGAAAGGTTAACTATCATAGTGAAATATTGAAGTTTTTAAATTTTCAATGCTGAAGGAATGTCAAAACATGACACTCTATTAATCATGACGATTAATGTGGTACAAAGAAAGTTTCATTATTTGCAACATTGAATTGACTCATTAACTTCACTGTCTAAATTCACCCAATTTCCATACACCCAGAATGTAGACAGGATAGGCTCTGCTCTAGATGTCTCTCTTCTGATATTCTATCTATTCCTTTATGCCTGATTTGCTGATTGTGATTAATCCTTTGTATTTTTTTTCTTATTTCTCCTAGTTACTTCTGACAAACCCTTATTAAGTCGTATGACCTCACTATACTCAGACTCAATTCTGTTATCTTCTGAAACTCACTATCTAGTTTCTCAGGTGGTTGGCTTCATTCTAGGTGACTGTACCACAAACACATATTAATTTGTCTTTTCACCTATAATATTTTACTTCAGGCTGTCATTACTATCATATTTTACAGTAATTTTAAAAAGTAATTTTCCTTATAAATCCAAATCACACATAGGTTTTTGTTGAGAAGAAAAAAGGTAGAACTGATAGAAGTCATTTTCTTAGCCATGGCCAAGAACTGGAAAATGGAAAGTGATATCTTATCAACCCTCTTCTAACATATCAGCATATGATTGAGTCAATGCTCAAATGCTGAAATGATCACAAAGATACTCTCTTTTTATCTGGCGATTAATAGACTTTGAAGAAACAAATACACCAAATAAAAATGGATTATGGGGAATTATCTTGGGAAGAAAAAATAAATAATTAATAGTGGTCATTACAGAGATCTTGTTGATAGGAATATTTTTTAGAATAACAAGTGTAACATATTGAAGCTGGCTAAACTAAGCTTCTTGAACGTATAGAAATTAGAGGTTAACCTTTTTACACTGTCTTTTCAGTGAGGAGAATTTCCCATCCAATCTCCCTGATCTTTATAATTATAACTTCTAGGAATGTGTGAAGATGCTCCTGTGCTGTTTATTCTCTCTATAGCTTCCATCTCAGTTCTCCAGCACTGAATTATATGGAATTTCAACGAATGAAGAATATGTTTCAGTGGGGCTTCTGGAGTATTAGTTTTTCTAACCTGTGGGGAAGTGGCTACCTGAAAATGAACCCAACATGAAAGAAGTTAAACCTAGAGATGAAGACAGAGAAGCCAACCTGAAATACACTGCTTGAAACTGAATCCAGTGCCATTTGAAGCCAGACATAATTCTGCACTTTGTAGTTAAGTTAACTGATATATTCCTTTGTTATAAAGTGCTGTGAGCAGGATTTTTGTCCCTTACAATTAAAAATAATCTTTATATATACATGTGTGTGTGTGTGTGATCTTACAGTACCATGCCATGCTTTTTATTTGTGCTTATAACAGTTTTAATATTGTATCTATATCTATGATGGTTTTTCTTCTTCCAGATGGTAAACTAAAAGAAGAAAAATGTTATATTTGTTTTGTTCAACACTTCTATTTCTATAAACTACTTGCATTTTTCTCTCCAGCCTTCAGTAACCCCTAGTTTAGTGAATGCCCCATGTGCACAGTTCTGTAAAAGGCAGTGCCCTATACAAACTGATGGTTTGATGCAAATTCTCCTTGTTCTTGTTCTCTGAAAAACAACATAAAATGTGTGACCTAGATTTGGCCAATCAGAGCTTTGTGTTCTCATCTTTGAATCTTGGTTTAATGACACAGAGACAAAGGGAGAGTTAGAATATATTTTATAGTATTAGCAATGATATTCCTGAGGGGTAATATCACCTTAACCAAAATATTTTGCACTCATGCAACCTCTTGGGCAGCCTTAGTTACCAATAATCTTTCAGTCCAAGTCCTGCATAGGCCAGTTTCTTTATTATTTGTTGTTCTCTTGCAAATTTTCTTTTTATCTGAGCCAAAGATTTTTTTTTTAGCATTGTTTGCCTCCAAAATATCCTGACTTAAATAAGTAAAACTTCTGTTATGGAAAAAAAAAACTCAGAATTTTTCTTTTCTATGTAGGAAAAACCCAGTTCTCCCTATTGTATGTTATTCCCTGTGTGTCTCTTGTACCGCTCACCAAATGTGCGGTTTTTCACCCAGCAAATAATTCTGACGCCAGCTAGGTATCTTACATGTTAACTAAATTCTGACACTCTCTACCTGAATATAACATTAGATCTGGCAGGTTAAGTGCTCAGTCCCACAATGCTTGCCAATCGCAAGTAGTAGGTCCCTAAGTTAACCACAACCTTTGCCCAATCTGGCTACAAATCAAAGCTTCTTATGGCCTTCTCCCCATTGGATTTAATTAATTTGCTAACAAAACTCAGGGAAACATTTACTTACGTTTTTCAGTTTATTATAGAAAGATATAATAAAGGATACAGGTGAGCATGCAGATGAAAGAGATGTGTAAGGCAAGGTATGTGGGAAGGGCTGCAGAGCTCTAACACCTCTCCAGGTGCTCCACTCACCTAGCATCTTCTTGTGGTCAATTGCACAGAAGCTCCTGAACTCCGTAGTTTGGGTAATTTATGAAGGCTTCAACATGTAGGTCTGATCTCACGAGAATAGGGTGGGAGGAGGACAGGGCTGAATTCCAAGTTTCTAATCATGGCGTGGTCTTGCTCATGACAAGCCCTCAACCAGGAACCATCTAGGAGCCCACCCAAACTTGTCTCAGTAGAAAAAGAACATGATCCTAATGATCTTATCACTTAGAAAATTACAACGCTTTTAGGAGCTCTGTGCCCATGACCAACATATATATTTTCTACTATCTCACAGCTTCCATAATTAGCACAGAATAAGCAGCTCATAAATAATTATTAAAAATATAAATTTTGGTAAAGATGATGATTTAGGGAAGAAAATATGTTTCCAAGATGATGATTTAGGGAAGAAAATATGTTTCCATGTGGCTGGACATTTTTCTTGCACTGATTTCAGGTCTATAAATATATATGAAGAGGCACCATAGTAAGCTATCTCATGTATACAAATATGGGTAAAACACAGTAATTTATTTCAAAATACTTATGTTATAATTAAGGACTTCTAAGACTAATAATAGAGATAAAAGACAACTATTAGCTAATTCTCCCTAGAATTCTATTTTTACCAGAATTATTAATAACTAAACATGTTACACCTAGAAATATTTATTTAATTAAAAATAGTTACTGAGACGGACCAGGCAGTGGTGCAGTGGATAGAGCATCAGACTGGGATAAGAGGACCCAGGTTCGAAATCTTAAGGTAGCTGGATTGAGCGTGGGTTCATCCAGCATGAGCATTGGCTCACTAGGAGCATGGGGTGGCTGGCTTGAGTGTGAGATCATAGACATGATCTCATGGTCTCTGGCTTGAAGTCGAAGGTCACTGGCTTGATCCCAAGGTCACTGGCTTGAACAAGGGGCCATTCACTCTGCTGTAAGCCCCGGTCAGGGCACATATGAGAAGGTAATCAATGAACAATTAAGGTACTGCAATGAAAAATTGATGTTTCTCATCTCTCTCCCTTCTTGTCTGTCTGTCCCTATCTGTCCCTCTCTCGGTCTCTCTCTCTCTCTCTGTCTCCATCACAAAAAAAAAGAAAAGAAGAATAGTTATAGAGCATCTCTTAGGTGCTAGGCACATGCTAAATGCTGAAGACGTAGCACAGTACACAACAGTCGAAACTGTGCTCTATAGAACTTATATTCTCACTTATATTCATTTACTTATTAAAGACAAATTTTACATATATAAATTTTTTTCATTAAAAATTTTTTTAATTTACTGGGATGACATTTGTTATTAAAATTATGGAGGTTTCAGATGTACAATTCTATAATATTGATACATCAGCTGTATATTGCATTGTGTGTTCAGCCCCCCAAGTTCAGGCTCCTTCTATCACCATCTATTACCCCTCTACCCTCCTCCATCTCCCCCAGCCCCTTGTCCCTCCTACAATTCCCACACTGTTATCTGTGTCTATAAGCTTGTTTTATTTCCTGCTTAACCCCTTCCCCTTTTCACCCAGCTTCCCAATAAGTTTTCTTACATTGAAAAAAAAAACATGCATTCTGTCTTATATTTATGCTAACTATCAAAGCAAGGTTCTTCTTTCCATTTTTGATACATTAAAACTTTATCAAACACTGCACACCTCTTTTGAGTGGGTTTTCTAGTCTCTCGTTATTTGAATCCAAATTAAACAGGATACATAGATTTTTTTCAGAAAGTATTACAAAAAGAGCACTAGTTCACTAACATGAAAACATTACCTTCTACTTGTCATTATCATGCAAAAATTATAGTCATTAATTCAGTTGTATTAACATCTTTCATTAAGGAACTGTTATTACTATGTAATCAAGAAAAGGTTAAAAGGCCCTTTCTCTTTAAAATGGCCTATTTTTGAGAAACCACAGTAATGACTCTAATAGATATCAAGATTTATAAGGCTTCAAAATCCTTAGCTCTTTATTCTCGCTTTTTGCTCTCTTTCTGTGAAAATAAAAATGTTATTAAGAAATAACATGCACAAGAATATAAAATATAAAAATAACTTTTATCCATTATATACAAAGGGAGAGACAGGAAATGGGAAGTCAAAGAATAAAACTGTAATATAGGAAATATAAAATCAGCTGCATAAAGAGATATTTCTCAGAGTATAGTGCCTTTATTAAGAATTCATTCAACCATGGTAAAATGAAGATTTTTTTGAAGTAAATAACATTCTTATTCAGTTTACAATTCAAAAATCACAAAATTGCTAAGGGTTCTAGCAATGCCACCAAACAACCTTTATTCATTTCTTCTTCTTCTTCTTCTTCTTCTTCTTCTTCTTCTTCTTCTCCTCCTCCTCCTCCTCCTCCTCCTCCTCCTCCTCCTTCTTCTTCTTCTTCTTCTTCTTCTTCTTCTTCTTCTTCTTCTTCTTCTTCTTCTTCTTCATATTGTAATGGTTTCAGGACTCCATGGGAGTCTGGATGTCCAGGGCTCAGAAGGAAGAGTTCTGCACTGTGTGTAGGAAGCAAAGCCCCACAAGTTTCAGTCTGTCCTCCCATCAATGTCTTACTATTATCAGGGCTCCTTTCTTTTTCCTTCTAGCTATCATGCAGAGGCATTTTTTAAATATCTTATTTGACCAACCCATTTTATAGGTGTGCAATCTGAGGCTCATAAGTCTTGTGGAAAATATGTATTCAAAGTCATACACCTCTTACATAGATTTCCATCACTCAAAGATCTACTCCTTCAGTGTGACTAGAGGGAAATTATTTTAATGATTGTTACCACTGGCTTATTGTTGTGACAAGTTCCATTAATCTGGTGTTAGAATGAACACTTCATTGCAAATAAATGAGTTTGGTCTATTTTTTCTTAAGGTAAGCTTTGTGGGAGTTGAAAACACAAACACATACAAGGATGCATTGGACAATGAAAAAAGCAAATCTGTCAAGTTCATACCTGGGAAAATTAATCAAAACAAGATAGCTATCAATAAAACTAAGGTTGATTGAGCTTGATCCTGATGTGTTCAATATAATGTTTACTGAAAGTAAAACAACTTCAAATATAGAAGATATTCTGACATCTAAAACAAAGAAAAATCAGGCTTGGTAAAATTGTTCTGCATCTAAAAACGGACCCTTTACTTAGAAACAAGTTACAGTTTACAAAACATATTCTAACAATATTTTACTTTAAATGTTGATTAACAAGGCACAATAAACAACACATTGTCCTCCTTTTATAGCTTAGCGAGTTTTAAGTTCAAGACTTTCTGAAAAGTTCAAGACTACTATGAATAAAATCTGTCAGCACACTGGTTATAGTTTTCTCTCTTGATTTGTAAAGCAAAACCAAGTTCTCAGATGACAGGATGTACAAGAATTACCTATGAAACTTCCAAAAGCTGCAAATTTTCCCCTAGGGAGATTCTGATCCAGTCGAACTTCTTTGAAGCCATGGGGTCTGCAGTTGAACAAGTGCTCCAGTGATTCTGATGAAAGTGGTCCTGGAACATATTTTCTAAAACTCTGCTTTTAAAACGCTGACTGCTTTATGAAATATTAACCTAAGTGGATCTTTCTTTCACATTCTTGGCACCTTTGGCAGTCCTTCAATGCCTCACTAGTCCTTGCACTGAAAGGTTTCATGTAGTGGCCAAATTTTCAATTAAACACAATTCTACTCAAATTTAAATCACACACACCATTTATCACATCTGTTAAACCTGCTGACTAAATAATGTTTATGTTCCACTTCAGATGTGCCTCATTTTGGTGATGAATTAAGAGATTCCTATAAAGTAGCCTATCTACCTGTTACTAGCTGTCATGTGTATATAAGGAGTTACTATATGATCCTTAGGTGCTGGTGTTGAAAGTGACAGGAGATACAGAGGTATGAGGGGAAACCAACCAGCTGCTTATGCAGTCAGACAAAGCTGTGTTTCATTGGAAGATAACTGCCTGATAATCTAATTCACAGATTTTCAGGTTAAAGAATTCCATTTTGTCAGAATGGCTCAAATTCAGAATAAAGAAGAAAAAGAGTTCAATAATAATAACAGCAAAAGACAATTATATGAACAACATTCTCAAGAAGTAATGACTGCTTATATGCCATTTTACTAAGCAACACCTATGCACTTTATCATTTATCTTAATTCTAAGCCAATTATCTAAGGTAGGTAATAATGTTACACATATTTAGCACAAGAGAAACTAGGTTAACCAAATGCCCTAGAAACTAGTGAGTACACCAGAATGAAAATCTACAAATGTACCATCAGAACTATAACTAAGAAAGTAATCCTAGAGTATTACCTTTCTACCAAAAAATCTACATGGGAATTAAAATTGATAAGAGCAATGAGAGTAGGTTAGTTGAATGAATCTAATAGTTAATGACATCAAGCTATGGTAGCCTAGGAATCCATGGAGAGTGCTGGAGAATTGCTGACAAATTATTCTTCTCAGAGGTCCCTTCCCCCTTTCTTCATGCTTTGGCTAACTATGCTATCTTGAGGAAAGTTCATGTCATTGATCTGCCTATTTTTACTTCATATCAATTTCATTCCAGTTATGCACTCCTGAGCCTACTCCCCAATCACCTTGATTGGGTGGACTTTTCTCAAATCTCCAGGATAAACTGAAAGACCATTTCACAGGATGAATTACTTCATTCGATAACTAACCTACTACATTATTTATTGATTCTTACTACTATAGTTTTCATGGATTAGTATTTTCATATCTGAAAAAGCTTCTTGCTCTATCCATCTGCTTATTATATAGGAAACCAAGACAAAGTAATAAGTACCTTAGGCAATATAAAAAAAAATTGCAATGCGATTCAATCAATTGATAAATATTTATTGAGGGTTTATTTTATACAAGGCAATGAGCTGAGTGCTGTTTCATTTGCTCCATATTATAAACACACCTTTCTAACACTGCAATGCTGAACTTCAGAAACTGGAAACTCAGAAAGAGTTTACTTAGTAATACATTAAAAAAAAAAAACTTCGGTAGAGCGTCGGCCTAGCGTGCGGAGGACCCGGGTTCGATTCCCGGCCAGGGCACACAGGAGAAGCGCCCATTTGCTTCTCCACCCCTCCGCCGCGCTTTCCTCTCTGTCTCTCTCGTCCCCTCCCGCAGCCAAGGCTCCATTGGAGCAAAGATGGCCCGGACGCTGGGGATGGCTCTGTGGCCTCTGCCCCAGGCGCTAGAGTGGCTCTGGTCGCAACATGGCGACGCCCAGGATGGGCAGAGCATCGCCCCCTGGTGGGAAGAGCGTCGCCCCTGGTGGGCGTGCCGGGTGGATCCCGGTCGGGCGCATGCGGGAGTCTGTCTGACTGTCTCTCCCTGTTTCCAGCTTCAGAAAAATGAAAAAAAAAAAAAAAAACAAACTTCTATCTTGTAACAAAAATTTGGTTAGGGCTACAGAAACATCTAGTAACTTCCCTGATATTTTTCCAACTTTCTACGGAAAGTTTCAAAGTACAGAAAGTTCCTATCACTCTATCACTTCTATTGTTAATATCTAATATACTATGGAACATTGATCTCAACTAGGAACCAACATACCTAAACTGCACACTTAATTTTAAATTCAATATTTTTCTCCCAGGTCCTTTTTCTATTCCAAGACCCCATTCAGAATACCGTATTACATGTAGTCATCCTGTGTCCTCTGGTGTATGACAATTTGTTGACTTTCCTTGCTTTTGATGACCTTCAGTTTGGTGTAGTGCTGGTCAGATACTTGCAGAATGATCTTTAATTTAGGTTTGTCTGATAGTTGTTTTTCTTTTTTTTTTTTTTTTCATTTTTAAACTGGGATCACAGGATTTTGAGAGGAAAACTGCAGAAGTGAAGTGCCATTCTTATCACGTCTTATCAAGGATGTAGTACTTATCATTCATGGCTCACCCTGATCACCTAGCTTATTCCCCTGTAAAGTAATTTTTGTTTTCCTACTGTTCTCAGAAAGTGAGTCACTAAACAGAGTCCACACTGTGTCAGAAAGGGGAGAGGTGGGGTGTCAATTTCTATTTCCTAGATAGATGTGGTAATCAGTCTACATAAATTATTTGCAATTGGTCTGTAGAAGAAATGTATCTCACCTTCCCCATTGATTTACTTGTTTAATTGTTTATTTTATTAGGATAGATAATTGTTTTATGGATATTTTCTACTGTAGGCTATGACACAATAGTATAGTTTTTATTCTATTACTCAAATTATTCCAACGTTTGCCATTAGGTACTATTTCACATTGTCTCCCACATCCCTTTGACATGCCATCCTCCTTTTGTTTTATGAGTACTTCTTGATTTTCTATAATGCCCTTGACTTTGTTTCTGATTTGCTCCCAAACCTTGAACAAGTGTCACTTTACCCTTTCATGCATTGATATTAATCTGGTAAATTATTTGTTATACTAATAACAATTATAATGTAGTAAATAGCTTTTTAAAATTTATTGATCAATTTTAGAGAAAGAAGAAGGAACAGAAGGAAAGAGAGATAGAAATATGCATCTGTTTTTGTATATGCCCTAACGGGAATCAAACCGGTAACCTCTGCACATCAGGATGATGAGGATGCTCCCACCAACTGAGCCAACAAGGTACGGCACAATGTAGCATAGCTTTAAAAAAAAGGGGGGTGGGGGCGAAATTCATTTCAAAATTTTGCGCAGAAAAGGAAAAAACTGAAAATGAAGTTTATGTCTTAAAAACAACACTGGCAAAATTATAGAAAATGGAAGAAAGAAAATGTAAAATTTAGATTACATTTAAATAAAACAAAGCATTATTAATGGCTCATTAATTGAATGATCAGATCAAACAGCCTTGATGATTATAGGGCACTCAACTCAAAATTGACTATTTGTGCAGTTTCTTACATAAATGTCATGTATATCCTTCAGGACATAATTTAACCTGCCACCCCTTTTGGAAGCACCGATCATGATCTTCTGGAAAGAATAAACATTTATTGTAAGTTTTCCTGTTTGATTCTATTTGGTCAGATCTTAGAAGAAGCTACAAAACATAATCCTGATCGCTACACAGTCATGTTGCTTCTTAGGATATGAGATATTGATTTGATCATTTTATCCCATATCTGCTTATGACGATCTGTTGTACCATGTAATAAGATAGTTGCTATTAGATAACTTTTAGGACTCTGTATATCTAATGATCATTACTATAATCTAAATAAACATAACAGTCAAGAGATTGGGCCGGGAATGACTTTGGAGCCATAATATTAGATTTCCCACATAAAGTCAGAAAAATGTCTTATTCTTCATCAGATTCTTTACAGCTAGATAGTGGGATACCAACAATGTCCCTAAGTTTAAAAAATCATACTGGTTCTTTCTCTATTTTTAATGGTAATAGTAAAAAATTCTAAAACATTTTTAAAGAAATAGGTAGCGTATATTTATTCCAATAGAAAACAAATCCTTTTAAAGGGTGGGACAAAAGTAGGTTTACAGTTGTTCACAGGGAAAATAATACAACAATTAATAAATAATAATACAAGCGGTAGAGCGTTGGCCTGGTGTGTGGAAGTCCTGGGTTTGAATCCTGGTCAGGGCTTACAGGAGAAGCACCCATCTGCTTCTTCACCCTTCCCCCCCCCCTTCCTTTCTATCTCTCTCTTCCCCTTGTGTAGCCAAGGCTCTATTGGAGCAAAGTTGGCCAGAGCCATGAGGACGGCTCCACAGCCTCCACCTTAGGCGCTAGAATGGTTCCAGCCACACCTAAGTTATGCCTTAGATGGGCAGAGCATCGCCCCCTGGTGGGCATGCTGAGTGGGTTCCAGTCAGGCACATGCAGGAGTCTGTCTGACTGCCTCCCCGCTTCTAACTTTGGATAAATAAATAAATAAATAAATAAATAAATAAAACAAGAATAAACTCTGTATTTTGCATACTCACAACTATAAGCTTACTTTTGCCCCACTCTGTATGAAAAGTATACTAGTGAAGCGACTCCAACTAGCTGTTTAATCTCACTGTATTAGTTATGCTAATTTGGGGACAATATGTCAACTCTTGTGAATTCCCTACATAGCAAGTTTGGGGCAAAAGAATCATGAGTTTCAGGAAATAATGGAATTAATGGTCTTGCTTATGTGTTGAGAATGTCATGCAGCAAAGAATAGAATCTTTTGCTTATTTGTATTACCTACCTCAAAATTTATATCAAAAAAAATAAATAGGGTTTTTTTTTATTATGCATGCTGGAATATTATTATAGACAGATCTAAGAACAAATTCCTATGACACTATTTACTATTTGTTTCACCTCAGCCAAGTAAGCTCTTTGAATCTCTGCCTTCTTGTCTGTAAAACCCATTTAGGGTTAACATGAAGGTGAAAGTGAAATAAATGTAATGCGTACATGGTTTCTGCTAGCTAGTTCAAGCCTCAATAAATAGTGGTTGTTATGATAATTATTAGTCAACAGATTTTAACTGTCTTATAAATACAAATAAATACTCACCTCACTATTAGGCCTAGATCCTGGACAAGATAGGTTTGTACACATAAAGACTCCAGACCTGAGTCTTGTAATGCTTTCCACTCAGATGGTTTAATTGAGAAGTTTTCAGTGAAGGACTATTTAAAGGGATAGACTTAAAAGAAATCAACAACAACAACAAAATGACCAGGCATCCAGGTGAGTTAGTTCTATAAATAAAATCCTCTTTTATATGAGTTCTATTGATCCTACAGTTTCAGTTGTTCTTGAGATTCCTAATTGATACCACCTCTGAATTTTCTGGAGTTTATTTTTTAACCCCAGGCATGCATGCATCTTTTAAATGCATCTAAGATACTTACTAGTTTCTGATTCCCAGGTCTCATTAGCATATTTCCATTAATGTAAGGAGTAGTGTGATGTTCTTCTGGTTATCAAGATCATCAATATTCCTGCAGACCTTATTTTGACAGATTTCAGCATAAGGCTGCTTCTGCTGGGTAAAAGCAAACTACTTCCTGTTGTCTTTTCTAAAAGCAATTGAGGAAGCATGTGCCAAATCAATGTTACTTACCAGGTGTCAGGAACTGAGTTGATTTTCTTTGAAAGAAAGCTACCTTAAAGTGGAGATTATTATCACCATCTGATTATGTTTATGACTATTTATAATCTTTCTTAAAATCTCATGTAGCTACTTTATAAATTAATCAGCTACATTAAAGGTGCTATAATAGAAATTACCCACCTCTATGTCTTCAAAAATTTTATGGTGAGACTAATCTCTATATTCTCCCTAGGAAACAGGATTAATATTGGGCAACTAATTTGATGTGGTTGTGGGAGGTGGAAGCTTCAGATACTTATACTTGGCTCTTCCTTCCATTGTAATCATTGCTTCATAGGTCAGAGAATCAATGTGGAGCTCCTGTTACTAAATGATCTTTTCCAAATACGCATAAGGAACTGGAAAAACAAGGACACAATATCTGTGGGTTTGCTGAACCCATTTTACAATAAACTTGAGTCAAGAGTCCATTTATCACCATATTACCATAATCCTTTTTGGATTATGGCAGAGTTTTCGATTTCTGGAAGTTAGCAGCACCTCAGAATCCTGTTTCTACTAACTCCTGTATGATCTGGGTATTCTGTTTCCTCTAATAAATTTTCATCTTAATAAGAGTCTTTTCTATGGCCCTGGCTGGTTGGCTCAGTGGTAGAGCGTCAGCCTGGCATGTAGAAGTCCGGGTTCGATTCCTGGCCAGGGCACACAGGAGAGGCGCCCATCTGCTTCTCCACCTCTTCCCCTCCCGCAGCCGAGGCTCCATTGGAGCAAAAGATGGCCGGGGCGCTGGGGATGGCTCCTTGGCCTCTGCCCCAGGCGCTAGAGTGGCTCTGGTCGCGACAGAGGGACGCCCCGTATGGGCAAAGCATCGCCCCCTGGTGGGCGTGCCGGTGGATCCCAGTAGGGCCCATGCGGGAGTCTGTCTGACTGCCTCCCCGTTTTCCAGCTTCAGAAAAATACACACACACACACACACACACACACACACACACACACACAAAGTAAAAGAGTCTTTTCTGTTGAAGGTCTGGAGGATTTTTTACAAAATATACTTGGCCAGGTTGCAAGGTCTATGTGCAAAACAATTTAACCCCTTAAATATCAAGCAATACTGTGATGGTTAGTTTTATGTGTTAACTTGTCTAGGATATAATCCTCAGTTAATCAAAAACTAATCTAGCTGTTGCTGTGATGGTATTTTGTAGATCTGGTTAATATCTGCAAATGGTTAATTATTTACAATCTTTTAAGTAAAGGAGATTACCTTTAATAATATGGGGGAGGGGCTCACCCTATCAGTTGGAGGCCTTAGAGCAAAAAGAAGTTTCCTTGAGAAAAAATCCTGCTTTAAAACTGCAATGTCATAGGCCCTGGCCGGTTGGCTAAGTGGTAGAGCGTCGGCTTTGCGTGCATAGGTCCCTGGTTCGATTCCCGGCCAGGGCACATAGGAGAAGCACCCATCTGCTTCTCCACCCCTCCCCCTCTCCTTCCTCTCTGTCTCTCTCTTCCCCTCCCGCAGCCAAGGCTCCATTGGAGCAAAGATGGCCCGGGCGCTGGGGATGGCTCCTTGGCCTCTGCCACAGGCGCTGGAGTGGCTCTGGTCGCAACAGAGTGACACCCCCGGAGGGGCAGAGCATCGCCCCCTGGTGGGCAGAGCGTCGCCCCCTGGTGGGTGGCCAGGTGGATCCAGGTCGGGCGCATGCGGGAGTCTGTCTGTCTCTCCCCGTTTCCAGCTTCAGAAAAATACAAAAAACAAAACAAACAAAAAAAAAAACACTGCAATGTCATTTCCGGCCCAAGTTTCCAGCCAGCTAATCTGCGAAACAAATTTCAAATTTGCTGTTTTATAATTGAATGAGCCAATCTCCCTCTTCCTCTCCTTATCCCTCTTCCTCTCCTTATCCCTCTTCCTCTCTCTCTCTCTGTGTGTGTGTGTGTGTGTGTGTGTGTGTGTGTGTGTGTGTGTGTGTGTGTGTGTTTCTCCGTCTGTATATACATCTCATTGACAAAGTTCCCAAACCTAGGCTAGGTGTGAGGCACATCTTCCCTGCGATCTCTTCTAGACACCAGAAAAAAATAAATAAATAATGGAATCAAGTTCTGCTAGCAACAAAGAAGGTGAGAAGAGCCTTTTCAAGTTGCCATTGGTTCCTGGTACAAGTATCATATAATAAAAAGACACTATTAATGAACATAAAGTTATTAAAAATGGCTAAATATTCTCTCCAGTTTTTGACAAACTAGATTTTTTTAAATTAAAATAAACGTTAATGTAATGAACTTTGTGGGGGAAAATCCAGTGGGTACTTTATATTAAAAATATAAATAAATAAAGGCTGAAAAATAATACTGAAGAGACTCCTTTCTCAGGCTTTTTTAAATTTCAAACATTTTATATATCTACATTTATCTCTTATCAACTATTATGATCTCTTCATAATAGTTACAAAATATGATATATTCTTGCTCCTTATAGAAAAAAGAAAAAAAATGTTTTCCTTCTCTCTTTAAGGAACAAATTAAAATTTTGGAAATAAAAGTAAGAAAAAACAGTGACTTAAGGGTTTTACTTTTTAGAATTTTATATTACTTTAATAATGCTATAAATTTTCTAGGGGAAAATATCTCTAAATAAGAACTTATATCAAATATGTTGGGGGAAAAAGTTTCAAGAACGTATTATCTTTCTTTAAAAACTCATTCGCATCTGTTTTTGGAATAAATTTAAAATCTCTTCACATTGTTCTATCTAAAATCTAATATGCAGATAGTCTGACAGTTTCATGTGACTAAGGGCTCAAATCACTTTTTTGTTGCATAATACAAAGCCATTATCTGATGACATTTGGCGGACCCTCAGAATTGGCCTATCACTATCACTACCATTTACAAATTTCAAATTAATTGTTTACTCCTAGCTATATTCAGTGCTTGGCTAATGAAAGCTACTCCATAAATAATTAGGCAAGGAGAGAAAAAGGAAGGGAAAAAAAGGGAAAGAGGAAAGATAAAACATTTTGTCATATTTCTAAGAATGCTAACCAGTCCACATGCTTGATGGGATTAAGCTGTTAGGATCTTTCTCTTTGTTTTACTCCTTGACAAATGTCTTGGTTTGGGGAAGAGGTTTACAAACACCTACACATACTTAGGTATATATTTCTCTCCCTCGTGATTTACAGTCACTGGCTGAAATAGTTTGGGTTCACTGTTGGAAACATTCACTAATTCATCACTGATAATTTCTAGAGAGAAGTAAAGACATTCTTGAAAAGGCAGAATTGAGCAATACTTTGAGACGTCCACGTAAGATGTTTTTGTTCAGGGACATAAAAATCAGGCAGCTATTATTGAGCAACTTAGTGAAGCAGGGAGGCATTGCTTAAATGTGAGCATCAATTCTCATAGGCCTTCTTGACCTTGTCTAATAGTTCCTTAATGAGACTACTGATAAAATTGCTGTCTGCTTTTTCAAGTGTGCCAAAGCTTCTAATAGCCTCCTTGGCTTTCCAAAAGCATGATTCTCAGTATGTCTTCTTGATCCCCTTCACTCTGGTTTCTGTCCCCTCAAACAATTCTGCCTAACTAACTTTGAGAAAAGTAATTATGTCCTCACTATTGATTAGGAAGGATCCATTTTTAATTATGTGTAATATGTTCCACTATCAGATTTTCAGATTCTTCACCAATGCCTAGTGAGTCTTGTTTCTGTATGCTATATCAGCCATTGGGTTCATGGGCTTCCTTACAAGATGCTGAATTTTCCCTAGTCCTTGTATTTTATGGAAAAGTCTGTCATACCTTCAGGTCAGAGTTGAACCTTTTCATGAAACATGCCTTGAAGAACGTTTCTATAATGCAAAGGAAATCATTATTGAGCACACTGTGCATGTTTTTGCAGCAGCCTTCAGTGACTCATATTTGCCCTTAGGTAAAATCCTGAGATCACAGGGCTTAAAGTTCAAATATTAGCTGTAGTCAGAATCAATTGCCAAGTAACTGATCCTGCTAAATCATGAATATAGTCAGTTTATTCAGAAAAGAACTGCTTCCTGCACTATCTTTCACATAAAAATATTTATACCACTATAGTCCACAATTGAATTGAAATTTTAGTTTTCTTTACCTCTAGAATTTTACTTGTGACTGTTATTAGTCTCTTTAGATAAAAGCTTGCAATGAACAGTCCATAGTGGTTTAGTTATAAGTAGTACATAGAATGTTTAAATCATATAAGATGCTATGCTTTTATAGTTTTATAATATTAATATCATAATATTAGCTGTATTCTTGCCAAATAACAATTTAGTTTTCAATGCAATAGTCATTGAAGATCTCCAAAATACTAGATTAGTGGGGTAATAAGTAGGAGATTGCAATGAACAAAGGAGCTTATCTATGATATTCAAAATTCTGAGAATAAATTTTAAATAAATCAGGCTATTAAGATCAGTTGTTATCTAAGACTAAAATAAATACAGAAAAGGAATAATAAGAATTAATAGACAAACCTTTGATAAAAGTTCTAGGATTTAGCAGTGTAATCATTAATAATATATTATTAATAATAAAAGTTCAATATTAAACTCGTCATCCCTATGGTTGTGTTCATCAAAGCTAATTATATGCTGAGATCGTTTAAAAACTCCTTTACATTTAAATTATTGTCACTGGGTCTAGTTCTACAATGGATTATATTCAAGTTTATTTAACTTTTTCTAAGGATTATTTGCGAACCATTTGACTACAGATTTACTGGAAAATTATTTCACCTTAAAAAAATTAGCCTTTCCCTTTAAGTTTTATTTCTATATAGTATAAAGTATAAATATAGTAATATTTTTAATAAGTTGTACAATTTAGACAATCAAAAATTTATGTTAGATGGAACCATGTTACTGAACTTTCTACCCTCATCTACTCTAACAAACTTTTGCCAGATATGAACCAACCACAATAAACATATTGAAACTCGGTGCTCAAATTTAGGAAATTCAATTGTTGAAACCAGTAGGATAGCATCTCATATCATTGTTCCCTGATAGTAAGTTTTACAAAAGATTAAAGTTTCATCAACAGTTTCACAAAATTCAAAAGCTTCACAAAAATTATCTTTTGACATAATATATTATCGTTCCTTCCCTAATGCTCACCCAATTTGTATGTATCTGTGACTTTTCTGGCTTCTGAGATTTGCAACATTCACCATCTTATCAAAAAAATACAGAATGACTAAAAAGTCTTTTAAAGGTCCAAGGACTAAGAATGCTGTGCTCAGTCCTCCATCACTGAGCTGTGCTCCGTAATTCATAGTGCTGCTACAAGACACTAGTCGACATAGTCCTGAACTCCTGATGCTTCCACCACCAGCAACATGAAACACCACTACTGTTTTTCAGGAAAAAAATTCTTCCATGGAGGCATAAAATAGGCTAAACCATATGCCCTTGCTTTGGCTTCCAGGGAGCAAGGAGAGGTATTGTCTGTCCCATTCCAGCCAGGAGGGTTGGAGTTTAGATTCTGGTTACACTATTTCGGACTACTCAAAACTATTCAGGTCTGCACTGAGTAAAGCAACGACCATCCACAACAAATCTCTCTCCCTGTTTAAAATTCATCAGTGCTCTCATCCTTGCTTTAAAAAATCTCCAATGATTTACGTATGGTTTTCAAGGCTACAAATAACCTAGGATATGATGGTTTTTTCCTTCTTTCTTACCTTCCAATTTTCCCTAATCTCCTCCTACCCTATGATTTAGTCTAATAAGTTATTTACAGTTTTCTTATAGCTTCATGATTTTTTATGGAAATTCCTATCCCCACAATATCTGCTTAAATGAACTCTGCCCATTTTTTCTCTTTCATTTTCCGTTCCTCCACAGCAAGTCAAACTTCAAGATCCCTTCAAACTTGTAACTGTTGGTGACATCCTATTCTTTTGACTAAATTAATGATTTTATCCTTTTTATTCTCATCTGAGAGTGGAGGATGAAAATGCCTTTCATTCCTATGGGATAGAAACCTGAGCCAGGCTGGTGTCCCTCTCTGAGACACACGTGGTACAGCCCAGCCCTTTAGAGAGGGCTTCAAGTGTTCTGAATGGGTGGCTGGAGGCAGCAGGCCTCAGGTGGGTCTCAACAGTGGTTGTCAACCCAGGTGACCTCGTAGTTGAAGTAACTGGCTTTGATCTTCTTGGTGGAGACCCAGGGTTGGGCATGACATGTAGATAATTTTGTCCTGGCCCTGGTGGGACACATGCCAAAGTCCCAGGCACTCACAGTCTCACAGTCATAGTCTTTCATCTGCCTCCGCATCAGCAAGACCTCTTTATCCCCCAGCAGTGGCCTCAGAGGGTGGTGCACATGGATGCAAAGCAGCTCATCCTTGAAGATGCCCTTGGAGTGCATGTCCACATTGCCGATTTGGGCAAGGTCTGCCACCACATTCCCCAAAGAGCACCAGCCCCTACTGTCATTTTTTAAATAGAAATGCTGACATTTTCCTATTTATCTGGCTCTTCGTTTTACCATATTATAGATATAATGTCACAAAGCACAATCATCCTTTTTCCCCATTTCTTACTATTTTTACTTCCCTTGTTAAGGCTTCAATATTTTACATATAAAAGTTTTACTCAAATATTTTTGCTTCTATATAAAAGGCTGTTTTGAGCACAGGGGATGTAAGTAGTAAAAAATATAAGTACTTCCTCCTACAGAGTTTATATTTCTACGTGGGAAAGAGACGATACATAAACTAGCAAATACCCCTATGACAGTGTTAGTGATAATGCTATAAACAAAAGCATGGTAGGGGAATATAAAGTAACACGCAGGAGGGAGGGTCATTTAAATAAGGTGAAAGAACATTCAAAGGAAGTTATACATGAACAGACATGCTGATATCTCAAAGAAGAGCATCCCAGCTGGAGGAAACCATAAATGCATATCTCTGAGGAAAAGCAAACTCAGTGAGTTAAACAGCAAAGAGACTGTGGTAGCTGAAGCAGTAAAATTAAAGTTGAAGGATCAGGAATATTGCCAAGAGAGATAGAAGACCCTGTGAGGCTTGGTAAGATGTTTGGGTTTTATTTTAATTACCGTTGGAAGATTTTTGAGCAAGAGAATGGCATTTTCTGATTTACTTTTACAAAGATCATATAGGATCACTACAGAAAATTTATCATATAGGAAAAAAGGAGGCAGGGAGATCACTTAGGAGACTGTTGCTATTGTCTGGGTGATGCTGGCTGCTTGAAATAGAATGGTAACCATAGAGTTGGTGAGAAAAATGTAAAATTTGGATTATTGTTTAAGAACTGTTCCAGTGGGCTTGCTGATGCATCAGACATGAATTATAGGGGGAGGAGAAGGGGAAGAAAACAGAAAGATTATTGCTAAGTTTATGGCGTGATAAATTGAGGGTGTTATTACCCAAGATAAGTGTAGAGGAAAATAGGTTTGTGTTGTGTTCTTTTTAAAATATAAATATTTGAAATTTCCTCTAGACATCAAATAGAGATTTTGAGTAGATAGTTGAAGATACAGGTATAAATTAAAAGAAAAAGAAAGGGACCTGGTGATAGATACATGGGGGTCTAATTACATGGGTGACTAACTACTTTTTCAAAGATTAAGTATAAAAGAGAGAAGAAAATGAAGTTTCTGAAAAATTCAGCAAAGGAAAAGAAGAGAGGCCTACAAAGCATAAAGAAAATGAACACCGCTGGCTTCTCGAGAGAAACGAGAATTTGATGTTTTAGAATTGGTGATCAATTTTTTCAAGTGCTCCTGAGATGAAGCTTGAGAATTAGTGATGTGGAAAGCTAAAGATCCTTGGTAACCTAGATAAGAGAGAGCTTAGGAACAAAAGCCTGATTGAAGGAGACTGAAAGGAAAAGGGAAGTAAGTAGGATCAGTGCATCAGTCTTGTAAGGAGTCCCTTTTCTTCATTTTCAGCCCTCTCTTATTCCTTGTCCATGAGCATATTCTTCTTTTAATGTAAAGCGCATTGTGAAATTCTCTTACTGAAGCTAGATATTTTTATCATCTATAGCAATAATTGTCAGATCTTAAAGTTAATAAAAACAGCTTGGGTGTGACTATTAGAAACTCAAATTCTTGGGCAACACCAAACCTAGACTCAACCAGCCCTACAAACAACACACCCAAACACACAGACATAATGAGAAAAAAGAGAATTGCAATCCAAATGAAACCACAAGAGAAATCTCCAGAAAAGGAACTGAGTGATATAGAAATAACCAAACTGCCAGATACAGAGTTTAGAATAATGATTGTTAGGATGCTTAGAAATCTTAGAACAACAATGGATGGTCATCACAAAAACCTAAATAAAGAGATAGCAAGTATAAAAAAGGACATTGCAATATTAAAAAAGAACCAGTCGGCCGGACTAAGTGGTGGCACGGTGGATGAAGCGTCGGGCTGGGATGTGGAGGACCCAGGTTCGAGACCCCCAGGGTCACTGGTTTGGGCATGGGTTCATCTGGTTTGAGCAGAGCTCACCAGCTTGGACCCAGGGTAGCTGGCTTGAGTGGGGGGTTACTGGGTCTGCTGAAGTGAAGGCCTACAGTCAAGACATGTATGGGGGAGCGGTCGATGGGCAACTAAAGTGTTCAGTGGAAAAACTGATGATTGGTGCTTCTCATCTCTCTCCGTTCCTATCTGTCTGTCCCTGTTTTTTCCTCTCTCTGACTCTTTGTCTCTGTAAAAAAAAAAAAAATTAAAAAGTATCAGGCGGAGGTAACAAATACAATATCAGAAATGAAGACCACAACTGAAGGAATTAAAAGCAGGATGGATGAAGCTGAGGATTGAATCAGCGAGTTAGAGGACAAGATAACAAAGGCACGAAAGCAGAGCAGAAAAAAGAAAAGAGACTCAAAAAGTCTGAGGAAACTCTGAGAGAGCTCTGTGACAACATGAAGAGAAATAACATCTGCATTATAGGGGTTCCTGAAAAAGAAGAGAAAGAACAAGGGATAGAAACTTTATTCAATCAAATCATAGCTGAAAACTTCCCTAAATTAATTCAGGAGAAACTCTCACAAGTTTAAGAATCATAGAGAACTCCATTAAAGAGAAACTCAAAAAGACCTACACCAAGACACATCATAATTAAAATACCAAAGCTAAGTGATAAAGAGAAAATATTAAAAGCTGCTAGAGAAAAGAAGGCTATCACCTACAAAGGAGCCCCCATAAGGATGACATCAGACTTCTCAACAGAAACACTTGAGGTCAGAAGGGAATGGCAAGAAATATTTAGAACAAGAGCCTACAACCAAGACTACTTTATCCAGCAAGGCTATCATTTAAAATTGAAGGAGAAATAAAAAGCTTCCCAGACAAAAAAAAAAAAAAAAAAAAAAACCCTCAAGGAATTCATTACATCCAAACCAATGCTGCAGGAAATGTTAAGGGGCCTGTTGTAAACAGATAAAAGAGGGAAAAGAATATAGCAAAAGAGGAATACAGCTTTAAAGAATAAAATGGCAATAAACAACTACATATCAATAACTTTAAATGTAAATGGATTAAATAATCCAATCAAAAGACATAGGGTAGCTGTTTGGATAAGAAAATAGGACCCGTACATATGCTCTCTACAAGAGGCACATCTTAAAACAAAAGATGCACATAGACTGAAGGTAAAGGGATGGAAAAAAATATTTCATGCAAATGGAAATGAAAAAAAAGCTGGGG
This sequence comes from Saccopteryx leptura, assembly GCF_036850995.1. Classification (NCBI taxonomy): domain Eukaryota; kingdom Metazoa; phylum Chordata; class Mammalia; order Chiroptera; family Emballonuridae; genus Saccopteryx; species Saccopteryx leptura. The sequence goes on along the minus strand of NC_089507.1, from coordinate 78,108,064 downwards.
TAGCAATACTTATATCAGAAAAAATGCACTTTAACACAAAGGCTATAGTAAGAGATAAAGAAGGTCACTACATAATAATAAAGGGAGCAATCCAACAGGAAGATATAACCATCATAAATATCTATGCACCCAAATATAGGAGCACCCAAATATATAAAGCAGACTTTGATGGATACAAAGGGCAAGATCAACAGTAATACTATAATAGAGGGGATTTCAATACTCCACTAACATCACTAGATAGATCCTCAAGAAAGAAAATTAATAAAGAAACAGCACACTTAAAAGACACACTAGATCAACTTGATTTAATAGATATCTTTAGAACTTTTCACCCTAAACAAGCAGAATATATATTCTTTTCAAGTTCTCATGGTACATTCTCTAAGATAGACCACATGTTAGGACACAAAAGCAGTCTCAACAAATTTAAGAAGATTGAAATCATATCAAGCATTTTCTCTGATCCCAACGGCATGAAACTAGAAATCAACCACAACAGAAAAACTGAAAAATATTCAAACACTTGAAAACTAAATAGCATGTTATTAAATAACAAATGGATTAACAATGAGATCAAAGAAGAAATAAAACAAAATTCCTAGAAACTAGTGATAATGAGCAAACAACAACTCAAAATTTATGGGACACAGCAAAAGCAATCCTGAGAGGGAAGTTCACAGCATTACAGGCATTCTTTAAGAAGCTTGAAAAAGCTCAAATAAACAACCTAACCCTTCATCTAAAAGAACTAGAAAAAGAACAGCAAGTAAAGCCCAGAGCTAGTAGAAGGAAGGAAATAATAAAGATCAGAGTGGAAATAAATGACATAGAAGCTAAAGAAATAATAGGGAGGATCAATGAAATCAAGAGCTGGTTCTTTGAAAGGGTAAACAAGATCGATGAACCTTTAACAAGACTCACCACAAAAAGAAGAGAGAGGACTCAAATAAATAAAATTAGAAATGAGAGTGAAGAAATAACAACTGATACAACAGAAATACAAAATATTGTAAGAAAATACTATGAAGAACTGTATGCCAAAAAATTAAACAACCTAGGTGAAATGGACAAATTCCTTTAAACATATAATCTTCCAAAAATCAATCTGGAAGAATCAGAAAACCTAAACAAACCAATTACAACAAAAGAGATCAAGACAGTTATCAAAAAGCTCCCAAAAAACGAAACTCCTGGGTCTGATGGCTTCACTGGAACATTCAAAGAAGAACTAACTCCTATCCTTCTTAAGCTATTTCAAAAAAATTTAGGAGGAAGGAAGACTTTCAAGTTCCTTTCATGAGGCGAGCTTAATTCTGATTCCAAAACCAGGCAAAGACAACACAAAGAAAGAAAATTATAGGCCAATATCCCTGATGAACATAGATGCTAAAATCCTCAACAAAATATTAGCAAACCGAATCCAGCAAACATGAAAAAAATACATAATGATCAAGTGGGATTTATTCTGGGGAGGCAAGGATGGTACAACATTTGTAAATCAATTAATGTGATTCACCACATAAAGAAAAGGAAGGAGAAAAACCACATGATAATTTCAATAGATCTAGAAAAAGCATTTGATAAAATCCAGCACCCATATATGATCAAAGCTCTTAGCAAAATGGGAATACAGGGAACATACCTCAACATGATAAAGGCCATCTATGACTAATGCACAGCCAACATTATAATTAATGGATAAAAATTAAAGAAATTACCCTAATATCAGGAACAAGGTAGGGGTGCCCCCTTTCACTGCTCTTATTCAACATAGTACTGGAAGTCCTAGCTACAGCAATCAGACAAGAAGAAGAAATAAAAGGCATCCAAGTTGGAAAAGAAGAAGTAAAACTATCATTGTTTGCAGATGATATGATACTGTATGTAGAAAACCCTAAAGTCTTAGTCAAAAAACTACTAGACCTAATAAATGAATTCAGCAAGGTGGCAGGATATAAAATTAATACACACAAATTAGAGGCATTTTTAAACATGAACAATGAACTGTCAGAAAAAAAAATTAAAAAAAAAACAATCCCCTTCACAATGCAACAAAAAAAATTAAGCACCTAGGAGTAAATTTAAGCAAGGTGGTTAAAGACTTGTACCACCACTTCAGAAAATTATAAAACATTTATAAAAGAAATCAAGGAAGACACAAACAAGTGGAAGCATATAGCATGCTCATGGTTAGGAAGAATAAAAATCATTAAAATGTCTATATTACCCAAAGCAATTTATAAATTCAATGCAATATCAATTAAAATACCAATGACATACTTCAAAGATATAGAACACATATTCCAAAAATTTATATGGAACTAAAAAAGAACACAAACAACCTCAGCAATCTTGAAAAAGAAGAATAAAGTGGGAGGTATCACACTTCCTGATACCAAGTTATACTACAAGGCCATTGTACTCAAATCAGCCTGGTACTGGCATAAGAACAAACATATAGATCAATGGGACAGAACAGAGAACCCAGAAATAAACCCACATCTTTATGGACAATTGATATTTGACAAAGGAGGTAAGAGCATAGAGTGGAGTAAAGACAGTCTCTTTAACAAATGGTGTTGGGAAAACTAGACAGCTACCTGCAAAACAATGAAACTAGACCACCAACTTACACCATGCACAAAAATAAACTCAAAATGGATAAAGGACTTAAATGTAAATTGTGAAACCATAAGTATCCTAGAAGAAAACAGGCAGTAAACTCACCAATATCTATCGCAGCACTATCTTTGCTGAATTATCTCCACAGGCAAATGAAATAAAAGACAGGCTAAACAGCCTGACCAGGCAGTGGTGCAGTGGATAGAGCATCAAACTGGGATGCCGGGGACCCTGGTTCGAGACCCCGAGGTCGCCAGCTTGAGCGTGGGCTCATTTGGTTTGAGCAAAAGCTCACCAGTTTGGACCTAAGGTCGCTGGCTCAAGCAAGGGGTTACTCAGTCTGCTGTAGCCCTACGGTCAAGGCACATATGAGAAAGTAATCAATGAACAACTAAGGTGTCACAATGCACAATGAGAAAACTAATGATTGATGCTTCTCATCTCTCCGTTCCTGTCTGTCTGTCCCTGTCTATCCTTCTCTCTGACTCTCTCTCTGTCTCTGTAAAAAAAAAAAAAAAAAAAAAGATAGGATAAACAAATGGGACTATATCAAACTAAAAAGCTTTTGCACAGCTAAAGACAATATGAACAGAATAAAAAGACAAACCACACAATGGGAGAACATATTTGACTATACATCTGATAAGGGATTAATAACCAAAATTTATAAAGAACTTGTAAAACTCAACACCAGGAAGACAAACAATCCAATCAAAAAATGGGCAAAATAAATGAATAGACACTTCTCCAAAGAGGACATACAGATGGCCAATAAACAAATGAAAAAATGTTCAACATCACTAATCATTAGAGAAATGCAAATTAAAACCACAATGAGATACCACCTCACACCAGTCAGAATGGCGCTCATTGACAAAACACGGAATAAGTGCTGGTGAGGATATGGAGAAAGGGGAACCCTCCTGCACTGCTGGTGGCAATGCAGACTAGTTCTTCCACTGTGAAAAACAGTATGGAGATTCCTCAAAAAATTAGAAATGGAACTGCCCTTTGACCCAGCCATCCCACTTATAGAAATATATCCCAAGGGCACCATATCACTGACTGAAAAAAAAGAAATGCACGCCCATGTTTATGGCAGCATTGTTCACAATAGTGAAGATCTGGAAACAGCCCAAGTGTCTGTCAGTGGACGAGTGGATTAAAAAGTTTTGGTATATATATACAATGGAATACTATGGGGCTATGAAAAAGAAGAAAATATTACCTTTTGCAACAATATGGAGAGACCTGGAAACTATTATGTTGAGTGAAATCAGCCAGGCAGAGAAAGAAAAATATCATATGACCTCACTCATTTGAGGAATCCAAGGAATAATGAGAACTGAGGAACGGAATTGAGACAGAGGAGGGATCAAAGGGACCAGAGGAAAAGAGGACAGAGGAAAAGGGGATGATAGGATGGGCTAAACCTGAAGGGAAGGGGGGAGGGCGGTGTAGGGAGGGGGGCAAAGGAGATGTTGAGGGGAATAGGGGGGAGGGGGAATGCATTCGGGGTGACCCTAGAATCTATGTAAACAATTAATTTAAAAAAAAATTAAAAAAAAAAAAGAAACTCAAATTCTTGCCCCCTGCTATTACTGATTGTAATTGACTCAGTCTGGAACAAGACACAGTGACCTCATTTTTAACAGACACTCCAAGTTATTATACTGTATGTGATTTGAGGTTCTAATGTAATGGTTGCCTCCTTCATTATTCTCCACCTTTTTTATTTCCTGCTTTCTCCTCTGCCTAGAAAATTAATACACCTTCATATTTCTAAAAAACTCCTATTTACCTTTCCACACTCTGAGATCATTCCTTCTTGTACGACACCATTGTATTTTCAATCTTAGAGCTCAGTTAACAGTCGATTAAAAATGGAATATGTACAATTAGCTTTCCTTTGCTTTCTGTTACAGCTCCAGGTGGTTTATATGTGTTTGCCTGTCTCAAGTGCTCACATAATTCAGTAAACTGAATTCTGTTTATATGTGTCATGTCAGTAAATCTCCCCAAAAGACTGTGATTAACATTCTTCACACAACCAGAACAGAGCCACAGGTTTTTTGTTTGTTTGTTTTTTGTATTTTTCTGAAGCTGGAAATAGGGATAGATAGTCAGACAGACTCCCGCATGCCCCCGACCGGGATCCACCCGGCATGCCCACCAGGGGGCGACGCTCTGCCCACCAGGGGGCGATGCTCTGCCCCTCCGGGGTGTTGCTCTGTCGCGACCAGAGCCATTCTAGCACCTGGGGCAGAGGCCAAGGAGCCATCCCCAGCGCCCGGGCCATCTTTGCTCCAATGGAGCCTCGCTGCGGGAGGGGAAGAGAGAGACAGCGAGGAAGGAGAGGGGTAGGAGTGGAGAAGCAGATGGGCGCTTCTCCTGTGTACCATGGCCGGGAATCGAACCCAGGACTTCTGCACACCAGGCTGACGCTTTACCACTGAGCCAACCGGCCAGGGCCGAGAGCCACAGTTTTTAAACAAGGCTATTTATTTTTTTAAAAATCCAAACATCTCTCTATTTCTGAAGAAATTGTTAAACGAGTTTTCCATGGAGTGCATTAATGATGACAACATCGTCATCAGATTGCTGTCCTCAGTGAATCAGGGACATTTTCTTTGATACCAACCTATTTTTAAAACAAAGATGTCCTCTATTCTCATTAAAGAACCTAAAAGTCATATTTGTTCACTATACCTTATTCTGAACTAGCTTGCTTTGGGGTGTCTAAAAAAAGGAGCAAATTACCTAATTTAGATTTAGTTTTACTCTTGTTGAAGCAAGTTTTGTTATGTTTTATTTTCCTCTACAGCCTCTTTTCGTTGATATTTTTTCCATATCAAAACTTCAAAGAAAAGAACTGACAGATCAGCAATTCATTGACTGTAGCTGAATTTTTGCTGCCACTGGCTTTTCTACTCTAATGCTCCTCCCCCCCCCCTTATTTTATCTACATCTCTTATGCTTTTCTGCATGTGGATAAAACTGTAGTGTAGTCTTTATTTTAAAAAATTATATTCCATCATATTTCCAAATCTCAGAAAATTCAAAAAATTTTCTAAGTCAGAAAATGTTTTCACACAGAACCCTCAGACACAGAAATTAATAAGAAAATCTTTATTGTATTCTAAATAATTGAACTTTTCAGTAGGCTTCCAAACAGGAATCAATCTCATCAGGGATATTTCAGACCAAGCATAAATTATAGTGCAAAGTTCCTGTGTTGCTATCATTTGACTTAGTCAAATACTCATTAAAAAAAATAATAAGTTGAAACAAGCTGAGTAGGAAGCAATAAAGTATAGTGAACAGATAGATCTTGGGCTTTAATAAAGACAGGATCCTCTTTTTCCACTCGTAGGTATAGGCCTTTTGTCAAGTTAATAATAGTCATTTTTTTTCTTTTGTGAGATGGGAGTAATCAGCCCTGGCTGGTGGCTCAGTGGACAGAGCATTGGCATAGCATATAGATGATCCAGATTCAATTCCAGGTCACACACAGGAGAAGCAACCATCTGCTTCTCTCCCTCTCCCTCACCCCTTCTCTCCCTCTTCCCTTCCTGCAGCCAGTGGCTCAGTTAGTCAGAGCATTTCAGCCTCAGGCACTAAAAGTAGCTTGGTACTCAAGCATTGGTCCCAGACAGGGTTGCTGGGTGGATCCCAGTTGGGGCACATACGGGGTCTGCCTCACTATCTACCTTCCTCTCATTTAAAAAAAATAAAATTAAAAATATGAGAATAATCATACAGCTTATTTTGTATATTTATATTGAGGTTATATAAGAGAATCTATATAGTTTAATACAGTTCTTAACTCATACTAATTTAACAAAGAATAACTATTATTGTTATTATTATTAGAAGGCTTTTACTGAAATTATGTATGACATTGGTGGACAGCTGTAGTGACAGGGACCACCATAAAGCCTGTAGCTGCTGCCACAGTCCTCAGGAATGTCCACCAGGTAACCATCGAAGCCCAAGATATTAGTCACAGAAGGACTGAGCAAAAAGTATACTGTATTACATTTATCTGTCTACAGCCATACTACCCTGAACACGCCTGATCTCGTCTGTATTACATTTATCATTTTGTCACAGAAGCAGTAGATGACAAAGTACCTGGCACTGTTATTCTCTAAATTTTTTTTTTAATCTTTTTTTTTTTTTTTTTGTATTTTTTTTTTCTGAAGCTGGAAACGGGGAGAGACAGTCAGACAGACTCCCGCATGCGCCCGACCGGGATCCACCCAGCACGCCCACCAGGGGGCGACGCTCTGCCCACCAGGGGGCGATGCTCTGCCCCTCCCGGGCGTTGCTCTTTTGCGACCAGAGCCACTCTAGCGCCTGGGGCAGAGGCCAAGGAACCATCCCCAGCGCCCGGGCCATCTTTGCTCCAATGGAGCCTTGGCTGTGGGAGGGGAAGAGAGAGACAGAGAGGAAGGAGGGGGGGTGGAGAAGCAAATGGGCACTTCTCCTGTGTGCCCTGGCCGGGAATCGAACCCGGGTCCCCCGCACGCCAGGCCAACGCTCTACCGCTGAGCCAACCGGCCAGGGCCTATTCTCTAAATTTTTAAGAGCAATGTTCTAAATTGTTACCTATGTCTATGGTATATATGATAGACATTACTAGATCCTTCAGTTACTGATGTGACAAATCCTGGTTATTCTCTGAGCTGGAAACAAGCCCAGCAATGAAGCCCAGCATGTGATTATCTTCACATTTCCTTTACAGCATGTTTTCCTATGTCTTATACTCAGAACAAATAAAATATTATTTACACAGAACTCAACGATATGAGTCCATTTTAAAGTTTACTATTTCATGCCCAACAGTTACTATTAGTAGCAGTAGTAATACATAAAAATAATCACTTTTAAAACCAAGAACTTTATTCTTCTTATAGAGTAGATTGTTCTAATGGTGAAAATGATCATAATTTAGAGATTGGTGTTAGCAGTTATTAACAAAGAATTTGAAGTTTAAAATATGCACACTTTTATGTCATGAATACACTCTACATAATTTATCAATAATAACAAAATAAAAACAATGGGGAGGGGTCACCAACATTTTGAAGAATTAGAAATATTATCAATATGATCTTTGCGGGAGATGTGTAAGATGCAATTAACACAGCATATTGTTAGAAAATAATTCAGAAAATGTAGAGAAATATAAAATCAACCTAGTAACTTCTATATCTATGATTTTTATCCTACTTCAAATGGTAGATTTTCCAAATTCCTAGATATTGAGCTACAGCTATGAACCAAGTACTGCTGGCATTTTGTTTTAAATCTCTAATTCCCACATATATAGTGATCCTAATTATAGATAAATTATATTTAGTATATGAAGTCAGAAATTTACTTTTCTTGCCCAAGATCTAACAGTTTGGTGGGCAGAGCCTGAAAATGAACCCATCTCTACTTACATATAAAAATCTATGTTATTGCTTCTCGGCTTTTTGACTAAGATCAGGAGTAAAAATCCATGTTAGAAGCTTTAATAGTCTGCATGTAATTGTAAGGATTAATTTACTTATGATAGCTGGTTTGCTTCCCTGTGTTAGCTTATATTCAATTGACAAAAAAGCAGATTGTTGGTCTGAATACCAAATGTTTTTGAGAAAGCCATTTGGTTCTTTTTGACAACTTTATGTCCCCACCCCCAACCCTTGACTTCTCCAACAAAGAAATTAAACTCACTTGAGCTTGAGGCTCCCTTTAGTTTGAAATTAATGTCATCATTGATGGGTGACCACTTCAACTGAATTGCTTACTATAAGAGAAGCAGTAAGGGACTATCCATTGCTTTATCTCACATTGTATATTTAAGTTGGTTTTAATGTCATACTCGTTCAGTTAATCTGTCATTAGTTATGTTAACCCATGTACACTATGAATAAAAATATTTTCACAAAAGATTTATATTTTATCTTGAAATATTTAATAGTTCTTTCCTTTTAGATTTTAAAGAAATTATGTTTTCTAAATTGTTTCCTTCAAGCTTCCCTCTCCTCATAAATTCCGTGCTTAGAAATACTTAGCGTAAACCTAATCTACATCGTTCTACCCCACTGTAGATCATGTTTGCTTGTACTTTTGGTTTAAAAGCCTGGAATATGTGAAGGTTAGACGTGCATTATATTTCCTTTCAAAGACTCTCATTTAAAAACCTCACTTTAATACAAAATTGACAGTGAATTTGGATATCTCTTCAGCTATCTACATTGTAAGACAAGATATTAAACATTTTTATAACAGATGATTACTAAAAAAAAAAAAAACTCCACAGATTAAAATGACATCAGTAAACTGTTCTGTTCTTCCATAGATGCTTAAAAACTCATGCATAAAGGACAATAATTCTGATCCAGCTGCTTTTAGTGTAATTTTAGGCATTTGAAAGAAAAAAAAAGCAGAAGAAAATACTATATACATCTATCGATGAATAAGATTCAGTTAAAAAAATAAAGTATTATAATGCAAATAAAACATATATATTGTTCAAAATCAATAGCCAAGGATAAGACACCCAGCTATCAAATAAATTTCAAATTCTCCTAAATACTTGTATCAGTCAAAATAATTAAAATTGCTCTCGGTTATTTTTTTTTTTGGGCATGTAAAAGAAATAGGGTGGAAGATATTGGGAGGAAAGTCTATAGAAAGCAATTAGGTTTTTGCTGATGGTGAAACTTTATGATGAGGATTAAAGTAAATTGAAAAACTAAAATGTTTGATAAAACTATCTGTCCAGCTACTCAGATAGATTATTTCAAGCCCCCTTAATTTTGTGTAATTAGTGGTACAGTCATGCCTTAAAATCATTATAAAATATTCAATAAATAATAATAATTAGTAGAAACTTTATTTACATATATGCATTTGTTTTTCTTTTTCTTTATATGGTTGCAAATAAATAGCATAATTTAACTTATTCATATAAGTATAAATGTTGAGCATAAACTATTCTAAAAATAGGTACTAACAACATCTATATAAAATATTAATATATATTCATGGAAGTTTTAGGCCATATTTCTATAGTTATTTCAATGGTGAAAACATTGTTCCTATCAGCTAGCTGATGGTTACAAATGCTAGCATTTTTCATTTAAATATACTCTGAACTGTCAATTTTCAAATTATAAAAAGAATCTCAAGTGTCAAGCTCAATGTGATGAAGAATAGTTTTCTCCTATAAAACAGCTTAATGGCACAAAGCTAGCATGAGTCATACATATCCAGACCTTGAACTCACTAGTGCATTCAGAAGAAGTCAAAGATTAATGTTTAATAAAGAGCAGGTCAGCTCTGGCCATTTTAATTGCAGGATGATGGTTTGTGATCATTTGGTGCCTTAGGCCATTGTAGAATTCTTGACTATTCTACAAAAGAAATCAATCTTGCTGTTCTAAACTGTTCCAATAATCAAGCGTAGAGGACTAAATTTTTAACCGAATTAGAAATTAGTGTCCAATATGATATGTCATACATTTGTAAATGTTTCTTTTCAAAACTCACACACTAGACCATATACCCCAAGAATAATCTCTATAACTTGGTTTGTATTTTCAACATAATTAAAAATAATACTGAAGCCACATGGCTAATAACAATAGTGAATATTTTTTGAGCATAAACTAATAAACTATTATATGTACCAATGGCTGTTCTACCTCCTTTAACATTTATTAATTAATTTAATCTTCACAGCATTTTCTGAGGTAGATAGACTAATCACCCTATCCTATTGATGAGAAAATTGAAAAAGTGTTGATTAAGTAATGATTCAAATAAAATTAATCTGGCTTTAATGGCCATATTCTTCATATAAGCAATGCATTACATATGGAATCATAAGCAAAATGTTGAGCCTACCTTTCTTCTTGTAAAATGTGCATGATAACATCACATGTCTTTTCTTTAATGATATTAAGGTCATTTGTATTTGGGATTTTTTTTTTTTTTTTGCAGTGAACAAGTGTATCTCAGGTAGTTGTTGCCATCTAGTACAACCTCAAAGCAATCTATGCATTTAAATCAGATATAAATAGAGAGTTTACTGCTCATGTAACACAAGAAAGCTGAAAAGCCAAAGAGGATGGTAGAGCAAATCAAAGATTCACCACAGTAGGGCAGCCACCACACCTAGGTTTTCCGGACTTAAATGGTTGGCTGCCCTATCTGTGCTGAGCCTGCAGGAAGAGAAGAGCTAGAGCCACAGAGGAGAAGCAGCTGCTGCTGAAGACTCCACTCAAGGCAGAGAGAGTGGGAAAGAGGCACCGTTTCCCCCTTTTTCTCAGCCTCCTTCAAATTCTCTCCCTGCAAGTCAGTTGACATAATCATCAGAGGCCAGCCTGCTACCAACATCAGGGCAAAGCAGTTGAAGAGTGAGGAATGAATCAGAGAACAAGACGTCCAGGGGGGAATCATAATAAATTGTAAATCCTAGCAGTTATCATGTTTAAAGTCATTCCTCTGTGCGTCCTTTCAATTTTGCCTAAGGATACTTTCTGAACTGTCTTCAATCTCTCACTGTCTTAATTGCTGCATTGCCCAATAAAGATTTGTGTGAATTTCATCTTAATAAAAATAGGCAAGTTATGGCATATTGTAACCATGTTTTAAGGATTATTGTGGTTGACATATAATGTCAGAATCTTAACTTTACTTCCAAACAATATTAAGGTTTTGGGGTGTTTTGTGTTTTGCTTAACGACCTCCTGCAGAAAATTAAAATTTGCCCATGAACTAAATTAGAAATATGAAACAAATTAATACATAAAGGGAAATAGTTACATGCCCCTAATACTAGGTGAAAACTTTGCATCCAATGTTTTATTTAAAAGGGATAGAAATAATATAGTAAATTAGATCTATAGTAACAGCTTTTGTAATAAATGAAAATGGCTGTGTTGTATAAAAATCAAAGATATGATCTTAAACTCTACTACATTGTAAATGTCTAACATCTTGGTTTGAGATGCTTAAAGATGCATCTCAACATTGCTTTTAAGAGGTCTGTAAATATATAAAATCTCTACACATTTTATGTTAACATTTCAATGTTTATATGTTAGCTATTTTCCCCTTACGTGGAAAGTAAAAGTTAAAAATATAACTGTTTGAAGTTGGATTTCCTAAGAAATAGGTTCTGAGTTACAGACTTGAATGCAGAAAGTTTACCGAGGAGTGCTCTAGGGATCCAACTGTAGGGCACTGAAATAAGCCAGATTGTGTAGAGAGAAGAGTTGGACTGCTACTCAGTTGCCACAAAGATCTTAGCTGACTTGGAAAGCAGCAATGTTTCTGGGATGGGCCTTCAGAGCTGTTCAACACTGAAGTAAGGGATCTGGGCCTTTAAAACTCAACACTGATTAGTCATTAGATGTAGGTTATCCCCAGGAAGGGAGTGACCTTTGGCAATACATCTGTCTTCAACTGAAGCCAATTTCCAAGGACAGTTAAAAGGTGTCAGCCACCAACCCCTCAGCAGCTGGAAGAATGAGAACTCTAGTCCTCAAAAAGGGGAGAAGGTGGTCATCCACTCCAATAGCAATACTCAGTATTAAGCAAGTAATGAATACTGAAGGGAAGATGAGGAACTGAGCATTCACTGTTGTAAAGAGTAATTTATATGTTATAGCATATTTTTGGCTATGACTTTCTCAATCCTGGCTACAACAGAAAGTGATAAAAAGCCTAGTCAGATAGTACTCAATAATCCCTGCTTCCTGCTATTCTGCTTTTGTATAATCCCCTCCTTTTGACTGTGGGCTGGATCTAAGGACTTGCTTCTAACAAATGGAATATGACAAAATGATGAAATTTCATTTTCAAGATTAAGTTATTAAAGGATGTGACTTCTTAATAAATTTTTCTGTCTTTGTTTTGCTCACTTTGATGAAGCTAGCTGCCATACTGTGAGTTGCCCTATGGTGAAGCACATTAAGCAATGAATCAAGATGGTAACTGTGGGGAAGCAGCTGTGTTAGGTTTGCTTGCTAGTTTAGCAGCTGTAAGCACTTTGCCTGATTGGTGCATGAGCATGTGGCAGCACCCCATGTGTATGGTCTATGTAAGGCTATGAGTGATTGTGCTTAGGGGGATTGTGGATGGCAGATTGCCTGCCGGCCACTGTGAGGGGCCTTTCTGCTGTTTGTTTGCCTAGAAAGCAGTTTTCCCCTACCTGTGTGTTCATCCACTGTTGTGAGACTCTATTAAATGGAATAGCCCAATGCTTTCCAGCTCCACAGTTTTTTTACTGTCTTCCCAAATCCAATGTGGACCTGCCTGGCCTCAGCCACTGGCATTACATCTGGCATAGTGAGCAGAATTCAGAGCAGGTTGGTATGGATCCACAGGACACCCTTGGAGGGTAGAGTAGAGGAGTGGCTATTTCCAGTGGTTCTCCTATTGGGGACTGTGGGATGGGTGTTTTTTACAATCCTGTGAGAAAAAACAAGAGCTCTGTGCATGAGGCTGCACAAAGTCAAAAGCTCCAGGATGAGCTGCAGACTATGCTGCAACAAAGGCATAAACTGGAGCAAGCACTGGAGAAGGAGGCCGACTGGGTTCAACAGCTGCAGTGTGAGATGCAGGCTGAGTACCAATGGCTCCTGGAACTAGAACAATCTCTGGAGGAGTTACAGTTTTGTGAGTTTCAGTTTTCCCTGGAAGCAGAACATTGGCACCAGCAGTTGTTGGAGAAACAACTATGAGTTCAAGAGCTCAAACTTCAGCTTCAGGCTGAGAGCTGGCAGCCACAGGAGCCAAAATGTTTGCCAAAGCAACATCTGTGCTGGCAAAGTGGCTCTGAGTTGGTGGGAGCAGGTGTTTTCAACTTCTCCTCTTCTGAGGGAGAGGCTCTGGCTGAAGCTGCAGTCTGCAGACTCAGAGCCCTGCTGGTGGTTGCCCAGAAAGTAAAAACCAGCAGCCAAAAGCACCCCAGGAGTAGACACAACCCCCTCCACAGGTACTGGGGCACTCTGTGGTCTGGCCCTACACCCAGGCAGAGCTGATGGAGTTAGGGACACAATTTAGGCAGAAACCTACTGAGCCCCTGGCAGCCTAGTTGCTGTGGTTGTAGGACATAGGGGGTGGATGGCATCATGCTCTCCAGAACAGAGATGGAGAGATTGGTCATCATTACCACACACTCCTCCTTGAGGCAGCATCTTCAGAACTGCCATAACCCAGGAAACCATACCTTACTAAAATGGGTGATAGGTGGTATTCATGTGGTCTGGCAAAATGCTGGAGACTTGCTGGGGGCAGTGAGTCAGTAGCAGTGCTATAGTGAACTGTCCTGGGTTCTTCGGGAACTGGGTATGAAGAATGCTGCTTTCAACCTGAGGCCCTGTGGGCCAGATGAAGAAGTGTTTATAGTGGGGATGAGGGATCTTATTCTCTGCAACACCCCATCACCCCTTTTGGGGTCACTAGTGGCTATCCTGGGCCCCTATGTAGGACAGCTCATCAATGTGGTTACACAGATGGTTATAGATGTGGAGGAGCTGGAAGCAGCTTGGAGTCACACAGCTGTGAGGGCTGCTACCCTTGCTACCCCCCTGACTAACAAAAGAATCTGGCCTGTAAAGGTTACCCGAACACAGATGTGGATAGATTTGATTGAAGCCAGAGCAGATAGGGATAAATTAGATGGCAAGCCTAATAAAGTCTTGTTGGAGCTATGGTGGCAGCTGGACTCAAAACGGGGGTTTCAGCAACTGAAAAAGTGGGGGAAATGGGTGGCCCCAGCATCTGCCAGGAAAATGGCTGGCATTCAGTTTGCATAGTTGTAAGATTACTTGTTGGAGACAGCTATGGAAGAGGAGGATTCCCAAGATCCATTATCCCAGTTTAAAAAGGCAGAAGACCAAGGGACCCATCCAATGGGGATGGGCAAGGGGCTAGAGAGCCCATGTGAAATTTGCAATCCACTGGTCCACTTCTAATGTGCAGAAGGTATTGGCATTAGAAAGTAATAGGTGCTTTTTTGCAGCAGCAACAGCTAAGAGAACTGTCAAGGCGGCTAAGGCCTTGAATGCATTTGACTCCCCCAGGCCCTGTGATCTTGGACCTCTGAGAGGTTTGGATGTGCTGTCCTTGTGGCAAAGGACAGCACACATATGGAAAGGTGCTGAGGGCCATTAATAAAAAGTGGTATGGCTAGTTGCCTGTAATGGAATTTTACCTTGGTGATTTGCACAGAGCGCTGGGCTGTCTATTATGGACTGGTCATTGAGTGGTATAGTGGACTCTTGGACTGTGACCAGAGGGAGGCACTGGCTTTCTTGATGGATGGGCACGTGGCTTGTAGACAGTACTATGAACAATCCTGATGGGGGGAACCACAGCACCTGTGGAGGCCCTCCTGCTCCAGGAAGCTGCTCTCACCCAGTTGTAGAGATACTCCAAGGTCACACTCTTTATTGGACAGAGCCCTGGACTATACAGGCCTTCCCACCTACTGTGGCATGGGAAGTTGGAAGTGGGCCTTCAGTTAATTCCCTGGGCAGAGTGCTCAAGGAGATATTGTGAAGGGCACCTTCATAATTGTCATTTTTGGTAATAGCTTATGTATATAATGTACCTATTGGGAGGAGAGCAACCCTAAAGGGGGGAATGTGGGGAAACAGCTGTGTTAGCCTTGCTCACTGGTTTACTGGCTGCAAGCACTTTTCCTGATTGGTGAGTGAGCACGGGGCTGTGCCACATGTGTATGGTCTATGTAAGGCTATGAGTGCTTGTGCTCAGGGGGATAGTGAATGGCAGATTCCTTGCCCGCCACTGTGAGGGGCCTCTTTGCTGTTTGCTTGCCTGGGAAGCAGTTTTCCCTGTCTATGTGTTTATCACCTTTGAGAGGCTCTATTAAACAGAATGGCCCAATGCTTTTCAGCTCAGCAGTTTCTCTACCATCTGCCTGAATCTGGTGTGGATCTGCCTGGCTTCGGCCACTGGCATCACAGTAACATCCAGCCAGTGATCAGTATGTAGACTAAGATCTTTATTCTAATAGCCTGTAGGAAACTAATCCAAGCAAGAATCAGTAGTGAGCTTGGGAGCTTATCCTGCCCTACTTGAACTTTGAGATAACTGCAAACTTGGCCCACAACTTGGACTGTACTTGTCCATGATCTCGACTGAGAGAACACAGCTACACCATGCCTGGATTCCTGAAACAGAAACTGAGATAATAAGTGTTTTAAACCACTAAGGTTTGGAATAATATTTTATGTATCAATAGATAACTAAATGAAAATCATTCTCCTTTTACCCTATTTTCTTTCAGTGTCTGGCATAGTATTATATCAAAGACTTAATTTAATTTTACTCATTTCAGATTTTACTTATTTTATGTGTGGTGATACTGAGAAGATAGAATTCACAGAATTCCTTTCTGGGCATAATTTCTTGGTCAAAAACACCAAATTAAATATTTATGGTAGAAATTTATCATCCCAAAAGCTCACTCTAAATATAAAAGATGGTCAAAATAATATCTTGCATGATAGAGAAATTTGAAATCCTGGGGGAAAGCCACAAGAAGAAGAGTCGGGACTTAAAGACTTGGTATTGGTTGGGAGATAGAAAGCCTTTGGCATGGCCAAGAATAAATAATGTTAAGTGAATATCTTGTACTAGAATTCTGTCTACAGCATTATGTTTTCCCTCCAGCAGCCTCACACATTTGTGGTTAAGATGATAATAATCATGAAATACTTGATAAAACATTATTTTTGGAAAGATTTTGACAGGGCTTGGTCCTGCATCAGAATTATATAGAACTTAAAGTAGTCATTCAACATGAACAAGGAAGAGCTAAGAGTCCCGGGTGTATGTATTATTTAGTCCCACCATGGTTGCGGGTAATGTTGGGACATGTCAGGATCCACAGACACCTTGTGAAATATATTGCCTGAGACATTGTAAGTTCTTTGAGTCCCAACACTGGAAATTCACCTAATTAGACAAGTTGTAATAGAAATCTATTGAGTATTATCATGGCCATAATGGTAATGCAGTGCTTTTGTCAATATCCACAAAGAACTGTAACCATGCCCAGATAGATGCCACATGTATGCGTATGCAGAAGCTGCAGAGCTGTCCAGAATGGGCAAAAAGGTCGTAGCATAAAATTAGCAGAGGAGACATTCAGTCAAAACAGAGATATTTTATAAAAATTGTATAGTCTCATTCCATTTTACACAAAATTTAAGTATAATACTTAGTTTAACTAAATATCTAATCTGAACATAATACAGCACAGAAGAACTGAGAAGAAAAATAAAAACTGGATAGATAACCCATGTGACTATACAGGGTCTGCTTACTTGTTTCTGTGAAGGCTCCTTTTTTTAAATTTGGTATGACTCAAATGTTATCCTTAGTCCCCCTTTTTAATTGCACTGCTCAAGACTATCTCAAAATCTTTCAATGAGCATTGATGTAGGGAAAAAGAATGTTGAAATAGTGAACATAAACAGAAATTATTAGGGCAATATCCAATACAGCAGCAATGAAATAATGCCTGAAATGGGAGACAATCTAAGTGAAATATAGCACAAGGCCCAGTTTTGAAGGAAGAAACAGGTTCGATCTTAAAAATTCTGACAGCAAACACTCTATTTTCAATAGATTCTCAACCTGAGAGGACAAGGTTTTGATTTCATTCAATAACTGTCTCACTAAGTACCTTGTTTACTCAAGTGCTGTAGAGAGGGATAAAGATCTGCTTAAGACCTAGCTCCCACCCTCTAAGAACCCACAACCACTGAACTGCAAGAGGATTTCTGAATGTCAACAGTGGAAATATTTCCAAAATAAGATTAAATTTAAATTCAGAACAAAAACAAATTATTTAACTAGTAGTTGTTAGTAGTAGTGAGAATAATTTACCCAAATCACAAAACATGACCAAGTGGCAAGCAATTTTTACAAATGTTTTAAAATGAAGCAATATAAACAACTTCATAGGTATAACAAGTGAAATAATGATCCATTAGGATGCTTTTATCATTACAGTTTATCTTGATAGATGAAGGTAATGATCTTTTTTTTCCCCCTTCTTTTTCAAGTGAGAATAGGGGAGATAGAAAGACAGACTCCTGCATGTGCCTTACTGGGATCCATCCAGCAACCCTCGTCTGGGGCTGATGCTCTGCTCATCTTGGGCCATGCTCGCAACTGAGCAATTTTTTTATTTATTTATTTATTTTTTTTGTATTTTTCCGAAGCTGGAAACGGGGAGAGACAGTCAGACTCCCGCATGCGCCCTACCGGGATCCACCGGCACGCCCACCGGGGGCGATGCTCTGCCCACCAGGGGGCGATGCTCTGCCCCTCCTGGGCGTCGCTCTGCCACGACCAGAGCCACTCTAGCGCCTGGGACAGTGGCCAAGGAGCCATCCCCAGCGCCCGGGCCATCTTTGCTCCAATGGAGCCTTGGCTGCGGGAGGGGAAGAGAGAGACAGAGAGGAAGGGGGGGGGTGGAGAAGCAAATGGGCACTTCTCCTATGTGCCCTGGCCGGAAATCAAACCCGGGTCCCCCGCACACCAGGCCGACGCTCTACCACTGAGCCAACTGGCCAGGGCCCAACTGAGCTATTTTTAACACCTAAGGCAGAAACTCCATGGAACCATCCTCAGCGCCCAGCCAATGTGCCTGAACCAATTGAGCCATGGCTGCAGGAGAAGAAAGAGAGAGAGAAGAAGAAGAAGAAGAAGAAGAAAGAAGGAAGAAGGAAGAAGGAAGAAGGAAGAAGGAAGAAGGAAGAAGGAAGAAGGAGGAGGATGATGATGATTAGGGATGAAGAAGCAGATGGTCACTTCTCCTGTATGCCCTGACCAGACTCAAACCCAGGACATCCACACACCAGGCTGACACTCTACCGCTGAGCAAACCAGCCAGGGCTAGTAATGATCATTTCTAAAAGTGACTCTGAGGTAGTAGAAATAAGGCAGGACTAGACACAGCCACATAAAATTGAGAAAAATAAAATTTAGTTTGTGACTCTAGGGACACCTGTGTACACTAATATGTCAGACTATGAGACACTTTTTTAAGAGAAAGCCTCCAAATCCCTGTGGCTGAATGACTTAATGGAAAGTGGGCAAATAATTGAAAAACTTATTTTGGAGAAAAACTTCTTTTTAGCAAGGGAATAGGTTGGATGACTTTATGACCATTCTGATACGATTTGAAAGTGGCATCGTAATCAAACAAAAAAACAAACAGTGATGAAATCAGGAATGCATGTAAATGTGTACTCGTATGAATATGTAAGACATGTATATATACATCTATGTGACATAGATTAATATGCATATATGAATACATATAACTTTTTCTTAAATCACTTAATAATTTGAAAATAAATAACCCAAGGAAGAAATATTCTTCATAAATTAGTGTTTCTAGGGAAACACTTCATGAACATAGGGTGTTTTTTTTCCCTTGTGGAACTTAAAGGGAACTTTGATCCCTTTCCTTGTCTATTTTTTGAATTGTCATGAAGGTCTGTCCAGCAGAGCTAATTTAAATGACTGACCAAAGTTTTGTTGTCTTCCATTGATTTCTCTTTAAGCAATTATAAAAAGGAGCAAATGATATTCTTTGTAATTTCTCTTTTAAAAAAGTCACAAAACTATTGTAACAGTTCATCCTGAAGTGAAAGAAAAGGATGCCTAGAGGCAAGGAGTCACACAAAACCCCACTACAGGTCTAGTCTGGAGAGCAGCCTAGAGGCTCAGCTGGGGCTGCTGGTCTGCAGGGGCTGATGGGCCCATTGCTCTACTCTGTGCTAAACACAACTTTAGCTTTTCTTTAGGACTTAGGCTCAATTGCTTCTTTTCACCATTCTTCATATACTTCAAGCTGAAAGCTGTATTTCCCTTGGTAAAAACACAGTGCCAGAGGTGAAATCATTAACAGAGACATATTGTCACTGGTTTCCCAAACCTATCTCAGTGATAAGTGTCAGCTGTGGCACCCTTTTATTTTGGGCCTAACAATGAGTTCTAAATTTATAAATCAAAAAATGACAAAGTAGCCTGGCCAGGTGGTGGCACAGTGAATAGAGCGTCAACCTGGGACACTGAGGATCCAGGTTTAAAACCCTGAGGTAGCTGGCTTGACTGTGCGCTCATCAGCTTGAGTGCAGGGTCACTGGCTTGAGGCCAAAGGTTATTGGGTTGAAGCCCAAGGTCGTTGGCTTGATCCCAAGGTGACTAGCTTGAGCAAGGGGTCACTGGCTCGGGTGGAGGCCCCACCACCCTGTCAAGGCACATATGAAAAAGCAATCCATGAACAACTAAAGTGCCACAAGTACAAGTTAATGCTTCTTACTTCTCTCCCTTTCTGTCTGTCGCTGTCAGTCCCTCCCTCTCTCGCTCTCTCTAAAAAATAAAAATAAATAAAGCAAAGATTCTCTTTATTTAATTTTATATCTCTTAAACAAATATAAATAATTAAAGAACACAATTGTAATACATGAGAGCAGTCATCTGCCAATTCTAAAAAGGAATAAAGAAAGAGTGTGGGGGAGATCCTCTATCTTTTATGTCATTGGATCTACTGCAATCATTTGCAGTTAAATTTAATCAAATATATATATATTTATTTAATACATATATAATTACATAATCTTGTCTTTGATAAAAATGCAAATAAATAAATTTACTTGTATGTAAATATCACTGTTCCCAAATTTAACATTTCACTACTGTTTAAATTTATTAAAAATATTACCTTGTTTTCTCATGGATAAAATTCACCCAACTTGTTTCTCACCTCCCTTTTTTATTTTATTTAGAAAATTAAATTTAACAGGGTGACATTGATCAATAAGAGTACATAGGTTTGGCCTGACCTGTGGTGGTGCAGTGGATCAAGCATCACCTGGAATGCTGAGGTCACCAGTTCAAAATCCTGGGCTTGCCTGGTCGAGGCACATATGGGAGTTGATGCTTCCTGCTCCTCCCCGCTTCTCTCTCTCTCTCTCTCTCTCTCTCTCTCTCTCTTCTCTAAAATGAATAAATAAAAATGATTTAAAAAACAGTACATAGGTTTCATTCAGGTGAACATTTCTTATAGCATTTGAACTATTGATTATGTTGTCTACCCATCACGCAAAGTCAAATTATTTTCTGTTACTGTATATGTGTCCTTCTTTACTCCCTTTCCCCCACCTCCTCCCCTACATTTCCCTCCTCTTGTTAACTACTTCACTTTTATCTATGTCCATGAGTCTCAGTTTTATATCCCATCTATGTGTGAAATCATATAGTTCTTAGCTTTTGCTAATTTAATTTTAGCACTCAGTATAATGTTCTCAAGGTCCATCCATGTTGTCATAAATGGAAATATGTCATCATTTCTTATGGCTGAATAGTATTTTTTGCATATATATATATATATATATATATATATATATATATATATATATATATCACATCTTTTTTGTCCAATCCTCTATCGAAGGACACTGGTTGTTTTCATTTCTTGGCCACTATGAATAATGTTGCAATGAACATGGGGGTGCAGTTTCCCAGCTTCCTGAGCTCCCCGCCCCACCACAATGCTGTTCCAGCTACACTGGGTCAGCTCAGCACAGGGTTTCTGCTAGGACAACACTACTATTGTCTCCTTCCAATAACCACCATCATAACCATCTTCCAGGACCTCCTAGTCCTGATGAGATGTTCTCTGACATTTACAAGATACAGGAGATCATAGATAGGCTGTGCCTTGAGGTAGAGGGGAAGATGGTCAGTAAAACAGAGGGTAACACTGATGACTGGTTTATTAGTGAAAATGCCTCACTGAAGGCCCTGAGGGTGAAGGAACTGAAAGCACAGTCACCACTGTTGTTGCTACTGTCAGGAACCATCATTTGCAGGAAACCAGCTTCACAAAAAAAGCCTACAATAAGTACATGAAAGATTACATGAAATCAATCAAAGGGTAACTTAAAAAAAAGACCAGAAAGAATAAAACCTTTTATGACAGGGGTTACAGAATAAATCAAGCCCATTCTTCCTAATTTCAAAACTACAAGTTTTTGATTGATAAAAACATGAATCCAAATAGCATGGTTGCTCTGCTGGACTACCGTGAGGATGGTGCAACTACATATATGACTTTATATAAGGATGGTTTAGTAATAAGAAAATGTTAACAACCTGACAGTTTGGATCTATCTTCTGTCACCATAAGTGGCTACTGATTTTCATTCACACACCAGGACTAGAACAATGAGACTGATGTTATCTTGAGCTTTTCATTTATTTTGAATTTGATCAAAGCAGAGACATTATTTTGTTGTTGTTGTTGCTGTTGTTGTTTTAGGCAGACAGGAAGGGAGAGAGATGAGAAGCATCAACTTGTCACTGCAGCACCTTAGGTGTTCACGGATTGCTTTCTCATATGTGTCTTGACCAGGGACTCCAGCTGAGCCAGTGAATCCTTGCTTAAGCCAGTGACCATGGGTTCATGTCTACGATCCTATGCTCAAGCTGGTGACCCCACATTCAAGCCAGATGAGCCTGTACTCTAGCCAGCGACCTCGGGGTTTTAAACCTGGGTCCTCAGCATTCCAGGTGGATGCTATATCCACTGTGCTACCACCTGGTCAGGCCAGAGGCATTGTTTCTAAGAAAAATATGTCAAGTAGGTTGTCTAAAAGTAAAAGTAAAATGCATTTAAACTAGGAAGAAATGAAGAAAGAAAGAAAGAAAGAAAGAAAGAGAAAGAAGAAAGAAAGAAAGAAAGAAAGAAAGAAAGAAAGAAAGAAAGAAAGAAAGAAAGAAAGAAAGAAAGAAAAAGAAAGAAAGAAAAAAGAAAGGAAGATCAGTGAATATAGAACTTTGATTTTACTGGCTTTCACCAATGTGAATATTACAAAAAAAATTAAGTCAAATGGAATGTGATAAGTTGATATCCTAAGTTATTTGTTAGGCAGCTAAAATATAAACTTTAATATTTTTTGAATTATATGGATAAATATTTCTCATTGTAAAGAAATATTTTTAAGTAGTTGAAACTGTGTCTTATTATCAAATTCTGAAACTATAGCATTCTACATTTCCATGATTCTGCACTGATCCTTTGAAAAAAAATCAAGACTAGATCCATTTAAGAGAATCTAATTCTTATTTTGTTGGCACCTTCAACAATTAATATTCTTTGAAATTAGTGTTCTCATTTGCTTAAGTATAATGAGTTGCCTAGAATTATGTAATAGGAACTTTTTCTTTCAGTTTTCTTTACTTAATGCTTAAAAAGAAATCCATAAAAGGACTGTTGTCACCTCATATGTTCATAAGTGACTGACCATGATGAATTCATTTTCTATACACTGACAGGACTTCCTTTATAGTCAAGCTTTTGATGTGGAATTACAATAGCATTTCCAGGAGAAGAGCCAGGAATTTACTTTGCAGAGTTTATTGATCCACTATACCAAAATGGCTTGAGAGGAACAGAGTTGGGAACAAAACCTGATTTTTCTGTTTTCATCTCAAATAAAAAAAAGTAGGAAAATGATGATGATAGGGAAAAGGAGAGCTGTGCAGTATAGTCTAGCATAAGAGTCAGTGCAACACTCGGTCCTGCTCCCATCTCTCCATTGCCCTGTTTCTGTATAACTGAAGTTCTGTATATTCTGAATGCTATTGCACACAGGAGAAAAAACTAAATTTCATTAAGTACAGGTTCAAATTATGGTTACAGTTAATTTCCTTATTGGCCACTAAATTTTACCAAACTAGGAAAATGCATGTAACATAGATAGAGGCTCAAGAATTACTCAATGAAAGAACGAATGAATGATCTCACAAATGAAATATATTCCACTTAATGATAGTTATTTTAGCTTCACAACCTGCTACAGATTATGCTTTCTAAAAATAGGGACAGTTTCTGTCTTCTTTGTTGAAAAATCAACACCTAATATAATATCCTGGCACATGGTAATAATATAAAACTGAATTATCAGATAGAAGAATTAATACTCATGGTACAAAAAGAAAATGATTTACATGATGTAGCATTTCTTCCTCAAATTAAAATAAGTAGATTAAAGGTGAAGTGATAGTATACCATATTAAAAGAAAGATTTAGTCATATTTTATTTTATTTTATTTGAATTATTTATTTATTTTACCCAGATAGGAAGGGAGAGAGAGAGAAAGAGACTGGAACATTGAACTGTTCCTGTATGTGCCCTGACTAGGAATCAAACTTATCCAGCCAGGGCAGTGTTCATATTTGAAATTATGTATATCACATTTGGGAGAAGGGAACCTAACAGAAAAATTGCTTGTCACTTTTGTTTTTCTAACTCAAACTTGCAATAAAAAATTATACCATCATTTGAATATAATCTCACTGTTTACTGTAACCATTAGAACATGGAGTAAACAAAAGCATGGCTCCATCATTATTTATATCATGGATTTACTCTTAAAGTTGAGAGGTTACCAAATCTGATATAGTTTTTTTAAACAAATAATATAAAGAAATTATCCCAGAAAAAAAAATAATGGTCCTGATAATAAAATAATATCACTTACACCAAACACAAATAATTTACTTTTAAACTCTTGCATCTCTTATGAAAATGTGAAAAGAGACCAAGTTGTATGTAAGGTATGTAGGTAATAACCAGCATACTTTGAAAGACAGAGCAGGTGACCTAGGGAGGGATCTCAGATCAAAGAACAGTTTCAAAAATGATGCTTTGGGAGCTTGAAAGATGGCATTGGAATAGGCAGATGTCCCCACTGCCACCTCCCAGGACCAAACTGAATTACAACTTAATTTAAGAACAATCAGCTTGAAAAAACAACCTTGGACTAAAGGAAGAGGAGTCTATAACCAAGGATCACAGAAGAGGCGACACCGAGACTGGAAGGAAGGGCGGAGACACAGAAAGGGCTGCCCCACTTCCAGGAGTGAGGGGCAGCTGAGGGTCCAAAGGGACTCTCACTGCGAGAAAGGTCCCCCTGAGAGATGTAGGTGCTCAGCCCCAGGCCCGGAACCCCAGCCTAGAACCCTAGAGCCTAGAAAAGGTGACCAGGCAGCATTTGGCAGTGAAAAGAGCTGGGTTTCTGTCTGTGAGAAAGAGGCTGAGCTCTTGGAGACTCAGACTTCATCTTAAAAGGCCCACACAGAAAATCTCATTCACAGCCACTTATCCGGGCTCCAGTGGAGGGAGAGCTGAGAGGGCTGGAGCTGCAGGAGGAGAGTGTAAAGTTGGAGGCCCAGGGAGAGACATTGTGGGTGATGGCCAACAGAACCCCTGTGCTGAGTCATTCTCCAATACTGCAGTTACCAACTTTCTTGGGCAGAGCATTCCCTTTGTGCTGCATTAGCCTGGGGAAAAGGAACTGGTCAGCCCTTGAGAGTCTCTCCTGCTCTAATCAGGGTGAAGGGTTGTTCTGAGAGGCCAGGAAGCAGGGGGTGCATCAGTGACTCAGTTTTCTGGTGTTGAGGCCAGAGCTACACCTTCGCGCACCCTCCCCCACTCCCCCACCACACTCCTGAGTTCACGACTGGTGCTTCCACCTCACCAGAGACTCAGATACTTTCTGGAGGGCAGGAAGACCATACCTCTGGGTCTCAGAGGCCACACCTACCAGACTTCTGGGACCACACCTTACTGAGGTCTGTGAAAAAAGTCTGGACAGTCTGACACCTGGGGCAAGGGGCGGAGCCACACCCACCACCCTTCCTAATCCCTGAATTACTACACTCACTAGACTCCAGCAGAGGTTTATTCAGAGGCTGAGCCCAACAAACAGCCTGCAGACAGAGGCTGCAGATGGATGGATTTAGGAATCTTGTCCTTTTAAGCAGACTTTCCCCCAGGCCCAGTGTAGGTTAAAGCCAGCCTAGGAATGCAGCTTGGTATTTCTATGTGCACCTGGGCCCAGCAAAGGCAGCCACAAACTCTGGATTGCTTGTACCTCCAAGAAGAATGCTGAAGGCCATTCACAGGCAGGGTCTCCCACTGGTCTGTGCTGGTTTCCTGCAAGGGAGGCCCAGGGCTGGCACATCCACTGGACAGCTACAGAAAGCATCAGTTCAGGACCTAACAACCCTTGCTATAATGCTATCATAATGAAAGGCTCCTCACACCTGGACCAGCTGAGGTGAGTACCACTGTGATCAGCACCAGAACAGCAACTCATGTGCAATGGATAAGGTGGAGCTTCACAGTCAGCTGGTCTGGGTGCAAGATATCCTAGACTCAAAGGGGGAAGGGAGAGAGACTTGGAGCATGGACATTTAAACTGTGGTTCCCTGTGAGCCTATTGCTGGATCTAGTCAAGGGGCTTAGCCACTTTCTGGGGGGCACAGTCAGTCCCAAGAGAGGACTCTCTCAGTCTTCTTCCTTGAGATTAGGGTCTTATCAGCTGTAAGAACTTCTGCAGAGGGAACTGTCAACCCCAATTGATCTGAACCTGCTGCTCACCTTGTTGGGAAGAAATAAAATTTGAGTATACAGCAGTGGCTGAGGGATTAGGCTCTGGAGTAGGAGTCACAATCCCTATACTGAGCTACTACCCAAGAGACCTTTGAAGTAGGGAGTCCCACTAATATTGTATTCCAAAACTCAGCTTCCCTAACCCAACAAGCTTGCAACCAATAGAGGGGTTAGGTGGGTGGGGCAGTCTGGGCCCACACTAAAATCTTTCTACAGAAGACTCTGGGAAGATGAGGCAGCTGTAAGAGGAGGTGGAGCAGCTAAAAAGCGGTGGCAAATCTTACAGCATTTAGAGATTTTATGGAGCTCCTGTCAGCTCTAAACAGAAGGAAGCTAATCTTTATACACATGTTTGCCCCTCCAATATTACCCAGGCACAGAAAATTCAGACACAAACAGCAAAAAGAGTAGTAGCTGCAGACAATTAGCCCACAGCAGGTTACAAACAACAGCTGATGCCAACCTAGAAGATCTAGAACCAACACACCTGGTAGCTGGTGTCAGACAGCACCAACTCTAGACTCAGCTAGCTATACAAACAGCATGCCCAAAAGAGGAGTCTATACACAGACAAATGGATTGACAAATAAATGCAACCCAAATAAATCAACAAGAGAAATCCCCAGAAGTGGAAGGGTCAATGCTCTATTGCTGAGCCAACCGGACAGGGGTGAATATCTTTTAGTGATTTTATTGTAGCTGATTTCTAGTTTAATGCCATTGTGATTAGAGAAGATGCTTGATATAATTCCAATCTTTGAAAATTTATTGAGACTTGTTTTGTGTCCTAATATGTGTTCTATCCTAGAGAATGTACCATGAGCACTTGAAAATAATGTATATTCTGTTGCTTTGGGGGGAAAGTTTCTGAAGATGTCAAATAAGTCCAGTTGATCTAGTGTGTCATTTAAGGCTGCTGTTTTTGTTAATTTTCTGTCTGGAAGATCTATTCATTGATGTTAGTGTGGTATTAAAATCTACTACTATCTTAGTATTGCTTTTTATTTCACCCTTTCTGTCCATCAAAGTCTGCTTTATATATTTAGGTGCTCCTATATTAGGTGTATAAATATTTACAATGGTTATATTGTCCTGTTGGATTGCTCCCTTTATCATTATGTAGTTACCTTCCTTTTCACTTACTATAGCCTCTGTTTTAAAGGGTATTTTGTCAGATATAAGTACTGCTACCCTAGAATTTTTTCATTTCCACTTGCGTGAAATACTTTTTTCCATCCTTTTGCTTTCAGTCTACATGTATATTTTTTTATGATGTGGGTCTCTTGTAGATAGCATATGTACAGGTCCTGTTTTCTTATTCATGCAGCTACCCTATGTCTTTTGTTTGGAGCATTTAATTCAATTACATTTAAGGTTATTATGACATGTACTTATTTATTGCCATTTTATTCTTTAAATCTACATTCTTCTTTTTCTTGAATTTTTTCTTTCTTTGCTCTTTAACATTTCTTGCAGTACTGGTTTGGTTGTAATAAATTCCTTGAGTATTTTTTGTCTGGAAAACATTTTATTTCTCCTTCAATTTTAAATGATAGCCTTGCTGAATAAAGTGTCTTGGTTGTAGGTTCTTGTTTTGCATCACTTTGATTATTTCTGTTGGAAGTCCCAGATTGGATTCCCGGTCAGGGCACATAGGAGAAGCACCCCATTGCTTCTCCACTCTTCTTCCTCTCCTTTCTTTATCTCTCTCTTCCCCTCCTGCAGCCAAGGCTCTATTGGAGCAAACTTAGCCTGGGCACTGAGAATGACTCTGTGGCTTCCACCTCAGCCACTAAGGATAGTTCCAGTTGCAGCGGGGCAACACCCCAGATGGGCAGAACATCGCTTTCTGGTGGGCATGCCAGGTGGATCCTGGTTGGGCACATGCAGGAGTCTGTCTGTCTGCCTCCCCTGCTTCTCACTTCAGAAAAATACAAATAAATAAACAAACAAATTAAAAAACATTTAAACACTTGGAGACTACATAGCATGTTATCAAATAATGAATGGATTAACAATCAGATCAAGGAAGAAATAAAAAAATTTCCTTGAAACAAATGAAAATGAACTTACAGCAACTCAAAATTTATGGGACACAGTAAAAGGAGTTCTGAGAGGGAAATTTATAGCATTATAGGCATACCTTAACAAGCAAGAAACAACCCTGCATCTAAAAGAACTAGAAAAAGAACAATAAATAAAGCCCAGAGCAGTGGTCAGCAAACTGTGGCTCATGAGCCACATGCAGATCTTTGGTCCTTTGAGTGTGGCTCAAAGGCCAGGTTAGGAGTACCCTAATTAAGTTAATAACACGGTACCTACCTATATAGTTTAAGTTTAAAAAATTTGGCTCTCAAAAGAAATTTCAATAGTTGTATTGTTGATATTTGGCTCTGTTGACTAATGAGTTTGCTGACCACTGGCCCAGAGGAGTAAAAGGAAGGAAATAAGAAAGATCAGAGCAGAAAAAAAGGACATGGAGACTGAAAAAAAAAGTACAAATGATCAATGAAACCAAGAACTCCTTCTTTGAAAAGGTAAACAGGATTGACAAACCTTTAAACAGATTCATCAAGAAAAAAAGAAAGAGGACTCAAATAAATAAAATTAGAAATGAATGTAGAGAAGTAACAACTGACACCACAGATATACAAAGGATTGTAAAAGAAAAAAATACAATGAAAATTTATATGCCAAAAAATTGGACAACCTAGGAGAAATGGATAAATTCCTAGAAACATACAATCTTCTAAACTCAATCTGAAAGAATCAGAAAACCTAAACAGACCAATTACAATAAATGATATAGAACAGTTATCAAAAAAAACTCCCAGCAAACAAAAGTCCTGGACCAGATGGCTTCACAGGCAAATTTTACCAAACAGTCAAAGAGGAACTAACACCTATAATTCTCAAGGTATTTCAAAATATTCAAGAGGATGGAAGACTTCAAAACTTCATTTATAAGGCAATCATTATCCTCACTCTAAAATCAGGTAAAGAAACTACAAAGAAATAAAACTATAGGCTAATATTCGTGATGCGCTTACATGCCAAAATTCTCAACAAAATATTTGCAAACTGGATCCAGCAATACATAAAAAAAATCATATAGCATGATCATGTTGGGTTTATTCTGGGGAGGCAAGGATGGTAAAATATTTGCAAATCAATTGTGATTCATCACGTAAACAGAGGGAAGGATAAAATTCATATGATTATATCAATAGATATAGAAAGAAGCATTTGATAAAATCCAGCACCCATTTATGATCAAAACTCTCAGCAAAGTGGGCATACAAGAAATACAAGAAACATACCTCAACATAATAAAGGCCATCTATGACAAATTGACAGCCAACATCATACACAATAGGCAAAAATTAAAAGCAATCCCCTTAAGATCAGAAACAAGGCAGGATGGCCTTTTATCACTTCTATTCAACATAGTTCTGGAAGTCGTAGCCAGAGCAATCAGTCAAGAAAAAGAAATAAAAGGCATCCAAATTGGAAAAGAAAAAGTAAAATTATCATTATTTGCTGATGACATGAAAGTGTACATAGAAAACCCTAAAGTCTCTGTAAAAAAACTACTAGATCTGATAAATGAATTCAGCAAGGGGACTGGATATAAAATCAATATTTAGAAATCAGTGGCATTTTTATACACCAACCATAAACTGCCAGAAAGAGAAATTAAGGAAACAACCCCCCTTCACTATTGCATCAAAAAATAAAAATAAAATAAAGTACCTAGGAGTAAATTTAACCAAGGAGGTAAAAGGTTTGTATTCATAAAATTATAAGACACTGATAAAAGAAATCAAAGAAGATACAAACAAGTGGAAGCATATACCAGGTTCATGGATAGGAAGAATAAAGATCATAAAAATGTCTATACTACCCAACACAATGTATAAATTCAATTTAACACCTATTAAATTACCATTGGCATACTTCAAGGATATAGAAAAAATATTTTAAAAACTTTATATGGAACCAAAAAAGAAAACAAATAGCCTCAGCAATCTTGAAAATGAAGAAGGAAGTGGGAGGTATCACACTTCCTGATATCAAGTTATACTACAAGGCTATTGTCATCAAAACAGCCTGGTACTGGCAAAAGAACGAGCATACAGATCAATGGAACAGAACAGAGAACCCAGAAATAAACCCATGCGTTTATGTCCAATTGATATTTGATAAAGGAGGTAAAAGCATACAGTGGAGTAAAGACAGTCTCTTTAATAAATGGTGTTGGAAAAATTTGACAGGTACATGCAAAGAATTGAAACTAGACCACCAGCTTACACCATTCACAAAAATAAACTGAAAATGGATAAAATACTTAAATGTAAGTCATGAAACCATAAACATGTTGGGAGAAACAGACAGCAAACTCTCCAATATCTCTTGTAGCAATATTTTTGCCAATATATCTCCACAGGCAAGTTATATAAAGGACAAAATAAACAAATAGGACTATATCAAACTAAAAAGCTTTTGCACAGCAAAAGACATCATTCACAAAATAAAAAGACAACCCACACAATAGGAGAACATGTTTGCCATAAGTCTGAGAAGGGGTTAATAACCAAAATTTATAAAGAACTTCTAAAACTCAATGCCAGGAAGGTAAACAATCCAATTAAAAAATGGGCAAAAGAACTGAACAGACACTTCTTCAAAGAGGACATAGAGATGGTCAATAGGCATATGAAAAAATGTTCAACATCCCTAATCATCAGAGCAATGTAAATTAAAACCACATGAGATATCGCTTCACACTCTTCAGAAAGGAACTCATTAACAAATCAACATGCCATAAGTAATGGCAAGGGTGTAGAAAAAAGGGAACCCTCTTGCATTGCTGGTGGGAATGCAGACTTGTGCAGTCACTATGGAAAACAGTATTCCTCAAAAACGTTGACGTTTCCTCAAAAAATTAAAAATGGAACTGCCTTTTGTTCCAGCTATTTCACTTTTAGGAATATATTCTAAGAACACCAAATCACTGATTCAAAAGAAGATATGCACCCCCATGTTTTGCAGCCTTGTTTACAATAGCCAAGATCTGGAAACAGCCCAAATTAACATCAGTGCATGAGTGGATTAAAAAGCTGTGGTACGTATACAGAATGATATATTACGTGGCCATGAAAAAAGAAGGAAATCTTACCTTTTGCAATGACATGGATGGACCCAGAGACTATTATGCTAAGTGAAATAAGCCAGGCAGAGAAGGACAAATATCATATGATCTCACTTATATGTGGAATCCAGGAACAAAGTGAGCTGAGGAACAAATAGAGGCAGAGGTGGGGGGTCACAGGGAGCAGAAGGACAGCTGTCAGAGGGAAGGGGAATGAAGGGATGGGATCAGAGAAGGTGAAGGAATGAGTGAAATTATATATACATAACACATAAATACAGATAACAAGACAGCAAATCCCAGAGGGAAGGGAGGAGAGAGTAAGGAAGAGGGGGGCAAAGGGGTTGTAAATAGGGACACGAGGGGTATTATATTTAGTGGGACACTTCAATCCATGTTAACACAATAATTGAAAATTAATGAAAAATAAATAAATAAAATAAATCAATGAATGAATAAAAAAAAATGAGACTAGTAATTCCAGCTCATTGGCAGTCCTTGCTGAGAACCCTGGTTTGACAAGAAGGTGTGGGGTTGACTGTTGGGACCAGAGGTAACATAAGGAAAAGAAGTGCATGACTCAGTCTGACATCCATCAAGAGTTTCACAAAAAGGAAACTGAGAGCAAGTACTAGCAGGGTCATAAGACAAAAACCTAGGAGGCCCCTGTGAAAGCTAAACCTCCCCAAAAACTAAACAGAAGAATCAATCTCCTACAGAATTATTTAGGAACCTGCATTTGATAAAGTAGATGAAACACTAAGTGATCAAATAAATTTTCAAACATTTCAGTTTAAACTGAGAACAACTTTCTGGGTACCATTAATTAGTTGAGAAGTATGTTTAAAATATGCTTATGTAATATATATATATATATATATACACACACACACACACACACACACATACACACACACACATACACACACATGCACATATATAATAGTAATGCTATTAGTAATAAAAGTAACAATTTATAACATGTTTGTATAGTAACTATATGCCCAGTGTGTGATAACCACTAAGCCAAAACTATCTTATTTATTTGTCACAGCAACTTCATGAGGAGGTATTAACTTGATACATAAACACTAATAATCGTTAGAGTTTCAGAGCTATTTAGGAAAATATGGGACTGTCTACAGGTGACAAAACACACGTTGTACACAGTAGGGCAAGGATGGAGTAGGAACTAAGGAGAATTAGATAGCTGGGCATATTGTGAACTTTCAGACTTGTCCAGATTTGATCAATATTGTTTTTCTACAAAAATTAGTATTATTGATAATTAGCCTTCATTTATTCTTAATTATAAATAATTTTTTACTGTTTTGGCACTAAAAATATAATTTGTACTCTTTTAGTCCCCTAAAACTATCTTATTAACAATCCTATGAATGCATATATACCTAGACTATAAATATTATATTATATTATATTATAGTATAGTATAGTATAGTATATTATAGTATATTATAGTATATCATAGTATATTATAGTATATTATAATAAAAATAAAAAGATAAGCCTGAAAATACATTCTTAAAAATCTGTAAAAAAAACTGAAGAAGAATTTCTTTATAGGACCAATTCAGCATGTTGCATTTATCCACCTTCGTATATATTCATTTGGATCATCTGTAATTCTATTTCTAGAATAATTAATTGCATTCTCTTTTTGTAAAACAAGGGGGAAGTTATAGAATAAATAATATGAAATTGTAATAGTCCCATTAGTGTTTGTTTAATTTATAAAATGTATATCCAAATATTGTAGGTACTTTTAATCCTAAAAGCATTGTTATTAGTTAATAACTACTTTCTATACTTGCATAATGCCAAACAGCTAGACAGAAACTGAGAATCTTAGCCAATCTTTTTGAATTTTTTTTTTTTTGATGACACAAATTCCAATGGTTGATAATTTTCAAGTGTGGTAATGATAGGTGCACACCAACATTTATTCTTTTTTTCCTGGGCACATGTAACTCAAGTGTTTTTGAGTTTCCAGACTACATTGTAATTGGGTTGGGTCCGGTGATAAGAGTTTTACCCAATGGAAAGTGAGTGGACAAACATAATGCCATGTCAGGCCTTGACTGGCCATGTATTTCTCTCCATGTTTTTGTCATCTAGCTAACTAGGGCTGGACCACAATCCCCAACCCAGGGCAAACTTGGAGGCTACATATTAAAAATAGTAGAGTTACTGTTATGTGTCTTCTCCTTATCTGTGTGGAGCATAGAAATTATCTCACTAGTTTTTATCACTACACTGCCTTGTGAGCAACAAAACTTACTATTGTCTTAGCCTTTACCTGTCAGGATTGATTTATTTTCACAACTTAGTCTACCTTAACCTATATTCCAGATGACTGAATTTTTTATATTTTTGTACAGTTATTTACATTTGGTACATTTTCTTTCAAGGACTGAATTCTGTATCAGTTTTTCAATTTTTTTGAGCCACATCTCTGAGGATAATAACACTGCACCTCATAGACCTCCTCTGGGGAGCAGAATTAACCAGGGGCCCCAGACTGCTTTTGGAAATATATCACTTCAAATAAGCTCCCTCCTGCAGTTCCCACGGCAGCTCACAGTCTGTGAATGAGTACGGGGGGATACTAAAGTTAACGTCTTCCTGGAAAAACCAAGACATCACTGATAGTTGACTTTGACTTGAAGAAACCACATGGGCTTTGCCAAACTCAATCTCCCTTAGACTGCAGGACAATCCAGGGAATGTGCATCCATTGTGGTCTCCATCTTCCTTTCATCAGTGTCAGATTTACATGTCATCTGATGGCTCTCCAGCTTCCCAGGCATACCTGGTGTCTCTTTCCTCTTTTCTTTCACAAAGCATAACTCCTATGAAAAAATAAAATAAAATAAAAAACAAGTTGTATATCTAATCCCTTTTTAGTATCTGTTTCTCTGAAGTCCTGAACTAATTAATGTAAAGCACTTCTTTGAACAAATGATATATGTCATTCATTACTTGGAATATATGTTTTATTAGTTTCTAAAGACTGCTATAACCAAGTATCAGAGACTGTGTGGCATAAAAAAGAAACAATGCAGAAACTTATTGTCTGGGGAGGCTAGAAGTCTCAGAGCAAGGCATTAGCAGGGTTGGTTTCTTCAGAGGGCTGTGAGGGAGGTCTGTTCCTTGCCCCTCTTCTAGCTTGTGGTGGTTTTCTGACAATTTTTGGAGTTCCCTGACTTATAGATGCATCATCCCAACCTCTGTCTTCATCTTTACAAAGCATTCTCCTTTTGTGAATGTCTGTCTCCAAATTCCCTGTTTTTATGAGGACATCAGTCTCATTTTTATATTGGATAGGTCCCACCCTACTAACTTCATACTGACAATTACTTCTGGAGAGATTCAGTTCTAAATAAGGTCACATTATGAAGTATGGGGTGTTAGGATTCCAACCTCTCTTCTGAGGAATGGAGGAGAGGGACACAATTTAAATGATAACCCAGTTATGAATCTCAGGGTTATATTTTCCATATGTTTGGAAACTGGCAGGTGACACACTCATGGAACTACCTTTTACTAGCAGAAAACTCAACATCATAAAATCGTAAGCAATCCTGAGAGTGAATATAAAACATTGTCTTTTATCTTTCAAAATGCTTTTTAAGTCCTGTGGCAATATGAATAAATAGTTCATCAGCCCAATAAAATTCTTCCTATTATACAATGTTCACAACAACACAATTCAAATATTAATCCTAAGAGCCAAAAACTCACAAACAGATCAACTTGCTACAGAAACACCAAGGGGCTACCAATTTTAACTTGACTCAAATTACTTTGACGGAATTTTATATGAAACAATGTGGTAACTTGGACCTTTAATGGAAATTTGGTATTTTTAAAGTGCTTTATGATTTACTTTTTAAAAATGAATACCTATCATTTTTTTTTTTTGTATTTTTCTTAAGCTGGAAACGGGGAGACACAGTCAGACAGACTCCCGCATATGCCCGACCGGGATCCACCCAGCACGCCCACCAGGGGCGACGCTCTGCCCACCAGGGGGCGATGCTCTGCCCCTCCAGGGCGTCACTCTGCTGCGACCAGAGCCATTCTAGCGCCTGGGGCAGAGGCCAAGGAGCCATCCCCAGCGCCCGGGCCATCTTTGCTCCAATGGAGCCTTGGCTGTGGGAGGGGAAGAGAGAGACAGAGAGGAAGGAGGGGGGGTGGAGAAGCAAATGGGTGCTTCTCCTATGTGCCCTGGCCGGGAATCGAACCCGGGTCCCCCGCACGCCAGGCCGACGCTCTACCGCTGAGCCAACCGGCCAGGGCCTGAATACCTATCATTTAATGAGACAATCCTGCTAGGAGGAAGTTTCTGACAGCCTAATGAGTGTAAAATGCTGACCCTGTCCCTTGTCCTTAGGGAGTATTCATTGAAATGGACAAAACAGAACAAATGGCAAAGTGATTATTGTGTTATCTTTCTGTAATGAAATAAAAGTTTGTGAGCGTACCATAAATTATCACATTATTTCAGGCAAATGAGGAATTTCACTCATTCATTGAAAAACAGGCCCTGGCCGGTTGGCTCAGTGGTAGAGCGTTGGCCTGGCATGCGGAAGTCCCGGGTTCGATTCCCAGACAGGGCACACAGGAGAAGCGCCCATCTGCTTCTCCACCCTTCCCCCTTTCCTTCCTCTCTGTCTCTCTCTTCCCCTCCCGCAGCTGAAGCTCCATTGGAGCAAAAGATGGCCCCTGCGCTGGGGATGGCTCCTTGGCCTCTGCCCCAAGCGCTAGAGTGGCTCTGGTCGCGACAGAGCGACGCCCCGGATGGGCAGAGCATCGCCCCCTGGTGGGCATGCCGGGTGGATCCCCGTCGGGCGCATGCGGGAGTCTGTCTGACTGCCTCCCGGTGTCCAGCTTCAGAAAGAAAAAAAAAAAACACCTTAGGTTAGCTTGTAATCCCCAGTCTTTGGGCCAGACAACAAAGATAAAGAGACTAATGAAATAAATTTTTACAATGAGGTCACAGTTCCAGCAGAGAAGAAGAATATTATATTATAACATAGAAGCACTATGTAATGTTACAAGATTGCACAGGGATCCATGGGGACAATTAAACAAAAGGATGAAGATAATACTATCAGCTCTTGCTAGATTAAAATTGCATTTGTTTGCTATATCTGTACAAACTCTTTGAATTTCCAATAATATATATATATAACTCACATGAATATTAATATTTACACCAATTGTGATTATTTCACAAGAAACAAAGGAGAATGATGATAAGCTTCAAAGTAGTTAGAGCTGGCCCATCAGAGTTCCACAGCTATAAACACAATATAACTAATTGCTGCTTTTATTTCAATAATGTTCACATTTGTAAATGTGTGCACTAATATGGGTAATTTATGTCAAGAATTATTAATTATGTAAATATATTGATATTTCATTTTTGTGATTTTTTTAACAACTATTTAAACTTGAGATTACTTTCAAAAGAGCTCATTTGTATTTATTCTCCTATCAGTAAAAATACATTTAAAGGTACCATGCTTATTAAACACTTACTGTGTCCCAACTATGTTTCAGTTATTGAATTAAAAATACTAATAATAACACTTTCAAAATATAATCTTTGCCCTAAAAAAACCCTCAAAACCATGTGTTTGAGAGAGACAAAAAAAGCAACAATAATATAGAGTTCTAAAGCCTTCAGAAATGGTCGACTCAGAGATAGACACCGTATATATAGGAGTGCTCCATAACTCTGGGGAGTAGTATTAGTGTTCTGGAAATTATACTTTGGATGTGGTGAGTCAACTACGTTAGTAAAAAGGAAGTGGGATAGTTGCATGATAAGTGTCAATTTAGGAATTAAGCAGGTAAGGATTAAGAACAAGAGCTAATAATATTGGCAGACAAGATATAATTTTCACAAGAGAAGAATAAAGAGACAGAGAAGGAAGAAGGGCACAAGAGAGGAATGAAAAAAAGAGTAAAAGAAAAGATAGTAAAATCAGGGAGCTGGAAATGATTTTTAGTCTGGAAAATAGTAAAGTGAGGAGTGAAAAGGGGGACTTGAATGAGACTGCTGGGAAAGGTTGAGGCTAGGTTCTTCAGTGCACTGTGTGTTATGCTAAGTAACCATGTTAATCACTAAGGTAGCAAGGAACCGTAGACTGTATTAAGACCAGAAAATGATATGGATGTTTTATAAACATCCCTCTGTAAATGATTCATATGGATAAGTCTGGAAGAAGGGAGGTCAGGAAGAGACAATTGTCATAATAGGTGACAGACAGTAATGGCCTGAACTAAGACAGTAAAGGCAGAGAAGGAAGGCAAAGATCTTAGAGTATTGAAAATACAGAATTGACTAGCTTTAATATAAATAACTGAATATATGTGGAGTTAAAGAAAAAAAATGAGGATAATTTTGAAATTCTAACTTAAACAGTGGGCAGATTGTGGCAGCACTTGGTATAACAGGAAGGAAAAACAAATCTCTATAAGGAAATAATTTATTTTGTTGATTCTTATTATCTACAACATTAGTTTTTCTGAAAAAATGTATCTTCTATTTATTATTGATTATGTTTCTTTTTCTATTTTCATTGCTACTAGGATAGGAAAGAATTTAATATGTTTGTATTGTTGTATGGGTTTATGCCTAAACAAGAAAAAAGCTTTTGTAAAAAGAATAGCAAAACCAGCCATGAAAGAATTCAGAGGTCTTTGTTATCTATAAAAAAAATACTCAATGCTAATTTGACATAGATAGTTCCATGAGCATGCTTACTCCAGTGTGTATTCCTATATATTGGACTACTTACTATGCATAGCTAAAAGTAAAATTTGTAGTAATTTGATTCTTCCCCACTGATACATTTTCTTCCTTGAAAAGTGAACATTTTTAGCCCTGGCCGGTTGGCTCAGCGGTAGAGCGTCGGCCTAGCGTGTGGAGGACCCGGGTTCAATTCCCGGCCAGGGCACACAGAAGTGCCCATTTGCTTCTCCACCCCTCCGCCGCACCTTCCTCTCTGTCTCTCTGTCTCTCTCTTCCCCTCCCACAGCCAAGGCTCCATTGGAGCAAAGATGGCCCGGGCGCTGGGGATGGCTCTGTGGCCTCTGCCTCAGGCGCTAGAGTGGCTCTGGTCGCAACATGGCAACGCCCAGGATGGGCAGAGCATCGCCCCCTGGTGGGCAGAGCATTGCCCCATGGTGGGTGTGCCGGGTGGATCCCGGTCGGGCGCATGCAGGAGTCTGTCTGTCTCTCCCTGTTTCCAGCTTCAGAAAAATGCAAAAAAAAAAAAAAAAGAAAGAAAAGAAAAGTGAACATTTTTTTTGATAGATAAAATATTGTGAAGCAAAGAGCAAATTTTTTTAAGCTAGAATTTCTATTAGCACATTTAGACTAGCTCGTTTATTGTTCAACGGAGAGCAAGAGTACTTTCAAGGCCATTAAAATAATAGTAATATAAACAAACAGAGAATATGTATCAGAATAAAAGGTTAAAATGCATGCAGTATTTCATATGGTTAGGGTTTATTCCTCTAGAATCTTTAAGCAGCAGGACTTAAACCACCTAATGTATTAATGCCTACCAATAATACAAAAAGATCAGCAAAAGAATGATAATTATATAGAGCTATAAAACATTATTGGGGAGGAGGGAAAGACAAACTCCAAACATTTTCGAAAGAGTGATCGAGTGCATTGCAGTCATTATTTTAAATTAATCCTGAATGAATGCACAGTGTATCTTTTTTAAACACTAAGTACTCAGTATAAATTAAATAGTAATTTTTATATCCAATCAGTACTCCTTTAGCAGACCAAGTGGTAACTTACTACTATAACTTAAAGTTGAAATAACATTTCCTCAGCTATTATCAATTGCACTTGTATTACCAAATTGTTTTCCTCAAAAACTAGGCACAACCAGTAGAGTTTCTAATGTTTATTTTGGAGAGCTTTCAATATTGAAGAGAAAAATATTAACTCAGTGTATATAAAAATTCTCCTATCATTGAAGCTTATATTTTCAGAAGAGCAACTGAAAAGCTTTAAAAATAAATAAATAAATAAATATGCCATGAAATAAAGGCTCATAAACAAAAGCTACCTTGATTGCTCCCAGCATCAGAGAACAACCAGAAGTCACCATGAGTCCTGGTCTAGGCAGAGTGAGAAAATTGATCAATCAGTCAGCAATTATCACTATCATCATCATCAGCGAATTAGTAGAGTTACCAACTGTGTGTGATGCCAAGAGAGGGAGACAGCTTAACAAAGAAATAAGGGAAAGAGACCCTCAAAGAGAACTTTAAAGAGGTTGCTTGCAAAGAGAAACCAATGTCATCCCCAAGAGAGTGGGCACGTGTCCCAGACTGTGCTTCTGAGGAGTGGTGTAAGTGGCTCTACACTTCAAGGGAAACATCTTCACCAAAATACAACACTAAACAAGCGAAAAGAAAACAAAAACAAGTCTCCAAAGGTGAGGGTAATTATTATCCAGAGTTGTTAAAATATGGTTTTCAACAAAATATTACAAGGCATACAAAGCACAGGAGAGTATGACCCATACAAGGGGGGTGTGGGGGAACAAATGAAATTACCTCTGAAAGAGGTTAGTTGGTAAACAACATGCAAAGACTTCAAAGCAGCTATTATAAATATGTTCAAAATCATGTT
This sequence comes from Saccopteryx leptura, assembly GCF_036850995.1. Lineage (NCBI taxonomy): Eukaryota > Metazoa > Chordata > Mammalia > Chiroptera > Emballonuridae > Saccopteryx > Saccopteryx leptura. The sequence goes on along the minus strand of NC_089507.1, from coordinate 78,068,079 downwards.
TAAAGAAGCAATGAAAGGTCTGATGATAACGTCATTAAATAGAAATGATCAACAAAAAGATACAAATTATTAATAAAGAAACAAATGGAATTTCTAGGGTTCAAATCATAAAAATAGAAACAAAAATTCACTATAAGGACTCAAAAGTAGATTTGTGCTGACAGAAGAATAAGTGCACTTAAAGATAGATTAATAAGAATCAGGTGATCTGAAGAACAGAGAGAATAAGAAGTTAAAGAAAAATGACAGAGCTTCAGAAAAAATGTGGAACATCATTAAGCACACTCATATACACATAATAAGAGTAGCAGGAGAGAGAAAGGAGAAGAAATACTTGTTGAAAAGTTTTCCAGTGAAAACCAATCATTATATCCAAGAGCCTCAATAAATTCCAAATAGAATAAATACAACTTGATTTAGATCCAGGCTCATCACAGCAAAAATGTTTAAAAGTAAATACAAAGAGAAAACTTTGAAAGCAGCAAAAAAAAAAATGAGTTATTACCTATAAAAGAAACTCAATATGATCCATTGCGGACTTCATCAGATACAATAGAGGTCATCAGGCAATAGAATGGCATATCCAAAGTTCTTGATATTAACAAAGCACCTGTGAATCAGGAAATATATCTAGAGAACTATCTTTCAAAATAGAAAACAAAATTAAAACTTAAACAAAAATTGAAAAAGTCTGTTGCTCTTAGACTTACCTTAAAAGAAATACTAAAAATATAATGCAGGTTAAAATCAAACAAATCCAGACAGTAACTCAAATCTGCATGAACAAAATTAGAACTGCTAGTAAGAGAAATGAAAACATTCTCTTGCAAAAGCTTGTGGATGAATGTTCAGCAATATGAATAAGAAGCAAAAAAATAAGCAATCCAAACATTCATCAACTTAAGAATAGAAAGATGGGGCCCTGACTGGTTGGCTCAGTGGTAGAGCATGGACCCCACATGTGGAAGTACCATGTTCAATTCCCACTCAAGCAACCATCAGTTTCTCTCTCCCCTCCTCCTTTCTCTCTCTCTCTCTCTCTCTCTCTCTCTCTCTCTCTCTCTCTCCCCCCCCCCTCTCTCTCCCTCTCTCTCCCCCTGTCTCTTCTCCTCCTGCAGCCATGACTTGATTGATTCAAGAGTGTTGGCCCCAGGGCGCTGAGGATGGCATCATGGAGCTTCTGCCTCAGGCACTAAAAATAACTTGGTTTGGAGCATGGGCCCCAGATGAGCAAAGCATCAGCCCCAGCCAGGGATTGCCAGGTGGATCCCAGTTGGGGTTCATACAGGAGTCTGTCTATCTCCCCTCCTCTCACTTAAATTTAAAGAGAGAGAGGGAAAATTTGAAATTTAGTCTGGGGAGACCCCAAAGCAAAAGCCCAAGAGAATCTTACACTTACATTAAGCTAATACAATGGCAAATGAATAGCTGAGTAAAAGGTAAGAGATAAGATGAATAAAGGAATTGTGAATGTCAAGAGAAAAAAATAAAAAGAGTACTGATCAGAGAGAGTATTGAACAGATAGAATGGTTCGGAATATAAAGTTGGTCTTCTGTATTCCTTGTTGTTGGGCGGATAAAATGTATTATGCTCACTTTGTTAAAGATGGTGCTGCCCATGTGGAGGCCATTGCCCAGGTGATATTAATGTATGTTGGGGGCAGGCTGTGGGCAGGCAGAATCCTTGTAGCCTGGGGCTTGGTTTTGGGACTAAGCCTTTCCCACCCTTTTTTATTTGGGGTGGTACAATCCCATCATGCCCCAGATAAGTGACTTTGTATTAGAGACTTCCCTATTTTGTATATTGGATTAAAGGTTTTGATTTCTACACTGTAAAATGGGGGCAAAATGAGAGCTTGCTCTCTTGGTTCCTGATATTAGCAGAGAGGAGAGAGCAGAGAGCAGAGAAAGGCCACATGGAGGAGGCCAGGGGAAAGCAACCAAGATGGCGGAGTGTTGAGTGAGAAGCCAGTTTGTGCAGAGTTTGTGCAGGGAGAAGGAAGGAGATGGGGAACAGAGGTGAATAAGTCTGGTGAGCTAGAAACCTTTGATTCTAAGAAACTCGGATAAGTCAGTAGCTTTGTGAGCACTGAATGTGAGTGGGTTTTGGAGCCCAGTGTGTGTTTTTACTTGCCCACCAGGTGCAAGCTAGGATTAAAGCTAATGGCCCACCAGTTTTTGGCTCCGTTGTTTCTTTACCGACTCTCCGAATCCAATGCGAACCTGCATGGGCCAGGCTGCTGTGATAGTGGCCCTGGCTACTGGCTTTACACTTGTGAAGCTTAGACTGTGGCTCCCGTAACAAACTGTTCAGTAGTCTAACTGAGGCTACAGTCCCACCTCTCCTAGTTCAAAAATATAGCTCTAATTTAAAAATAAAATAAAATATAGCTCTAATTCTATCACTTCCTTCATCATTGTAAAGCCAGGAGTCACGGCCAGGGCCATAGTCACAGCAGCCTTCTGGCCCATGCAGGTTCGCATTGGATTCGGACAGTCGGTAAAGAAACCATGGAGCCAAAAACTGATAGGCCATTTTCTTTAATCCTACCTTGCACCCGGCGGGCAAGTAAAAATACACACTGGGCTCCAAAACCCAGTCACACTCAGTGCTCACAAAGCCACTGACTTATCCGAGTTTCCTAGAATCAAAGGTTTCTAGCTCACCAGACTTATTCTCCTCAGTTCCCCATCTCCTTCCTTATCCCAGATACAAACTCTACACAAACTGGCATCTCACTCAGCACTCCACCATCTTGGCTGCTTTTCCTGGCCTTCTCCACGTGGCCTCCTCCTGCTGCTGGCTCTATTCTCTCTGCTCTCTCATGCTAACCTCAGGAACCAAGAGCCAAACTCCCGCTCCATTCCCATTTTATAGTGTAGAAATCCAAACCCTTAATCCAATATACATAATAGGGAAGTCTCTTAATACAAAGTCACTTCTCTGAGGCATGATAGGATTGTACCACCTTACACCAAAAAGGGTGGGAAAGGCTTAATCCCAAAACCAAGCCCCAGGCTACAAGGATTCTCAACACACATTAATATCACCTGGGCGACGGCCTCACGTGGGCAGCACCTATTTTTAACAAAGTGAGCATAATACATTTTATCTGCCCAACAATCATCAAGTTCAAACTTCTCATTAACCCTTGAGGTCTTTCCTTATTTCATGTGCATCTTTCTAAATTAAGGCAGTCCTTCGTATCCTAAGCCCACCATTTAATGATGAATGGTAGAAATTTATATTTAGTGTCAAATGTAAATTCCATATGTTACAATATCTTCTGATTTTTTTTTACATTGATGTGTCTTTGGGACCTTATCAACATTCAACTAACAAACATTATAAAAGTAGAAGTAAATTAAATGAAATTTCAATGCTCTTCTTTCTTTGAACCTACCAAAGTTGGCCCTTCCTTGGCCAGTCTCCCAACTAGTTACATTGTCAAGACAAAAGAATATTGAGGACAAATGAGGTAAGGTAGTAGGGGAAGAGGCAGAAGAAGTTACTTTAGTTACTTCTGTTCTCCATCCTTATTCATAAATTCCAAACATTCTTCACATTTCTACAGGTAGAGTATTGCAAGGCTCCCCTACCCTATCTGCAGCAATCATCCTTGGTTATCTCCTCCATCTGCAATACAAGCCTAACTCAATTTATCACTTTATAGGCCTGATTCCTGTTAATCTAATGGCTTCACTTCCTTTCTATTACAGCCTAAGAGCTTTTTTTCCCAAAAAATCTATCTGATGATTGAATTAAGTCCCTGTCCAACCAAATGTATACATTTTAAGTGATTGGCTTAGTTCCATCTTCAGAAAAAGGAAAAAAAAAAATTTGCATATAGCAAAATTGAAAGTCTGCAAAATTGGCCATAACCAATGAAAGCAGCGAACAAACACTTGTTCTTTAATCTGATTAAATCCTACTATGTAGTCCCTGAAAGCAATTTGGATCTCTTTCCAAATATTGACAGCAGGGAAGACATTTTTTACTTGCCATGAACCAAGGAACTGATGGTTTCTTTAATTCTGGAGGGTAATTCCTAACTATGTCTTATTTTCTGTTTCACCATTCTCCACATGTTAGCTATCCCATTCCCCCTTAATATATGTTAGAAATGAGAATACAATGAACTCTCTACTCATTATGAAAAATTATTTTTCATCTAATAGGCAATCACCATGCACTGCTTCTAATACACAGAAGCAGTAGAATTTAAAATATTTCCCTGTCTCTCTTACAAGTAGGAATCTACATATAATTTAAGGACTTCCAATCACATACATGAGGTTTTGATTCAAATTAACAAAAGGATAGTAACAAAACGTAGCATGTCTTATGGTTAAAAGTTTGAGGTTTTCGAATCAGTTTTGGTTCTCTGTGTCAACAAAGAGCTTCTAAATTCAGCTCTTTGAAGGAACGGAGGAACCGATACAGCAAGGCTCTGGAGCAAAAAAAGCTGGCAGGAGCTTCAGCTTCTAAACTTAGTGAACATGACAGTAGCAGGGGCAACTTTAGTGGCATTGTTTTATAATATAGTTTAATTTCATCATTGAATTATCACAGCTTCACTCCTGGTTTATTTCTTGTTATTATTCAAAGTCATGGGCAGCCATTAGGCTAACTAAATTAATAATAGTTACATAATATATATATATATATATTTTGTATTTTTCTGAAGCTGGAAACAGGGAGAGACAGTCAGACAGACTCACACATGCGCCCGACCGGGATCCACCTGGCATGCGCTCTGTCCACCAGGGGGCGATGCTCTGCCCCTCTGGGGCATCGCTCTGCCGTGACCAGAGCCACTCTAGCCCCTGGGGCAGAGGCCAAGGAGCCATCCCCAGCGCCTGGGCCATCTTTGCTCCAATGGAGCCTTGGCTGCGGGAGGGAAAGAGAGAGACAGAGAGGAAGGAGGGGGGGTGGAGAAGCAAATGGGAGCTTCTCCTCAGTGCCCTGGCTGGGAATCGAACCCGGGTTCCCTGCACGCCAGGCCGACGCTCTACCACTGAGCCAACCGGCCAGGGCAATAGTTACATAATATTTTATAATTTCCAGAAATTTTAGAATAATAAGGGCAAAATAATTATACATAGTGTTATTTAAAAAACCATAATTAGAAATATAGAATATTTCCTCTAGTCTATTCTTTATTCAAAGTATCTATTTCACAGCTATTATTATATTGTAGAAACTATTTTTATAAGCCACCTTTTTCATAAAACAGTAAGAATTTATTGTGTCACTTAAACTCTTCAAAAATTACATTTAATTGCTGTGTAATATTTTATAAGAAGGAATGCTTCTTTCCACTTACTGTATAAAAGACAGCCTTTTATACAGTAAGTGGAGTAATTTTCTAAAACACTCATGTCGTTTTGAAACACCCTTTTCTCTTCCCCACAGAGATGGAACAAATTATCTGGCTTGTTTTCTCTTTCATTCATGTCTTTATTGCTTCAGTCAACATTCACGTTCTGAGGATCTGTAAAACATCACAAACTGATTCAAGTGCTGAGGACAGAGCAATAAAGAAAACAGAAACAACTCCTAGACTTTTGTGGTTGGCATGTGGGGTAGACTTTGGGAACAGTAAAGATGAAAATACGCAAAACAAGTAAGTAGCATATAGGAGGTTAGATAATGTCAAGTGCTAAAGCAAAACTAAAACAAGTTAAAGGGTTGGATTCTGTGTTTGCCATCTCAGATGGGGCTACTGGATTCATTTCCCAGTGTTGCCAAAATAAATTACCACAAAACAGATGACTTAAAACTACAGGAATTATCTCCCATTTCTGGAGACTAGAAGTGTGAAATCAAGATATCAGCAAAGTCATGTTTCTTCTAAAATCTTTGGGGGAATCTTTCCTTGCCTCTTTCTAACTTCTGGTGGTTTGCCTGCAATCTCTGGCTTACAACATTATAACTTTGATCTTTGCCTTCATCATCACATGTCTCTGTGTCCACATGGTTGTCTTCTTTCACAGACAGCAGTCATACTGGATCAGGGGCCATCCTACTCCAGTAGGACCTCATCTTAACTAATTATATTTACAATGTCCCTATTTCCAAATTAGATCTCATTTTGATGTGCTGGCTATTAAGACTTCATTTTTTTTTTTCAGCAGGACACCATTCAACCTATAAGAACGGCCAAAAGAGATCTCATAAAGAAAACTGATATTTGAATAATAGCCAGAAAAAGAGTGAGAGGATAAGCCTTGCGACAACTTAGAGAAGAATATTCCAAGCAAACAAAATAGAAAAAGCAAAAGTCCTGAAGAACAAGCATTCCTGGTACATTCAAAAGGCAACAAGGTGGGCCAAGATGACTAAACGAGAGAGAATAAAAAAGGACAGTGGTAGGAGATCAGGTCAGGGAGTTTACAGGGTAAGAGCTTGAGCTTTTATTGTAAAATAGATTAAGACATTGGGGAATTTTATATGGATGGACATGATCTCATTTAGTGCTAACAAAATCACCGTGGTGAGAATGGATTGAAAAGTGGAAGAGAGATGAAAATAATTCAGTTAGGATATAATCACAATATGCCAGGTGAGAGATGATTGTGCATGGACCAGAATACTAGCTGTGGAGGAGGAGAGGAATGGTTGGGTTTTGAAAATATGCTGCTACTAAAGATACAGTAAAAAAGAGTAAATTGATGATGTGGAAAAGAGACATCCTAGATCAGGTAAAGAATGGCATTTAGCACACAAGTAAAAGGATTATCAAGCTTTTTTAAGAGCCTGGTTGATGGGTTACTTCCCTTGGCCCATAATTCTCAAGTGGATAAAGGAAATCTATCAAAGATTAAGAGACCAGGTTTTGGTCACTTTCGCCTTCTCCCATTTTTAGCCATTGGGGTTGCCATAACAAGAACCATAGACAACAGAAATGTATTTATCATAGATCTGGAAGCTGAGAAGTCTAAGAATAAGGTGCTGGCAAGGAAGGTTTCATTCTGAGGCCTCTTTTGACTTGTGGGCAACAGGTCCTGTGTGCTCACATAACCTCTTCTTCTTTGTGCACGATAGTGGGTGTGGGGTGAGTCTCTGAGTCTCTTTTTATTGGGACAATGATCGGATCAATCAAGGCCACATCCTAGGATCTTATTTAACTGCCTTGGAGTACTTATGCCCAAATATAACCAGACTGGGAGTTAGACCCTCTACATACAAATTTGGAGGGGAGACAATTTACATACACTGACACTTTCAGCTTATTACCCAAGTTCAGAATTCAGAAGGGAAGGCAGTTGTTGAGCCCTAAGTCCCAATGTATTCCATTTAGTGGGTATACCAAGTTACTTAACTATTTCTCTATTAGATATTTTTGTTTTTCAAAACTTTATGTATTTCCAAACTTCTATAACTTTTCTTACATATATTCTACATAATTACTTCTTAAATTTAATTCAAGGTCGTATATGTTAAGGTGCTATTAGTAGAGTGAAATTTTTTAAATGTTTTCTTATTAGTTGCTACTCTTTAACAAAAAAGGCTATTTACTATAGTGGTTCTAAAGGTTTTGCTGAACTTACTTTTTGTGTCTATTTTCTTCAATGAAATCACTTTTGTTTTATAAGTACATATTAATATACTTTGAAAGTAGTGATGACTTTTTTCTACTTATATATATGTTAGTGTGGACAAGGCCCATCGGGGGTGAGGATGACAGACACAGAGACCCGACTCCGAGGACCAGGTTCAGTGATGCAGATCCGCTTTATTCAGGAAGTGAGCTAGCTTATATACACAGGTTCAGCCTATAGGGTGTTACAGCTTGTCTTTCACAGCCAATGGCCGAAAAGGACAGGGAGCTGCCTGGTTGGCACTGAGCCACCTCCCCACAGTGGGCAAGCTCCCTCCTAGGCATACCTTTTGTGTGCTTTTTTGTTTTAGATGCTGGAGTATTCTCACAGCATTGCATCAGCCACAGCTGCTAGGAATGCGCTCTGAGCTCTACCTACATATCAGTAGTCATTTCTATTTCAAGTCTAATCGTTTCCTTCAAATCCTACCTCCTCAAAAAGAATTAAAAATAATTGAATTATGGTCAATCATTAAATATTTTTATTTTATTGGAAATGTTTTTAAAGTTGTGCTGTTAAACTTGATGATGGCTGTTTATTTAAAGCAAGTACATTTTTTTATGATGTTAGTTTAAAATTGCATACCATAAGTGTATTTTTTTAAAAGAAGGCACTGTTTCTTAATATTAATTGAATGTTATCAAATGCCTTTTCTGGATCTCTTGAAAAGAATGGCTTCAATGTATTTGATTTGCTGACTAAATATGTAATGTTAGTCTATTTCTTGATATTATACCATCCTTGAATTCCTGGACTTCTTCTAGAGTACATATGATAATGAGTTAGGTTAATGAGAAATAAAGTTTTATTTTCAATAAAACATATCAAAAGTCACTTCCACACTTAAGCACTTCACTATATTAAAAAAACAGCTTGATGGGTATTTTTAGTTCTATGTTTATGAGAATCATTTCTTGCATTAAGTTTGAAAACACCAAAATTCAAAAATGTATTATTGCTGTTATATTGGAAAGACTTACCATGAAAAATGTTGCTCTTAACATCATTTTTATGCACGATTTTTGACAAACATCTGAATTTATGTATTTGCAAGAATAAGAGAAGTCAACATATTAAACCGAAGGAGTCAAACAAATGGCATGAACAAAATAACTGAATGAATGATTCAATTCTTTATTTTCCAAGTCTGTTTAAATGCTTATATAAGAAAATGCATGTGAATGTCTTTTTAAGCATAAACTTTTTTTTCTTTTTATATTCTCAAAAATGTGCAAAGATAAAATTTTCTTGATCTAAATTACACGTGTGCATTGACTCGTCTCTGTGAAATCTTTTCATCTATTTAATTTAATAAAGCCAAAATGTCTTGTTTTTATAACTGATTAAAACAACTGATGTCATTGAGTCTTTTATTTTTATCACAGATTTGGGGTGTGACTTCTCAGGAAATAAACTCCACTTTTAGTGATCTAATTAATTTGTATATAACTGTTCAAAAACCAGAGTTTAATAATACTTGGTAACAACAAAATCCGAATTCTTCAATAAATTGTGTACATATTCAGAAGGCACCACATAAATCTATGTCTAACTAAAATGCCATATGTGTAAGATATTTTTCCCCACCAAGTAAGAAAGAAGGGGCGTAGCCACAAAGTGTGAATAAGCAAAAGCTTTATTGAGTACCACGCTTCCCAGATGATATTCCCTGCCCCAGGGACAGAGTCCAGGGAAGTAGCATGGGGTGATCCACATGGGAGATATTTATTGGGTCCCATCTAGGATGGTCAAGATAATATGACGTGGCGAAATCTCACTGGCTGACGTACAGTCGCTCTTTTCCCAAGGACTCCTGGGAAGTTTCTTTTGGTGTGCATGGGTATGGGTGGTTCTAGCCAAGCTCCTGGGTCTGGTTCCTCAAGTGACCTTCCCCTTGCACACCACCTTACAATATGTAGTACCCATCTTCCCAATATTGATTTTCAAGACATCAAATATACAAAAGAGTTGAAATATTAGCACAATCAACATGTTTTCCTCAGTTGTTATAATCAAACTGTAAATATTTGACCATATTTGCTTTATCTCTTCCTCCTATGTTGTTGTTATTTTGGGTGGTATACCATTTGACAGAGAGCTGCAAGCATCATGACACTCTAGCCCTATTTCAGCATGCATATCCTAAAAAGAAGACAATTACTTACATTATTATAATACAACTGTGATACTAAAAAAATATTATTCAATAATTGCTGAAATAAACTGTACATTTCAATTTTTGCCAAAGACAGTATTTTATAATTCTATTTTTTTCCTGTCCAAGAATCAATCATTGCCTTTAGTGTTCCATCTCTTTTAAATTAAAATAATACCTTCTTTTATATTTTTGGGTTTTCTTATTTAAATATTTAGGACATTGTGAGATGTTTTGGTTTTGAGGTTTTGGTTTAGCATCAGGCTTATTGTTTGTAGATTGCTCCACATACTGGATTTGTCTGCTTGTTTTCTCATGACTAAACTTAGTTTTAGTGTTGCAGCCCAAATATTTTATAAATGATATTGTATACGCCTTACTGTACCATATCAAGAAAAATTATTAGTGATTATACTCTTAGTCACTGTCCAGCCACTACAAGTCTATTCTGGGGTCTCGAACGGGAAAAGACATGAAATTGAATAAATGGTAGGCAGAGACTTAAAGATATATACATACAGATGCGTTCGGGAGGATGGCACAGCAAACAGTCTCTATTGTTCCTCAGCGGTAAGATGGCTGCTCCCAAAAGTGCATCCATCTTTATTCATGAAAAAAAACATGGTCCATTAGCAACTCAATTGTTTCCAAAACAACTCAAAGACAACCCCCACCATACCATTCAAATCTATCTTTACACTAATAAGAAACTAGCTTCCAGCCTCTTCCAGAGAACATGGGTGAGACAAATGAGAATCAGGTGTAGCTCTTTGTTAACTAGGAAGGCGAGGTGGGGTTTGGGCCCAGCACCTCTGTCCCCAAGATATATCCAAATTGCAAAATACCCTGTTTATATTTTGGTTCCCAAAAACTCTTTTATTACTTAAGACTATGATCTATAGAAATCTTCATTCTAAAGTTGTATTTCTTTGTATTTAGTAAATTATCTGTTGGATGATACTTTGCCTTTCTACCAACATCTATTCCCCAAAAATCTTTCACTCCATGGTTATAACATTAACTGGTCATCTTTTCCTGAATCAATAATAGACAATGCCTATGTTATTATAAAAAAACAAAACTTTTTTTTTAATATGTAAGAAGAATCTATATGTTGTATTTATAGCTGTCTCCTTTAGAGTAACTTTTTGTACATCGTAATAATTACAGGGCAAACCACAAATTCATCACACCAAAGCTATAAACAAACAATAGAAGTTTTGAAATACTTCTCAGTATTTATTTTTTAAAAATTGTAAATGCTTTTATGGTTTTCTCTGAACAAAGTGAAGTTTAGATAAAGGTTTATGACAAACTAATAATGAATTTTCTCTTAAGCTGTGGCAAAGAAAAATAAAACATAATGGTGCATTGTTTTCCCTTTCACAGTACAAAGCCTACCGTGGAGGCCTCATTTTCCCTCCCTATTGCAGTGGCTTCATCTGGGACATCATTGTTTTCATGACTATTTAATTAAGCCAATTATCACAGTGATCCCAATTTCTTTATTACTGTCCCTTTCTTTACTTTGTGGTGTTTAGAATTTATACCCACTTGACAATCAAACCTCCAAAACAGTTACTATAAAGCCTTTTATATCTGGTTTTCATTAGTTCGTATTAAGTAATTCATTGGCTCGGTTTTCACTTCAATGGGCTCTCTCATAAAATCTGGTTAGACATAATGGTGATATAGCAAGTGAAAGGAAGAGAATTAATTCATCAGCAAAATCACTGCCAAGCAGACTATTTTCACACATTTTATTATCTCATGCATGTACTTGTCACTCATCAGAGAGACGCATCAAGAAGAGATGGATGAAGCCTCTAAGCGTTGTAAGGGTGAGGGGATGAAATGAAGCCCAGGTCGTGCTTTCATTTACTGAAGCAGTGGGGAGTCAGCACGTCCTCTGGAGAGGCATTAGTTCGTGGACAGTGTCTGAGCACTATGGACGTTCCCATTAACACCCCGCAGTTAAGTTTGTTATTTTTTTTATAGCGTTTTACTATTTGAAGCCTTAATTTCAGATTGGTACATAAAGGCTGTGTGTGTGACACAAATAAATGCTTCTTTTTCTCGGAATCATTAATGTGAACACTATATGGAAACTTTGAGAATGTTTCTAAAACTGTAACTGTTCATAAAAAAAATTAGAGAGGGATGAAAATAATGTCTGTGTGATCTTCTAAATCTAAGCATTTTTTTTAATAAATAAAGTGTCAGTTATGGAGATGATTTCAATGCTTTTGCTGATCCTTGGTTGTATCTGCCAATATTTCTGGGTAATATGGAAAGCGGTAAGAACATAGAAACATAGGTCTAAGTAACAGCATTCTATGAAACAGCAGCCATATCATTATCCTCTAATCAATTAAAAAAAATCTTCTTTAGGATGACCAGTTCTTCAAGTCATCAAATACACACCTATGCAAATTTCAAATATCCTCAGAGATAGATGTGGTTTTTTGTAACCGCCCAAAAATACTATGAAGACTTTATAAGACTACAGATACCTAGGGCTGTACCTTAACTCAACAAAGGTGAATTGCTTTCATGTTCTCCTATTAAGAACACACCCAGGCTGGTTGGCTCAGTGCATAGAGCATCAGCCCAGAGTATGAACATCCCAAGTTCGATTCCCAGGCAGAGCAACAACTATGTGCTTTTCTCCCCCTTTGTCTCCACCTTGTCTTTCTCTTTCCCTCAACTGGTTCAAGCATGGCCCCAGGCCTTGAGGATAGTTCTGTTGGTTGGAGCATCAGCCCCAGATGATGGATCCCAGTCCGGCTGCGTGTGGAAGTCTGTTTCTCTATTTCTCTTCCTCTCACAAAAAAAGAAAGGAAGGAAGGAAGGGAGGAAGGAAGGAAGGAAGGAAGGAAGGGAGGGAGGGAGGGAGGGAGGGAGGGAGGGAGGGAGGGAGGGAGGGAGGGAGGAAAAAGAAGAAGAAAGAAAACAAGAATGGTTTTTATGTATTTTCCTTAAACTAATAAAACAAGCCCCTTCATTAATGAGTGTAAAAAAATCTAAAAGCCTGTTTCTTTAATATCTCTGAAACATAAGACTCTCAATGGAGGCCATTTTTGTCTGTTTTTCTCACACTGTATCACAGACTGATAAATGGTAAGTGTTCAATAAATATTCTTCAAGTGAGCATTTGTCATATTTTTTCCTTTTTTAGATCCTCCTCTATTTGCTTCAGTATTGAACTAAAGTGTTTTTCAGGTCTGTCTGGCTGCTCTTCTCTATGTAACTTCTATTGATATGCCCATCAACTCCCATGGCTGTTCCAACTGCACTGCAGATATGGGTCTAAAAGATACATCTCCAATCCTAACTTTTTATATGTTCTAATTCCTCTATTAAGTTAGCTGACTCATTTTACTTCCATGTCTTTCATGGATTTAAAATATGATGTATAACTATAAGAGCCTGGATATGGAATTAGAAAATTTGGTGCTAAGCCATGGCTTTGCTAGCTACACATTCTGCACTAAAAATAAATTATATTAATTTTATGAGTCTAAAATTTAGTTTTTTCTTTGATAAAAGTGATTAAAAATAACTCCCTAAAAATATGACAATAAAATTAAAACCATGTAAAAAGGCTTTTCAATAAATTTCAGAGTACTGTAGAAGTATAAGGGTGCTGTCTTTGCTATCATTATTTTTCATGCGATGGCTGCACCAATTTTTCCATTGGTTCACAAGATCAGGCTTCTTATTTAATTTCCTGCTTGACTGGGAGAAATAGGAGACTGCAATGTTGTCCTAATCCATACTCTGCACCTATTATCTCTCTAATTCAGCCTTCCTCAGATTACTTTTCTTAAAGCAAAGCTCAGATTAGGTCACTCCTTTATGCAAAATTCTTCCATGCTTTCCCTTAATCTATTTCAAAGTCCAAACTTCTTTGTATTGCGTTTAAAACTACACCCTACTTTACTTATCTTATTCCTTTGGTTCCTCTTCCTAGTCATTCTGCTCTTGTCAAATTCTATTCTGTGTATGAGTCAGCAAACTTTCCCTCTTTCTAAACACTTTACATATTATTTCTATCACCACGAATGTCGTTCCTCTTTATGGTGTGCAAATCCTGCCATTCAATGCCCCAAACACGAGGTGTATTAAATCTGCTGCTCTGAGAAATAAATTCCAAAATTTGATTAGATATATTAGAGATTTTTTTTATTCTTTTTTGCAATGAATGACTGTGAAAGCTAAACACAAGAGAGAGAAGAAGGAAAGGACATACAATTTAAAACATGTGAAGAAATGGGTAGAGGGGGTTTGAGATAGTAATAAAGTCATGCAGTACAATTCTGTGAAAATTCCAGCAGCCAATGTGTACTCTTCAATTAAAAGTCTTCCATTTGAGGAAATTTACATCTCAAAAGGATGGGCCAGAATTAGTACCATCATCATGCTCAGTCATTGGCCAGTTAGAGTTGATGGAAAGAAAAAGTGGTCCACAGTATTGGAGCCAGAGGGTCAGCTGCTATAACTCATGGTCAGCTATTCTCCTTTCAGCATCGCATCTGAGTAGTGTATTTTCACGGCTGCCATACACCTCTGTGACGTTTTTACTCAGCCTAAACTCAACTATCACAATACTTTACCTCTGAAACTCTCAAAAAATTTATCAGACCCTAGCCAGGTAGCTCAGTTGGTTACAGTATCATCCCAGTATGCTAAGGTTGCATGTTCTATCCCCAGTCAAGGCACATATAAGACTCAACCAATGGATGCATGTAAAGCCAGTAGCCATGGCCATTATCACAGCTGCCTGGCCCATGCAGGTTCAGGTTTGATTCGGACAGACGGTAATGAAATAATAGAGCCAAGAACTGGTGGGCCATTAGCTTTAATCCTAGCTTGCACCTGGCAGGCAAGAAATGCACACAGTGGGAAAACACTTCCCTTTCCATTCAGGGCTCCCAAAGCCACTGACTTATCCAAGTTTCCTAGAATCAAAGGTTTCTCCCTCACCAGCCTTATTCACCTCTGTTCCCCATCTCTTTCTTTCTGCACAAACTCAGCACAAACTGGCTTCTCCTTCAGCACTCCGCCATCTTGGCTGCTTCTCTCTCTTCCACATGGCCTTTCTCTGCTCTCCTCCAGTATGGGCTCCTCTGCCCCATTTTATAGTGTTAAAATCAAAACCTTTAATCCAATATACAAACAAGGAAATCTCTGATACAAAGTCACTTATCTGAGGCATAATGGGATTCCTCATGAGAGTGCACAACTTCACATCATGCAACAGTCAAGGGTTGGAGAAGGCTTAGTCTTAAAACTAAGCCTTAGGCTATAACGACCCTGCCTGCTTACAGACTGTCCCCAACACCCAATGCAAACTATAAGTAAGCAAATATATATCATATTTAAAAACTTATTTGACCAACAGTGCATAGTAAGTGGAACAAATTGATGTTTCTCTATCTCTTTCTCTCTCTTTCTCCAGTCCTCTTTCTGTAAAATTAATCAATAAAAAACAAATATTTTTAAAAAGACATTTATCACTTTCAGTCTCAGATTTAATGATAAATGTCATAGCTTTCCTGCTAGCTTATGAGCTCCTTTGGAAATATGCCATTTCTTTTTCATTTTTGTTTCCCTCTGAAGTATTTTGGTTATGTAACCTGAGACAGATGCTCTGAAGAATTAAATCTAGATGTAAAAAAAAAATAGAAAATATCATTATAATGTTTTGGTTATCTATTGATGTGGAACAAACCATTCTAAAACTTAGTAGGTTAGCCTGACCTGTAATGGTGCTGTGGATAAAGTGTCAACCTGGAAATGCAGAGGTTTCTGGTTCGAAATCCCAGGCTTGCCTGGTCAAGACACATATGGGAAGCAAAGCAATTAGGAGTTGATACTTCACAATCCCCTCCCCTTTTCTCTCTCTCTGTCTCTCCCTCTCTCTCCTTTCTCTAAAATCAATAAATTAAAAAAATAACTTAATAGGTTAAAATAGTAGAAATTTATTTGCAGTAATGATTGTGTGGATAGGTGCATTGACCATGAATTTCCTTTGCTTCATTTTGAAGAAGTTCAGGATATGCAACACCAAAATATGCTTCTTTGGCATATCAATTATTTTCAGCTGAAGACACTTGAGAACTAGCAGCTACAGTGGGGGGGGACCTCTCTGGCCTACCCTTTTCTACCTATAATGGCCCATAAAATTTCCACAAGAAAGATGCTCTCCTGTAGTAGGAAGAGACGAATATCTTGATCACTTGAGTCCGGGAGTCCATGCTGGAAGTCCCTTATCCTTTATGAGCTTTGCACCCCCCAATATATTCTTAGTTACTTCCTCACAATTTACTGTCCTTATCTCAAACCCCTTTGTCTTGTCATTTCTTTACAAGTTTATTTTTTCTTTGTCTAAAAGCTTTGTGCTCTGGTCCCTTCTCCAGTGGCAGAGAATTTTTCATTCCCCACAATGTATCAATAGCATCAGTAGGCCCAGGGACAGAAAAGGTCCAAATGGCTTCATTCACATGGTTGACAGCTGAGATTGCAGACAAGGGTCCCAGTTCTCCTTCATGTGAGCTACTCCACATGGCTACTTGGCATTCCTCATATATCATGGCATCTGGAATTCATGAACAACATATCAAGAAGATAGATTAATGTCTAATGTTAATGTTGCATGGACATGCCTGAAGTTAAAATGATGGGGACTCACACATCATGAATATCAAGGGGTTTGTGTCACTGGGAGCCCCTGAAGTTTAGCCTCACAGAGACCACTGAGACAATTTGCCATATTTTTTCCTTAAGATTTCTATTCATTCATTTTAGGAGGAGAGAGAGAGAAAGAAGGAGGGAGGAGCAGGAAGCATCAACTACCATATGTACTTTGACCAGACAAGACCAGGGTTTTAAACCAGCGACTTCAGCATTCCAGGTTGACACTTTATCCACTGCATCACCACAGGTGAGGCAGAGTTTGTCATATTTTTTTTGCATACTCCTAATACATGCACATACACATACACATGTTTGTTCCTTGAGAATCTCATGCTACAATAATATCATGCACACAATTTCTGTGTAGACTGAGTTTTACTAAAAATGATAAAGAACACATTAAAAATGTAGAATACAATAAAAAAGGAAGAGAAAATATGAGAAATATTAACAAACAGTTTTAGAGTTGTAAGGTCTTTCTACAATTTCATTCTTAAAAGTGTGGGGCAGGGAGCAGGTGGGAGAGGATATAGGGGAAATAAATAGTGATGAACAAAGATTTGACTTGGGGTGAACACAATACAGTGTATAGAGATGTGTGGTAGAATTGGGCACCTGAAATCTGTATAATTATGTTAACCAGTGTCACCCCAATAAATTCAATTAAAGCAATAGCTCTGGCCAGGTTGCTCAGTGGATAAAGCGTCATCCTGGCTCACTGAGGTCATGGTTTTGATCCCCAGTAAGGGCACGTAGGAAAAGCAATTGAATACACAGCTAAATGGAACAGCTAAGTGGAATGACAAGTTGATGCTTCTCTCTCACTCTCATTCTCTCTCTCTATCTATCTAAAATGAATAAATATTAATTTTTTAAAATGTGTACAGAAAAATACAGCAAATATGCAATTAACCAAATAGAGTAGAGAATAAATCAAGATAAACTTTTATCATAAATCTTATTGTTTAAACCAGCAGAGTTTCAAGCTATAGGGCAAATGCTCCAGAGGAATTCTCTGTACAGTCAGGTGACAGAAGTGACTAATAAAAGACTGTTGGGTTGTTTTCTAAATTTAGAAAGATGATATATAAGTTAAAGAAGAAAATCAAATCACCAAGATATTTTGCTTTTTCCTGGTGTTATATCAAGCCAGTATAATAGCCTTGGTTTTTATTTAAGAATCAGAAGCTGTTAGAAATTTGCTTATGACTTTGATTACTATGAAATAGAGAAAATTTTCAGATGAATTGTGTCTACAGGACATAAAATCATGCTTGATTTATAGCAGGCAATATTTATTTAATAAATAAATGACTGCAAATTAATCTGGTGATTAGTAGAAAAAATATCTTCAAACACAAAAGTAATGAGGGAAAAATACAAATAAAATCTGCTTTTGAAAAGACGGGGAGTTTTACATGATCTACATACTGAAATAGCCCACATAATATCTCCAGAGATGGGTTTGATATATCTACAACCACAGTATTGCTAAGGACACAGAATCCTAACACTTTTGCCTCTATACATGTGACTTGATCATTGAAGAATATTTTATATATGACAATATATATTTCCTTTTCCTCTAGGAGACCAAATCACTTAGAAACATGATTCATTAGATTTTAAAATAGTCATTTCTAGTTGGTAATGCTTTTGAGTTAATATTTTACAATATTGAAGGAGAGTGGTCATCAGTAACTAGTGTCCTCATATAGCTTGCAAGAGCAGTAAGTCATTCATAGAACTGAGTTGAGAACATAGCTTGGTGGCCACAATTTTATATCACCTTTTTTTAACAAAACTGTGATAAACCCCAGATATTTAAAGTTTTAAAAAGAATCACACCTATAATTTTTATTGCTCATTTTACAAATATTACTCATTTTACCTAACATATGAATTTAAAATGTATGCACTTGAAGTTTTAGATCAGATACTAGTAATAAAACAAAAAACCAATAGCCATTAAATATTCTTACATAACAAATACATGCTATAATGAACAAATTTTAATTTTGAGATGATCTATAATATATATAATTTATACATTTTTTTCTCAAGTTGTGTAGGCAAACAAAATGTAAACATATGCCTGACCAGGCAGTGGAGCAGTGGATAGAGCATCGGACTGGGATGAGGAGGACCCAGGTTTGAGACCCCGAGGTTGCCAGCTTGAGCGTGGGCTCATCTGGTTTGAACAAGGCTCACCAGCTTGATTCAAGGTCGCTGGCTCGAGCAAGGGGTTAATCTGCCTGCTGTAGCCCCCTGGCCAAGGCACATATGAGAAAGCAATCAATGAACAACTAAGGTGTCGCAACGAAAAACTGATGATTGATGCTTCTCATTTCTCTGTTCCTGTCTATCTATCCCTATCTATCCCTCTCTCTGACTCTCTGACTCTGTAAAAAAAAAATGTAAACAGAATATTCTTCTGATACTTCACATGATTATAAAATATTTAACTGCTTAAATATATATTTGTCTTATATTACAAGAGAACCTGGAAAAGCTCTGTCAACAACACAACAGTGCATACTCTAAGTAATACTATAAAAGATATAATTATGTACATTACCAAGAGGAAACTTCTGATGAATGAATAATTATATATTAGTTTAGGTCTTAAGTATATGGGCATATATTATTCCTTTTATAACTTTATGTGCAATTTTTATTTTATTTTTTATGTTCAATTTTTAAAGATATGCAAAAATTATAGAAAAAAAATGCAAGAGATTCAAAGACATATCCTTGAAACATCTTAAACATCTTCACAAAAATCAGTGTGAAAATATTTCCAAGCACAGGAATAAATTCCTCTGATAAACAAGTCCATTCATTCAACATGTAATATTAACTTTAGTAGAACATGATTAACCATAATTAGATCCTTTTAACAGCATAATCCATGAATAATCCTTGTCATTTCTTTCAAATTATTAAGGTATTTGAAAGATTAAATATTATAATGGATTATTTTTAAGTTTGAGTATTATTTTTGGTATTAAGACTTTAAATATTAGTGGGAAAGAAAGCTACTTAAATGAAAATCACTCCTTACCTGTGAAGAGCAGTGACCAAACTGATAAACCAGTTTACCTGTAAAGGAGAATTATTTTTATGTCAACTAAGATTTTTTTAACTTGATTAGCTGATAAGAGTACATATTTTTAAAGATAAATATATATACAAGTGGAAATAGAACATTTGTGAATATTAATGCATTTGTAAATTGTTTTAAATCAGTTATCAGAGGCACTAATAATATCATTGAAGACAAATTGAGTTTGAGTAATAGGAGTTCCAGTTCCAGACAAAATAGAATAAACTCCTTTCATAACTATCTCTTCTATTAAGTACAAGTAAAATCTATTGACATAATATAGCAAATAACATAAGAAGAATCTGAAAGTTGAAAAGAAAAAGGCAGATCTTGGGTTTTTGAGAAATGGGTGATCATTTTGCTTTTCCTATATTCTAAACTGAAGACAAGAAAAGCTGGCAACAAAGAAATGCCAACAGACACCAACCAAAATAATAATAATAAATAAATAAATAAATAAATAAATAAAAGGCACACAGGGGTCAGACTCTGTGATCAACAAGATGAAGAAAGAAGTTCACAGACATCAGTCAAGGAAAGAGAGCACTCCTCTCGCCTACTGTCATTGCCCAGTCTATAAGCAGCATGATCTAAGAAAGTGGTTTGAATAAAGTTGGAATGTTCAATATTACAATGGACTGAAAATATTTATTACTGTTTGGATATTTTACTATCTGAAAGTGACTAGATAACTAAGGATTTTACCCTAATTTTCCATCCAGGAAAAGAACTAAGTCTAGGAGGAGAATTAGTCAACAGAATAAATAAAAAAAGAAAGGAAACAAGAGTAAATATGCTTTGTGATTGTATCCTACAAGACATGTATGATCCACATGGCAGCCACAACAGAAGGAAAGAGTACAGACGAACAGGAAATCTATCCTTACTAAGAGTAGCATTTGGGGAAATAGTAATAAACTTTCTAGTCTGACCTGTGGTGGTGCAGTGGATAAAGTGTCGACCTGGAACGCTGAGGTCGCCGGTTCAAAACCCTGGGCTTGCCCGGTCAAGACACATAATGGGAGTTGATGCTTCCTGCTCCGCCCCACCTTCTCTCTCTCTCTCTCTCTCTGTTCTCTAAAAAATGAATAAATAACAATAGTTTTTTAAAAATTTTCTAGTGATTTTTTTTCTTTTAATTTTTATAAAATCATTACATTTTTAAAAAGCTGTAACAAAATGAGATTGATAGTGCATGGTTGCTTGGACCCCAAAGTCATGACAAAATGTCTTTTTTTTAGTTAAATACATAAGATTCTTTCAGAAAGATGAGATAGATTTTTACTGAAAACTTATTGCAGTTCTAGAAAATGGCAAGCTGTATTTAACCTGCAGTTTATTCTTTAAAATATCAACAGAAGTACCAGGAAGACAAACAA
This sequence comes from Saccopteryx leptura, assembly GCF_036850995.1. NCBI lineage: Eukaryota > Metazoa > Chordata > Mammalia > Chiroptera > Emballonuridae > Saccopteryx > Saccopteryx leptura. Next base: position 78,047,135 of record NC_089507.1, on the reverse strand, counting down.
TCCAATCCAAAAATGGGCAAAAGAAATGAATAGACACTTCTCCAAAGAGGACACACAGATGGCCAATAGGCATATGAAAAAATGTTCAACATCACTAATGATTAGAGAAATGCAAATTAAAACCACAATGAGATATCACCTTACACCAATCAGAATGGCGCTTATCAATAAAACAACACAGAATAAGTGCTGGCGAGGATGTGGAGAAAAGGGAACCCTCCTGCACTGCTGGTGGGAATGCAGACTGGTGCAGCCACTGTGGAAAACAGTATGGAGATTCCTCAAGAAATTAAAAATCAAACTGCCTTTTGACCCAGCTATCCCACTGTTAGGAATATACCCCAAGAACACCATAGCACTGTTTGAAAAGAAGAAATGCACCCCCATGTTTATGGCAGCATTGTTCACAATAGCAAAGATCTGGAAACAGCCCAAGTGTCCATCAGAGGACGAGTGGATTAAAAAGCTTTGGTATATATATACTATGGAATACTACTCAGCCATAAGAAATGATGACATAAAATCTTTTACAACAACATGGATGGGCCTTGATAACATTATACTGAGCGAAAGAAGTAAATCAGAAAAAACTAAGAACTATATGATTCCATACATAGGTGGGACATAAAGATGAGACTCAGACATGGACAACAGTTTTGGGGGTACAGGGTGGGGGGAGGAGAGGGAGGGGGTTGGGGGAGGGGAGGGGCACAAAGAGCATGGCTTTTCAGCATTTGCCATATTCCCCCTTTAATCTATAGACAGACAACAAATATTTACTTATGGTGTTTCCACTATAAAGACTGCTGTCTTAGGGACAAATGCTGATGAACTATTTCAGCAGTTCCTCCTTCTTCAAAGACTTATATGTCAACATAGAGCTCCATGTTTCATAGGACATACTCAAGCTCACTCCATGCTCCATGGAGCTTTAACACAAGGAAATGCCCTTTTTTTTTTTTTTTTTTTTTTTTGGTTGTATTTTTTCTTTTATTTATTTATTTTTTATATTTTTCTGAGGATGGAAATGGGGAGGCAGTCAGACAGACTCCCGCATGCGCCTGACCGGGATCCACCTGGCATGCCTACCAGGGGGGAATGCTCTGCCCATCTGGGGTGTTGCTCTGTTACAACCAGAGCCATTCTAGGGACTGGGGCGGAGGCCATGGGGCCATCCTTAGTGCCCGGGGTGGCTTTTGCTCCGGTGGGGCTTTGGCTGCGGGAGGGGAAGTGAGAGACGGAGAGGAGGGAGAGGGGGAGGGGTGGAGAAGTAGATGGGCGCTTCTCCTGTGTGCTCTGGCCAGGAATCAAACCCGGGAATCCTGCACACCAGGCCAATGACCCTACGGGTCTACCATATCATGCTTTTTACTTAAAAAAAATTAATTTTTACATTTCTTTTGAAGGCTGATGAACAGGAGACACCAAATCTTTTTCCCCTGCAAACTACTACCTTCTTTATTAGATCCAGCTAATAACACTGTTTTGTCTTTTTCCAAATAGCTCCAGATATATGGAAAAGATTTATATAGGCAGATGGGGATCCTCAAACCCCTCAGCAAGATCTTCTGAGCATGGCTTTTAAGATACCTAGAGGCAGAAAAAGCCCAATAGAGATCAGGGGAACTACCAGCTTTTAGGATACGCCCTTAAAGGCTCCAACGCCCCAAAGGGGTCTCATAGGATGCCATCTGGGTCCTGCTTCAATAATGGAAAGGAAGGTCATTGAGCTAAAGCCTGCCAAGCTTACATGCCTCTGCTGTGAGGAAACAGGGACACTGGAAGGTGGGCTTCCCCCTCGCTTCGCTAAGGGAGGGTTCAGTCTCTTCCAGCCCTGCTCCAGCCACCTATGACCTAACCTTGCCCAGAAAGCTGGGGTTTGCCACTGAAGGCTGAAGGTGCCCAGGGCCATTGGCCCCATCTATGACACTGTGGACGAGTCTAGGGTATTTCTTCCAAGAAGCAGGTAAACTGATCTCATTTGCACAAGGGCCACTTAACTATGTTTTGCCTGAATAGTCAGGTTTTTTATTCTTCCCTCAAAGATCTCTGTTGTGGGTGTTGATAGTCCTATTTTCTGCTGCTTTGCTTAATATATAGTGTTTCCTTTATCCCTCCTACCTCAATGTCCCACTCATATTTCAGGCTGGGACCTACTCCTAATTTAGAGCTCTCTTTCCCCCCTTTGCCAACTTGTATTATGAATTTACCTTTGCCACCCAGCTTAGTGTATCCCAAGGTTCTCCTTACCATGCCACAGTCACAGAGCTCCAGGGAAAAAGCAACATGGTCTCAACTCTCTAGGTAGAGGAGAACAGAAGCTCCATATCCACGCATGCTGCAAATGGCTTTTCCAGTCTACCTGAATCATTACCAGCTAGAAGCAGCAGTCATTGGGACTTGGACATGAGCTGCAAAGTATAGAAAGGTGAAAACAATTCCAGTGCCATGTGGACTTTTCCTGTGTGGACTTTTCCTGGACTCCTGCTCCCTGTGACAGCTCCTAACAGACTGAACTGTGATTGGGTTGCATTTTTTCAGGGATTTGGCATGGTGATGGGGCCAATTTGGACTTGGTGAACATGTTAAGGACACTACTCTTTTATGGATTCTTGCTATATTGGCCAAGAGTTTGCTTAAAAGCTTTCAATCACTGTAAAAAAAATAGAAGACTGGATAAAGAAGATGGGGCACATATACACCATAGTATACTATTCAGCTAGAAGAAATGATGACATCGGATCACGTACAGCAGAATGGTGGAACCTTGATAACATTATGCAGAGTGAAATAAGCGAATCAGAAAAAAACAAGAACTGCAGGATTCCATACATTGGTGGGACATAAAAGCGAAACTAAGAGACATGGACAGGAGTGTGGTGGTTACAGGGGGTGGGGGGAGGGAAGGGGGGTGAGGGAGAAGGGGAGGGGGAGGGGTACAAAGAAAACTGGATAGAGGGTGACGGAGGATGATCTCTCTTTGGGTGATGGGTATGCAACAGAACTAAATGACAAGATAACCTGGAAATGTTTTCTTTGAATATATGTACCCTGATTTATTGATGTCAGCCCATTAAAATAAAAATTTATTTATAAAAAAAATTAAAAAAATAGAACTACAAAAAAAATATCAACAGAATACTTTAAATATATCACTTTTTACTATTATATTTTTAGAAAATTTCAAGTTGCCCTAACAAAAAATGAATCATTCACAGTATATCAAAGAAGTTTATTTGTTGTCTGTTGTTAATATAAATGGGTCAGAAAACTTCATGTTAGGCACTGGGGAGAGTCCATCATACATGCCCAGAACTAGTGCTCCATAGTTCTCATTTATATCTATAATTGCACTTAAAAAATTTATATACACATGCACATACACACAATATACTATACTCTTTTTACTCATAAAATTATCACATATTATTAGAAAATTACTATAGAAATAAATATATTTTATAATATCAATTATTACTTTTTAGTGAAAACTTAACTTTTTTTTTGTATTAGAAGTCTTTAATTTGGAAAGCATGCATTACTGGATAATCAAAATGACTTGACTTAAGTCCTTAGTTATAATTTTTCTCATTTATAAGTGTTCAATAAGTTTTCATAAGAGAGTTAGGATTTAATTAATCATTTCACTCATTGAGAATAGAAGCTGCTAAAGCAGTGTAAAATCTGTTCACATATTTCTGTCACCAGAAATGTAGAGCTGTGCATTAATTTTTTTTAACTCTCATAAGTTAAAATTTTCATTGTAAATCAATATTAAAAGAGATTATCTGAAATGTCAGTGTCAGCAGTTGTGAGGTGTTTGTGACGGGGTGCATACAATTCAATGGCACAAGGAAAGGATGCACAGAGGAATTCTTCTATCTTCTTCATGGTGTTTTTATGAGTCTCATAGGATCCGGTAATTAAAACAGAATTATTATGACTAAACTAGCAAAAAGAATTGAAAAATAAAATATTATAAGAGGTTGATATGTGTATATTCGTAAAAAAAAAATTTTTGTGTGTACATATGTGTGTATGGAGAGAGAGAGAGAGAGAGAGAGAGAGAGAGGGAGAGGGAGAAAGAGAGCCCTAGTGTGGGAGATGATTTCGATTCCGGTCCCCTGGTATATTTAACATGCATTCTTTTTGAGTGTAGGCAGAATTCATGGGTATGAGAGGATAATTGCTGCTGTGATTAGGTTACATCATATAAGATAATGTCATAACAGACTGGAAAGATTGAACAAGTAAGTTGTAATGTCCTACCAAATGGCTAGGACGTGAGGGCAGCTTCTAGGAACTGAGAGTTAACAGCAGTGTCAGCACATTGGTATTCCTTTCTCCAGGCTCTAGGGACAGTCAGTTTTCTTACTTTTTTGTTTGTTTGTTTGTTTCTGGGTTTTGGGTTTTTTTTTATTTTAATGGGGTGACATTGATAAATCAGGGAACATATATTTAGAGAAAACATCTCCAGGTTATTTTGACATTTGAATATGTTGCATATCCCTCAGCCAAAGTCAAATTGTCTTCCATCATCTTCTATCTAGTTTTCTTTGTGCCCCTCCCCTCCGCCCACCCTCTCACTCTCCTTCCTCCCCCCTTCCCTTGTAACCATGACACTCTCGTCCATGTCTCTGAGTCTCATTTTTATGTCCCATCTATGTATGGAATCATATATTTCTTAGTTTTTCTGATTTACTTATTTCACTCTGTATAATGTTATGAAGGTCCATCCATGTTGTTGTAAATGATCCAATGTCATCATTTCTTATGGCTGAGTAGTATTTCATAGTATATATGTACCAAAGCTTTTTAATCCACTCGTCCACTGACCAACACTTGGGCTGTTTTCAGATCTTCGCTATTGTGAACAATGCTCCAACTCAAAATGGATAAAAGACTTAAATGTAAGCCATGAAACCATAAGCATCTTAGAAGAAAACATAGGTAGTAAGCTCTCCGACATCTCTTGCAGCAATATATTTGCCAATTTATCTCCACGCACAAGTGAAATAAAAGACAGGATAAACAAATGGGACTATATCAAACTAAAAAGCTTTTGCACAGCTAAAGACAATAAGAACAGAATAAAAAGACAAACTACACAATGGGAGAACATATTTGACCATACGTCAGATAAGGGGTTAATAACCAAAATTTATAAAGAACTTGTAAAACTCAACACCAGGAAGACAAACAATCCAATAAAAAATGGGCAAAAGAAATGAATAAACACTTCTGCCAAGAGGACATACAGATGGCCAATAGGCATATGAAAAAATGCTCAACATCACTAATCATTGGAGAAATGCAAAATAAAACCACAATGAGATGTCACTTCACCCCAGTCAGAGTGGCGCTCATCAACAAAACAACACCTAATAAGTGCTGGCGAGGATGTGGAGAAAAGGGAACCCTCCTGCACTGCTGGTGGGAATGCAGACTGTGCAGCCACTTTGGAAAACTGTACGGAGATTTCTCAAAAAATTAAAAATCGAAACTGCCTTTTGACCTAGCTATCCCATTTTTAGGAATATACCCTAAGAACATCATAGCACTGTTCCAAAAGGAGAAATGCACCCCCATGTTTATGGCAGTTTTCTTACTTTTTCTAGCTTCTAAAGTCCACCTACATTCCTTGGCCCCTTCTACTTTTCAAGCCATAAGGGTGGGTCATATCTTCAGATTGAGTCACTCTAACCTTTCTAACTCCTTCTTCCATATTAAAAAGGCTTTGTGATTACACTGGACCAAATCAGGAAAAGCTCCCTAATGTAAAGTCAGTTGATTAGCAGCATTAATTCCATCTGCTCCTTTAATTTTTCTTTGTCATGTAATATAAAATATTCACAAATTCCAGAGATTAGGGCATAGAGATCCTTTGGTACTATTATTCTGTCAAATATTTCAACAAAAAATGGATACTAGAATGATGAAAATGGATAACAGAAACATTCAATTTTAATGGTTTATTGTAAAATCTTATCACATTGCTAAGATAAATATTTCTAAAATTAAACTTTATATTTTTCTATGTCAGTTCTACCTTTTGCAGTATTTAATAACATAAAACAATTTTATAAATACAAATACTGTTAATATACTCTTTAAGAGATATTACTCTAAAGAGAAAACATATTTCAAGTCAACTAGTATTTTCTTAAGTTTATTATCTTTCAATAAGTTGTGTACTCTAATAATAGAATCTAAAATGTTTCCTTATTGCTTAGGATAATCATGTCTTATTTAAGTTTCCTTTTTTATTGAAAATTAATAAATTTTATTATAAAATGACATGTTTACTACTTATCTATTTAAATAAAAAGCCAAAGAAACCATTAATTTGGATTTTATAGTACAATATTTATGATAAAATGAGTAGGAATAAAATATATAATTTCACTTTATTATCCAAAACACCTCCATCACAAAAAAATAAATACAAGTCAATCTGACTTAAAATTACCACTAAAGATATTTATTATTCTATAAAATTATAAATGCAGTTATATACATATTTATGATCTCTTAGAAAACTTGGTTTGTCTGTGTCTTTATCAATTTAATTAAGCTTATAATATATCATGAACAAAATCTGCTCTAGTTCAAACAATGTTCCATTATAAACATGCCTATGAAATAAGCAAATAAGTTTCTTAGTAAAATCAAATTGTACAGTTGTTTTTTTGTTTGTTTGCTTTTTGCTCTAAACAAGAAAAAGTGTTAACTTGAGAAAGAAATACATCTAATCAGCTCTACAAATCCCTGTGGCCCTAGCCACGGGCAAGCAAGAAACATGTACCAACTTTTGAGGACAGACATCTAAATAATATATATTACCTAAAATATTATCAGACAAATAAAACTTACCTCAAGTTGTACACTTTAAAGTAAGTTGGAGGGAGACAAATGCTATATAATTAATTATAAATTAAAATAGGTCATATTTTATAAGAAAAAAATTTGTACACTGAGACTGACATGATTATTATAATCAGTGTTTTGGTTTGCTATCTTTGATGAATGTGGCATTTTTTTTGTTTTCATATTTATTTGGTTGCTTTTTTATTTATTTTTAATACTGCATTATGCCTTATTGCTATATTAATGGAGATTTTGAATTTAAAAATGCCTTAAGACTATACCTAAGGTCCTTTAAGTTTACACTTTAGCTAAACTAAACAATGGAGTACAGTCATAGTTCTCAGAGTAATTCAGTGGTTCTCAAAGTGTGTGCCAGGGCGCACTGGTGCACTCTAGAACAGGGGTCTCCAAACTATGGCCCGCGGGCCACATGCGGCCCCCTGAGGTCATTTATCTGGCCCCCGCTGCACTTCCAGAAGGGCCACCTCTTTCATTGGTGGTCAGTGAGAGGAGCACAGGATGCATCGGCACCCTGTGCTCTTGGAGTACTGTATGTGGTGGCAGCACAAAGTGCGGCGTCGCTCACGTACAGTACTACTTCTGGTGTCGCGGGACGCACGCGTCACCAGATCCTGAAGCACGTCATATCACTTGTTACGGCTAGCAGTGACAAATATGGAACCGGACATTGACCATCTCATTAGCCAAAAGCAGGCCCATAGTTCCCATTGAAATACTGGTCAGTTTGTTGATTTAAATTTACTTGTTCTTTATTTTAAATACTGTATTTGTTCCCATTTTTGTTTTTGTTTTTTTACTTTAAAATAAGATATGTGCAATGTGCATAGGGATTTGTTCATAGTTTTTTTATAGTCCAGCCCTCAGCAGTCTGAGAGACAGTGAACTGGCCCCCTGTATAAAAAGTTTGGGGACCCCTGCTCTAGAAGATTTCCAGATGCGCCCTATGGTATTCCAGAGAAATATGTGCCTGTTGGGGACCAAAAAACCAACAGGGTTTTTGGAGTGAAGATTTTTGGGGGACAGAGGTGTGGGTAATTGGCTGTAAACAAACAGTCTGCCCGACCCCCCACCTCACTTGCCTGATTAGGTTGCAAAAGGCTGTTAAGCTGTGGTGCTGGATTGTTTACACTACCCCCCATGTTCCCTGGAAAAACTAGAGGCAAGTTTCTTCTATCCTTTGTTTAGTGTAAAGTTAAGATGATACGTATGGTGGGGGTTTTCTGCACTTGGTAAAATTCTTGGGTTTCCTTGGAAACATGATCAAAGATCTCATTGATTTGCTAATAGTCCACTTTGCCATATAAATAAAGCAAGATGTGGTTTTTAGGCGTGCTTTGTTCTTGCCAGCAGCAATGACAGGGCCCTCCTGATCCTGTATTTTCTTAATTCTGCACCGTTCCCACTCGGAACCTGAAATCACTAGCTGCCCTGGTTCACAGCATGTGCCCATATATAAAAGTAAATATATTTACTCTATTATACCATTTCATTATGGAAATACTGCTCTTTTTGTTAACATATCATTAATATGTTTATTATTAAACATCATTATATTATTTTTTGATAAATACAGTGTGTCTGTAAAGTCATGGTGCACTTTTGACCAGTCACAGGAAAGCAACAAAAGATGATATAAATGTGAAATCTGCACCAAATCTCCCAGTTTCATACCTGTTCAGTGCAGTTCAATGTGGGCTCACACACAGATTTTTTAGGGATCCTTAGGTAGCTATCCCGTATAGCCTCTACAGACTCGTCACTGACTGATGGCCTACCAGAACGGGGTTTCTCCACCAAACTGCCAGTTTCCTTCAACTGCTTATCCCACTGAGTAATGTTATTCCTATGTGGTGGCGCTTCGTTATAAATGCGTTGATATTCACATTGCACTTTGGTCACAGATTCGAATTTAGCGAGCCACAGAACACACTGAACTTTCCTCTGTACCGGCCACATCTCGACTGGCATGACCATGGGCTGCTCCGCTGTATACACGGTGTTACATCATCATCTGCGCATGTGTACATGCTGCCGCATCATCCTACATAAACTGGGAGGGCTTTCCTTTTATTTGGTGCAGATTTCACATTTCTATTGTCTTTTGTTGCTTTCCTGTGACCTATCAAAAGTGCACCATGACTTTACGGACACACTGTACACCCAAATAAAATAGGTTTCTCAAAAAGCATGATATTAAAGAATCCGATTCTGGGCCCTGGCCGGTTGGCTCAGCGGTAGAGCGTCGGCCTAGCGTGCGGAGGACCCGGGTTCGATTCCCGGCCAGGGCACACAGGAGAAGCGCATATTTGCTTCTCCACCCCTCCGCCGCGCCTTCCTCTCTGTCTCTCTCTTCCCCTCCCGCAGCCAAGGCTCCATTGGAGCAAAGATGGCCGGGCGCTGGGGATGGCTCTGTGGCCTCTGCCCCAGGCGCTAGAGTGGCTCTGGTCGCAACATGGCGACGCCCAGGATGGGCAGAGCATCGCCCCCTGGTGGGCAGAGCGTCGCCCCTGGTGGGCGTGCCGGGTGGATCCCGGTCGGGCGCATGCGGGAGTCTGTCTGACTGTCTCTCCCTGTTTCCAGCTTCAGAAAAAATGCAAAAAAAAATAATAATAATAAAAATAAAAAATAAAAAAGAATCCGATTCTGGAAGTGAGCAAAAGTTAAGTGTAAATAAAGTAGGACTTGAAGGCTGACAGGCAGAATTTAATTTATAGCATTTTGCATCACTTATCACTGAACAATATGATTGGATTAGAAACCCATTCATGGAAGCTTCAAGTGATTTTGGTTTAACATTAACCAAAAGAAGAAGAACTGGCAGCTATATCCACTGATTGTGGATCGATGATTAAACATAAGAAATTGTCTCCTGAAGCCTTTTAAATTTCTATAAAAGAAGAATATGTGACAATATCTAAAAAAGCTTTGAACATTTTACTACAATTTTCAACATCCTATTTATGTGAATTAGGACTTTCTACCCTCAACACAATTAAGAGTAAAGAGAAAGGAATTCTTCAATGTATTGATGAGGAAATGAGAGTTTGCCTTTCAAATATATGCCCAAATATTGAAGAAATCACTAGGACACATCAGGCTCATCTTTCTCATAAACACAAAATTGAAAAAACTTAACATATTCGCACCGGAACCTGCTGAATTTTCTAAATCTTACTAAGAATATATATATGAATAACAAACAAGACCCTTACAAATTCAGGTTACAAGAGACTTACCAAAAGACAAGACAGGCTAAAAGTAAAGGGATAGAAAACAATATTTCATAAAATTTTTAACAAATTAGGCCCTGGCCAGTTGCCTCAGTAGTAGAGTGTGGGCCCAGAGTGTGGATATCCCAGGTTTGATTTCCAGTCAGGACACACAGGAGAAAAGACCATCTGCTTCTCCATTCCTCCCCCTCTCTCTTTTCTCTCTCTCTCTCTCTCTCTCTCTCTCTCTCTCCCTTTCTCCTGCAGCCATGGCTCGATTGGAGCAAGTTGGCCCTGGGTGCTGAAGATGGTTCCATGGCCTCTGCCTCAGGTGCTCAGAAGAGCTCAGTTGCTGAGCAATGGAGCAATGGTCCCAGATGAGCAGAGCATCATCCCCTAGTGGGTTTGCCGGGTGGAGCCTGGTCAGGGCACATGCAAGTGTCTGTCTCTCTGCCTTCCCCCCTGTCACTAAATTAAAAAAAAAATGAAAACAAACAATAAAAGGTGGGATAGGCCAGACCTGTGGTGGTGCAGTGGATAAAGTGTCAAGATTTTCTTCTTTTTTTAAAGTGTCAACCTGGAAATGCTGAGGTCGCCGGTTCGAAACCCTGGGCTTGCCTGGTCAAGGCACATATGGGAGTTGATGCTTCCTGCTCCTCCCCCCTTCTCTCTCTCTGTCTCTCCTCTCTCTCTCTCTCTCTCACTCTGTCACTCCCTCTCCTCTCTAAAATGAATAAATAAAAAATTTAAAAAAATTAAAAAGCTGGGATAGCAATAGTTATACCAGACAAAATAGACTTTAAAACAAAGGCTATATAATAAGAGATAAAGAAGGACGCAGCAATTCCAATTCCAGGTACTTATCTGAAGAAACCCAAAACATTAGATCAAAAGACATATACATTCATATACTCATTGCAGTATTGTTTACAATAACCAAAATATGAAAGCAACCTAAGTGTCTATAAAAGGATAAATGGATAATGAAGAAGTGATGCATATATACAATGAAATATGATTCAGCCATGAAAAAAAAGAAGAAAATCTTGCCCTCTGTAGCAACATGAATGGACCAGAGGGTACTATGCTAACTGAAATAAGTCAGACGGAAGAAGACAAATGCCGAATGATTTCACTTATATATGGGATCTAGAAAACAAAATGAACAAGTAGAACAGAAGCAGATTCATAGGTACAGAGAACATTTTGATGGTTACCAGAAGGAATAGGGGAGGGAAGATTTGAGTAGATCAGTGAAAAAGGTGAAGGAATTAAGATTTACAAATTGATAGTTACATAATAAGCATGAAATATAAAATACAACATAAGGAATATAGTCAATAATATTTTAATAACTATGTATGGTCTGAGGGGGATAATTTAGTAAGTTATATATATAATATCTAACCTGGGTTGTACACCTGACACTAATATAATATAGTACAAATATGCTTATTTCAAATTTTGCCTCAATGAAATTTTTCTTTATTGGTTAAGTCATTGATTAATTCCATTTTGAACATTATTTTTATTTCACCACTTAATGGGCTTTTGCCTACATGTTTTTTGAGATTTCGCATTTTTTGTTATAATTTTATGGGTGATATCACAGATTCTTTATTGACTCAACCCTAGCTCATTTCCCAAAGCAGTGCTACCACTTTTGCCAACAATATCGGATACTTCCAGAGAAAATTATTACAAAATCCCCTTGATTGAACCACAGTCATCTTCAGCCTTCTCAGACACTTTGTACAATCCACAGATTATTATCTTGTGTTATTTCCTATGATTTCCCTAGTGTTCAATAGGCATCATAGGTCTTACATGATGGTATTAGCTAAATCAATGAGCGAACATAGGAGTATGTTTCTTCACCTTTGTCTTACTATCTAGGCACTGATAGGTTCCACCTCTCTGACCCTGACTGCACTTGCCTTACCCACAATGCTCATCCCTTTGAGGCCTCAAAACTTTGTGGCAAAGGTAGCACCAACAGGAACTAGTTTCCAAAAGAAACAGAAGTCAAGTTTCCTGCAGCAGCATTCAGTGTTGATGACACCAGCCCTGTATGGGTAACAGAACAGTTGTCTCTTGACATGTTGTGATTCACTTTTGTCGGTTTCACTGTATTACGGATTTTAAAATTAAATATGCAGATTTTAAAATTATATGTATCTAATTTTGTATTGTAAATTTTTTGCTATATCTCAGGATTTTGCAGTATATACATATTTTTATATATTTATTATTTTAATAATTTGTGCGGTAATATATATAAGCAAAATAAGTATGGGAAAGGTTTATAAGAGTGTGGGGAGGGTGTATAAAGCCTTAAAATATATATGAATATTAAAGTAAATATAAGGTTGCTACTTCGCAGATTTTCGCCTATCGCGGGGGTTTTTGGAACCTAACCCCCACTGTAGCTGAGGAACTACTTGTGCTCTGTGGTGTGTTCGGGCATTGTTCCGTACTACACAGCATGCAAATCTAATTCTCTATCCCACCCAAAGACACTGTGAGATACTTACATTCCTTCAGTAAATCATGTTGATGCTTGAGCCAGAGCTGCCTTCAGTTGTTTTCAGTGAAGACCCCTGATTGACATTGAGCTTTTACCTAAGCAGACCAGTCACCACTTTTAATACAGATAATGAATAGGATCAGTGATCCAATAAAGGATAAAAGCTGCAATTTAAAGGAAAATAACTCTCTTGAGAAAATTGTGGTTAAAATGTGCCTAAAATTAAATTGTGTTTTAAGACTTTGAACGTGAAAATTTTAAGAAAGGAGCTTGTAGATTCATAATGGGAGGCTATATTAAAATTATGGGATAACTTTTTTACTTTTAACAAAGGTCTGCATTCTTTTAATCATGAAACATATTAAAAATGTGAATAATTTTATTTTATATTCACATTTAGTTCACCATAACACTCTTTTCCCATGATATATAATAATTGCTTTGTCTTAGATTTTACCCTGAATATAGTTCACAGTCATGTGGTATTTTGTGGGAACACAAAATACCAATGTACATAAAGTTTTATAATGTAAATTAAGAGAAGTCAAGTAAAGTGTTCATCTTTACATCTTTAGTCATTTACAAATGGACTTGCGTCAAATGACAGGAGCTACAGAAACTTGACAGGCATTATTTAATTAAGGTTCTTACTAATTTTAGTATAATATATATTACCATCCTCCTTTTAATGCTCAGTGTAACTAAAGGAAAAAAAAAATCAAACATTAGTCCAAAGTCAAACAGACACACAAATACATACTGCCAAAAAACATAAATCCAAGCTCATGAAGAAGAAAACAAGCAAATTTAACAAGAAAAAAAAAAGGCTTCTTGTATATCATCTTCAGTTAGTGTGAAAGCACATAATGATGGGAATAAAATTTATCTGCTCTGAGAACTTCAACTTTATTCTCTTAAAATTTCATCTTGCTGACTGAATTATAAGACCATTCAGGATATGTCTATCCTGCAGTGAATTCTAAGCTTCTTCTTCTTTTTTTTTTTTTTCTTTTTTTTTTCTGAAGTTGGAAATGGGGAGGCAGTCAGACAGACTCCCGCATGCACCCGACCGGGATCCAGCCGGCATGCCCACCAGGGGACGACGCTCTGCCCATCTGGGGCATCGCTCTGCCGCAATCAGAGCCATTCTAGTGCCTGAAGCAGGGGCCACAGAGCCATCCTCAGCACCTGGGCAAACTTTGCTCCAATGGAGCCCTGGCTGCGGGAGGGGAAGAGAGAGACAGAGAGGAAGGAGAGGGGGAGGGGTGGAGAAGCAGATGGACACCTCTCCTGTGTGCCCCAGCCGGGAATCGAACCCAGGACTCCCACACGCCAGGCCGACACTCTACCACTGATCCAACCGGCCAGGGCCTAATCTAAGCTTCTTGATGTCAAAAACTGTTACTGGTTTTACTCAACATCTTGTCCCTTAAACTCTCTTTCAAACCCTCCATGGGGAACAGAAACTAACAGATAGTCCAATAACATCTAGAGCTTCTGGTCTGGTTCACTGTCTTCCTGCTTCCTACTGGATAAGATAGCCAGCCTAAAAAGCTGAAAGTCTTTTATTTAAGCAGGTGTGAAAGTGCATGGCACAGTGGTTGGTATGCAGTTAGATCTTTTTTTCTTTTCCTTAAATTTACAGCAACATCTAAGCAGTTATCGCTTCATTTTATTTTAACTTGGTCTAACCCAGATAAAAGATGAAGCCATCTCACCTTGCACTATATGAAAAATAAAATAAGAAAGTAAAATATTTATTTGTTTGTTTGTCTTAACATCCTGATACTTCATTTAATAGCTGAAGCAAACACAGAAAATACAGCAGAAAATTCCAGAAAGGGCATGTATGTACTTGAAGGGGTTAGATTTCAGGAAGAAAAGAGAAGAATAAAAGAGAGAAAATGAGTAACAGGAGAAGCAGTTTAAGGCTAAGATCTCTTCTGACAGTTTTCATTATGTTTAGAAGTCAAAATGGAGTTCTGAGAAGGAGGACAAGATCATTTTAACAATTTTAGTTTGAATCTCAAGAAGGAGCAGAGGGTTTCCTTGTGTCTAATATTGGACAAGAGTTTCTCAGTGTCTACTACACGTGACAGAAAAGCAAACTCCCAGAGGAGATGTAAGCAGAAACAAAATATCAAGAATAAAACCCCAGGCCTCAGAGTGTGAAGATCATAGGCAGTATTGCAGTGTCAGGGGGTGAGGAGAACCAAGGAGCATGACGGTAGTTTACATACTCAACACATTTCATAAACAGAAATCAAAATTAATTGTCATTCTATCACTAGGATATTTTTGCAGTAAGAAGAGCTTGTGGTTCTTTTGTTTTTTCTTGGTAAAATTTTGCAACAATACACTACAGCAAATGAAATACAGGTGTGAATTAATCTTACAATTTCCCATAATCAATTTTTAGAATATTAGTATGTCTTTTCTTCTTTGGAAATGGTCAGTATGGAGAAATGGGTTAGAAAGAGATTGAAAGAACTAAATTGTGACATGCAAATGACCCAGGACTTTCAGAAATTGCAGTGAATATGCTATGCATAAGGAGATAAAGAGAAGTTATGTCAACTAAAGTATCTTAAAGACCCTTCTTATCATGCAGCTGTCTATCTCCTGAGGCAGTTCCATTACCTAACTATCTCAAATAGCCTCTGGGTTCTAGTGAATAGCAACAGAAGAATCTCATTTATCACTTCCTAATCCTAACTATAACTCATAAAGAGTATTGTACCCTTTTCCTACACTCATCTTCTTGGACAAAGGTCTTCTCCCCTTGAGGCTATTCCATTTAGTGATCACTCTGACATCATTTATGACTCTACATAATCAATCATATCCGGAATGGATGGAGAAGTCACTCATTAGTAAGTTCTTTATGATTCTGCTCATAATTGCACATGGTGATCTTTACACCTGTTCTAAGGCTTTGTAAGTCAATATCAATGTTTTGGAAGGCCCTGCAGCTATTTTACTATAGCAGAATATGGCAACCTGTGACCATATAATAAAATTTTAGTGATTAGAAAGAGCTATAAGCATCCCAGCCACTTAAACCTACAGAAATACATGATACAATGTCAGTTTTCTACTTTTTTTTTTTTACTTTTTTACCATGCAAATGCCTATATTTCTTCATGCAAACAGTTCACTTCAAATGTTCTTTAATTTACTCCCACTAAATAATGGAAATGTGTGGGCTTTTCATATGGGGTGATAAATGTAACTGAAAGTACTTCAAATCTAATCCTGAAAAGACATTACAGAACTATACAAAAAAAAAAAAAAGAGCATGACTTTGTAAACCTATAAACATTGTTTGAATCTTTGCCTGTATGGTTATGCACAAAATCCTTTACCTCTCTGAGCCTCATTACTTTAGATATGATACTCAATTTTTAGAATAGTGAGAAGTTTGTGAGACAATGTATGTGAAATATGTACTCTATACTTTTTAAAGTTTATTCTTATTTTTATTAATTATACATGTTTAAGAATTTAATAGTTTCCTTATGTAAATTCTAAGAAGTCAAGTCTCCCAAAACCAAGTGACTCACTAAAAAGATATCAGTCATACAATAATGTAAATTGTTTATAAATTGAATATAAACATGTATATGTAGAAATTTTATACATTTATAAAAATATATGTATGTATATAAAAATGAATATATAAATATTTTTATGTACATAAAACTACAAAGAAAGTGTGGAGAAGAAAGAAACATTACAATACTACATGTGTAGACAACATATACATGTACGTACATTAGTGAACATAGTATATATCAATAAATACATGTATATGTATACATATGTATATAACATATATAAGTATATGTAAAATATGTACCTATGTAAACATGCATATATTGTATAAATGTATATATGTATACAAATTAAAATTGTATACACATATATATGAATGTATATGTAAATGTTCTTAAAAATAAATATATGCATGTGTCAATATATATATATAAATGTACATACATATGCACATATATGTATAAATATATGCAAAACATGGCTTGATTAATAACTATACCTCTGGTCAGCAAAGTTTAGAAATTAAATAATTTTTAAATGATCAATCTGACTTCTTCAAAATAGTCACTGATTATATAAGTAATAGCTAAATATTTATTAATATAATGAAATAACAGCATCACATTTCCTTACTCAAAAAGACTTTATGAAAGTCTGTATTACTGAAAGTGGTGTTAGAAAATATGTAAACAGGCATTCTTTTCTTGTGTTTTTAAAATATTCTATATTGGTCCTAGATAAAATAGCAGTAGCTTCAAAGCCATTTTTATTTTTGTTTTTTGTTTGTTTGTTTGTTTTTGTTTTGTTTTGTTTTTGCATTTTTCTGACATTAAAAGTGGAGACACAGTCGACAGAGTATTGCAAGGGCCAAACTTGGATCCACCCGACATGCCCACCAGGGGGCGATGCTCTACCCATCTGTGGCATTGCTCAGTTGCAACCGAAGCCATTCTAGTGCCTGAGGTGGAGGCCATGGAGCCGACCTCAGTGCCCCGGCCAACTTTGCTCCATTGGAGCCTTGGCTGCCAAAGGGGAAGAGAGAGATAGAGAGGAAGGAGAGGGGGGAGGGTGAAGAAGCAGATGGGTGCTTCTCCTCTATGCCCTGGCCAGGAATCGAACCTGGGACTTCCACATGCTGGGCCGATGCTCTACTGCTGAGCCAACCGGCCAGGGACTCAAAGTCATTTTTAAATTCTCCCATAAAAGCAGAATTGCTAAGATAACAAGACTAATACAAACAAACAAATATAACAACAAGCAAAAATAAATAAATAAACAAGAGGCAAGAAATTAATAAAATAGAGAACAGAACAACAGTCTGACTGGAGGTAGCGCAGTGGATAAAGCATCAACCTGAGATGCTGAGGTCCCAGGTTCAAAATCCTGAGGTCACCAGCTTGAGTGCAGGGGTTGCTGGCTTGAGCATGGGATTATCAAGATGTTCTAAAGGTCACTGGCTAGAGCCCAAAAATCACTGGTTAGAAGTACAAAGTTGCTGGCTTGAGCCCAGGGTTGCTGACTAGCACCCAAGGTCTCAAGCGTAATCAAGGGGTCACCAGCTTGGCTTGAGCCCCTCTCTCAGCCTGGTCAAGGCAAATATGAATAGCAATCAATAAACAACAAAAATGAAGTAACTACAAGTTAATGCTTCTCATTTCTATCCTTTCCCACCTCTCTCCCTTCCTGTTTCTCTTAAAAAAAAAAAGAGTAAAATTAACAAATCTTAACTAGAAATAGAGGAGGGGGAAAAATCAAATTAAGTAAACCAGGAATTAACGATTACATCACAATCATAGAAAAATAAAAATTATTGGCCCTGGCCGGTTGGCTCAATGGTAGAGCATCGGCCTAGCGTGCGGAGGACCCGGGTTCGATTTAGGCCAGGGCACACAGGAGAAGCGCCCATTTGCTTCTCCACCCCTCCGCTGCGCCTTCCTCTCTGTCTCTCTCTTCCCCTCCCGCAGCCAAGGCTCCGTTGGAGCAAAGATGGCCCGGGCGCTGGGGATGGCTCTGTGGCCACTGCCTCAGGCACTAGAGTAGCTCTGGTCGCAACATGGCGAAGCCCAGGATGGGCAGAGCACCGACCCCTGGTAGGCAGAGCGTCGCCCCATGGTGGGCGTGCCGGGTGGATCCCAGTCGGGCGCATGCGGGAGTCTGTCTCTCTCTGTTTCCAGCTTCAGAAAAATGCAAAAAAATAAAAATAAATAAATAAAAATTATTATAAGGAATATGATGAATAATTTTGTATGCCACCAAAATAGCATAGATAAAAAAGATATATTTCTGCCTGACCAGGTGTTTGCGCAGTGAATAGAGCATCAGACTGGTACACAGAGGACCCAGGTTCAAAACTCTGAGGTCGCCGGCTTAAACGTGGGATCACTGGCTTGAGCACAGGATCATAGACATGACCCCATGGTTGCTGGCTTGAACCCAAAGGTCACTGGCTTGAAACCAAAGGTCGCTAGTTTGAGCAAGGGGTCACTCGGTTTGCTTTAGCCTCCTGGTCAAGGTACATATGAGAAAGTAATCAATGAACAACTAAGGTGCCTCAACAAAGAATTGATGCTTCTCATCTCTCTCTCTTCCTGCCTTTCTGTCCCTATCTGTCCCTTTCTCTGTCTCTGTCACACACACAAAAAAAAGATATGTTCCTAGAAACACACAAATTACCAAAATATCTCAAGATCAATGTATATGAAGTAAAAAGACCAAGTTAATATTCAAAAAACTTTTTACTTAAAAAATATCCAAGGCCCAGATAGCTTCATTGGTTACTTTTACCAAATACTTAAATAGTTATGACCAATTTTTCATAAACCCTTCTAAAAATACATAAGGATAAAATACTTTTCTACTCATTCTAGGAACCCAGTATTTCCATGATGTCAAAAGAAAACATTATAAAAAGAAAAAACGAGAAACTACAGGTCGGTATACTTTATGAATACAGACAGAAAAACTTTCAATAAAATATTGATAAACCAAATTGAAAATTATATAAAAAAAGAATTGTACATAAATATTAACAGCCTGACCAGGCAGTGGCACAGTGGAGAGAGCGTCGGACTGGGATGTGGAAGGACCAAGGTTCGAGACCCCGAGGTTGCCAGCTTGAGTGCGGGCTCATCTGGTTTGAGCAAAAGCTCACCAGCTTGGATCCAAGTTCGCTGGCTTGAGCAAGGGGTTACTCGGTCTGCTGAAGGCCAGCGGTCAAGGCACATATGAGAAAGCAATCAAGGAACAACTAAGGTGTCGCCACAAAAAACTGATGATTGATGCTTCTCTGTCTGTCCCTATCTATCTCTGATCTGACTCTCTGACTCTGTTAAAAAAAAAAAAGAAAGAAAGAAAAGAAAAAAGAAAAGATTTAACCAACCAGAAATACAAGGTTGATTTCACATACAAAGATCAATTAACATAACACACCATATTAACAAAAAATATATATAACTATCTAAGTAGTCACAGAATATATATTTTACACAAGCTCACACCCATTCATAGTTAATAACAACAAACTAGAAGTAGAAGGGAACTTCTCCAATTTGATAAAGGAATCTAGAAAAACCTCACATTTTATGGTTTAAGGATAAATATTTTATCTTTAAAAATCACAAAAAAATGTTTCTCTTCTGACTTCTATTTAACATTTTACAGGAGGTTGTAGCAGATGATTAGGCAAAGAAAACATTTAAAAATCATCCAAGTTGGAAAAGAGGAAATAAAACTATGTCTATTTTCATATGACATGACCTCTATGTAGAAAATTCTATGGAAACCACTAAAAATATACTTTCAGAACTAATAAGTGATTCAGCAAAGTTACAGGATATAATATCAAGATTAACGTTATTATTGAAAATGAAATTGAGAAATAATTACATTTACAAAAACTTCAAGTATAATAAAGTTTTACAAAATAAATGAAAGACTTGTACACTTAAAACTACAAGCATGATTAAAATAAATTTTTTTTAAATCTAAAAAATGAAAAGAAATTACATGATGAATCACAAAGCTTACTATTGTAAAAATGGCAGTATATCTCAAATTGATCTAGAGAGTTAACACAGTATTTATCTAAAGCTCAGCTGACATTTTTATAGAAATTAACAGGCTGATTCTAAAATTTATATAAAAATGCAAGAAACCCATAATAGCCAAAACAATCGTAAAAAAAATGTCAGAAGATTCACACATATTCTTACTACAAAGCTATATTAAGCAAGACAAATAAGCAGTATAGACTATAAGGATAAACATGTCAGTATAACAGAATTTAGAGTCTAGAAATAAATCCTTATATTTATGGTAAATTGATGTTAAGACAATTCAACAGGGGAAAGAATAGTCTTTTTAACAAATAGTGCTAAAAATACTGGGTACCTACATGCAAAATAATTGAGTTGGAAAACTTCTTTACACTTATTCAATAATTAACTCAAAAATGTATCATATATCAAAATGTAGAAGCTTAACCTTTAATACTTTTAAAATAAAACACAGTATTCAATCTTAGTGACCTTGAGTTAGACACAGCCTTCTTAGATATTAACACCAAAATCTCAGCTGATAAAGGAAAAAATAAATTGGATTTCATCTAAATAAAAAACATTTGTGGCCTAGCGTGCAGAGGACCCGGGTTCGATTTCCGGCCATGGCACATAGGAGAAGCGCCCATTTGCTTCTCCACCCCTCTGCCGCGCCTTCCTCTCTGTCTCTCTCTTCCCCTCCCGCAGCCAAGGCTCCATTGGAGCAAAGATGGCCCGGGCGCTGGGGATGGCTCTGTGGCCTCTGCCCCAGGTGCTAGAGTGGCTCTGGTCGCAACATGGCGACGCCCAGGATGGGCAGAGCATCACCCCCTGGTGGGCGTGCCGGGTGGATCCCGGTCGGGCGCATGCGGGAGTCTGTCTGTCTCTCCCTGTTTCCAGCTTCAGAAAAATGAAAAAAAAAAAAATGAAAAAAAAAAAAAAAACATTTGTGTTCCTAAGGATACCATCAAGAGAGTAAAAAGACAATGTAGAAAATAGAAAATATTTAAAACTTGAGTCCAAGTTACAACTCAGCAATAAAAAAATTCTCTTAAAAAATTAACAAAAGTTTTAACCAAGTATTTCCCTAAATTAAATCTACTAATCAACACAAAAAAATGTTCAATATCATTAGTCACTGGGGAAATGAAAATCAAAACAACATGAAATGTCAATTAACACTAAATATAATGTCTAGAATAAAAAAAGACAAGTGTTAAAAAAGATTTGGAGAAAATGAAACCTTCATACATCCTTAATGTGTAAAATCACTCAGTCACTTTAGAAATTTTTACTATCCTTTAAAGCAGTGGTCCCCAATCCCCGGGCCGCGGACTGGTACCGGTCTATGGGCCATTTGGTACCAGTTCACAGAGAAAGAATAAATAACTTACATTATTTCTGTTTTAGTTATATTTAAGTCTGAACAATGTTTTATTTTTAAAAAATGACCAGATTCCCTCTGTTACATCCGTCTAAGACTCACACTTGACGCTTGTCTCGGTCATGTGATACATTTATCCATCCCAAACTAAAGGCCGGTCCGTGAAAATATTTTCTGACATTAAACCGGTCCGTGGCCCAAAAAAGATTGGGGACTACTGCTTTAAAGCATTAAACATGAAGTTATTATATGACCTGGAAATTTCACTAGTAGAGAAATGATTTTCATACAGGAAATATTCAGCAATAAAAAGGAATGCTTAACATGGATGAACCTTGAAAACATTATGCTTAGTGAAAGAAGGCAGGCCTGGCTGGTTGGCTCAGCAGTAGAACATCACCCAGCATGTAAAAGTCTCTGGTTTGATTCCCTGGTCAGGGCACACAGGAGAAGCAACTATATGCTTCTCTACCCACCCTCTTCTCCTCTCACAATCATGACTCAAATGAGCAAGTTGGCCTTGGGCACCGAGGATGGCTCCATGGCCTCACCTCAGGCGCTAAAATAGCTCATTTGCTAAGCAATGGAACAGAGACCCCAGATGGGCTGAACATCAAACGCAGATGGGGATTACCAGGTGGATCCCAGTCAGGGCAAATGCAGGACGCTGTCTCTCCACCTCCCTGCCTCTCACTGAAAAAAATTTTTAAAAAAAGAAAGAACAAATATTACATGATTCCATTTACATATATGTTTAGAACAGGTAAAACTATAATGTTAGTAAATAACTTAGCAGTTGTTTGCTGAGAGAGTGGGAGGAGTTGGAGGAAATGGGGAGTGACTGCTAATAGGTCTATTTTGGGGGAGTTGAAAATGTTCTAAAATGTTTCCTGCTTTCATACTATTTCTAATAATAATGCCCCAGCCAGGACATTTCACCACAGCAGCAGAACTTGGTTGCAGCCTCCAAATGCCTTGAGAATTCCCAAAACTACTCCATTGTCCCGGCTCACCATTTTCCTTGATAGTTGAACAGGCCTTCCACAGGAAATTCTAAGTTACAACTATGTGATGTTTTCATTTAAGCTTCTACAGTGTGTCCGTAAAGTCCTGGTGCACTTTTGACTGGTCACAGGAAAGCACCAAAAGATGATAGAAATGTGAAATCTGCACCAAATAAAAGGAAAACCCTCCCAGTTTCTGTAGGATGATGTGGCTGCATGTGCACATGCGCAGATGATGATGTAACACCGTGTATACAGCGGAGCAGCCCACGGCCATGCCAGTCGAGATGTGGATGGTACAGAGGAAAATTCAGTGTGTTCTGTGGCTCGCTAAATTTGAATCCGTGACCAAGAGGAAAATTCAGTGTGTTCTGTGGCTCGCTAAATTTGAATCCGTGACCAAAGTGCAACGTGAATTTTGGCGCATGTATAACTAAGCACCACCACATAGGAATAACATTACTCGGTGGGATAAGCAGTTGAAGTAAACTGGCAGTTTGGTGGAGAAACCCCAAACTGGTAGGGTTCTGGTAGGCCATCAGTCAGTGATGAGTCTGTAGAGGCTATACGGGATAGCTACCTAAGGAGCCCTAAAAAATCTGTGCATGAGCCACATCAAACTGCACTGAATAGATATGAAACTGGGAGAGTTTTCCTTTCCTTTGGTGCATATTTCACATTTCTATCATCTTTTGTTGCTTTCCTGTGACCGGTCAAAAGTGCACCATGACTTTACGGACACACCGTATGTATTGATAGTGCTTAACCCTTCCCTATGTTTCACCAGGTCTAAATGTAGTAGTTTTTTACTAAAGTTATTAGCATGTTACCTCAGTGTCCCCTGTTTTCTCATTCAGGCTTTCAACACTTACGTAATCAATTCGTGTGTTTGATTTCCTCTGTTGAAACACCTAGTTTGGTTGTTCTATTGCCGTATAGGTCCTAACTGAGAAGATTCTTGGGCTGCTTGGCAAAGTTTTTGATGGCAGGCTAGATTCCATGCCAATGTGAAATAGAATCCTAGCAAACCATAGCATCAAGAGCCATCACAGTAAATTAAATTATAAGCAACTGTTTGTAACAAAGTGCCTGTTAAGTACCTCGACAGATAAAGTGGTTGTTGCGCTTTCCAACTGTAAAGTGGTGGTAATGATAACTTTAAGAGCTGTGAAGATGGAGGACTATTTCTTATTACATTTAAGAGCTTTACAGAAAGGAGATGAGAAGATTGAGTCTTTAAATTCCCATTTAAGTCACAAAGAACTAGACTTTCTATGGCAGACTCAACAGAATCACTTATTTCTTAAAGCCTTAGAGCCAAGCCTGCTAAAACTAAGACCCAACATATTGCACAGTTTGAAGAAGTAGAACGTTAAGGTGAACTTTCAGATTCACCAACAGGAGGAGCATTGATTGGGAAAGCTTGAGACCCTGAGATTTGGAATGAGAACACATGAGTGAATTTGAATAATGCCAAGCATTCTGAACCCCTTCGTTTTCCTAAGTCTTCTTTACCAGCAAAAGCTTACCCTCCTCCCATGTCCGAGAGAAACAACTCTGCCCTACTTAAACACTATGTAATAAACCCACTGAGGCAGTCACATAGTTAAGTACATGCCATGCACCTCAAGACTCACCAAACCCTCCATTATTAACTATACTCTACATTTAGTGTCAGATATCAACAGGCTTGAAAAGAACAAGAGTAAAGTCTAATGAGAAAAGTAGTCTATACTTCACAATAATTCAATGTTTTGTTAGTTTATATCACTAGAAACTTTGGGAAATTTATATGTGGCAATGAATTTTAAGAGTGTTAAACCATAAAGGAAGAACATGATTTTTAATTTTCCTAATGTTTAATAAGGATACATGTACCACAGACTGGATTTAATGTGGTGGCTCCAGCAGTATAGGCAGCTCTAGGACTTGCTTCAAACTAAAACATGATTTGAGAGTAGCCTAGTATCAATAAAGTTGTTTTCTTCAGTATAATAAAGGAAAAAATAAAATAAAGTTTCAGAAGACATGGATTGAAAGTAGATTTATGTGCAATAATTGCACACTCACAATTGGATGTGGGCCTAAGGATGCACTTTTTTTAAATTATTTCTATTTATTTATTCATATTTAGAGAAGAGAGAGAGAGAGAGAGAGAGAGAGAAGGGGGGAGGAGCAGGAAGCATCAACTCCCATATATGCCTTGACCAGGCAAGCCCAGGGTTTTGAACCAGTGACCTCCGGACCTCAGCATTTCAGGTTGATGCTTGATCCACTGTGCCACCACTGATCATGCCTAAGGATGCACTTTTTAATAAAATATTGAGAACTACATTAGCTACAGTGGCTGCCACCCCCCCCCCCAAGTGATTTTAAAAAGGAAGCATAAAGCCAAAGTCTATTATGAGCTATCCTTTAATGAAATCATACATCATCAATTCAAAGTATGTCATTGGCCATACTGATTAACCTAATTTTGTAAGAGGAAAATGTACAAGGGCATAAATACGTAGCAGGAGCAAAGATCTTTGAGCGCCACGTTAAAGACTGGCTACTACAATGTTTGTGCATTTGACTTTAAAATAACAAAAATAGTCTAAATAAATATGATGGAAAATTAAAATGAAATAAAAGTGTCTTGAAATCTGAAGCTAAATTTTAAATATGTATTTACATACAGTAATTATTTATTGGATTGCTGACCTAACCATAAAAAACTACTTGAAATGACTAAACACAAAATTTAACTGCCTTATCCTAGATAAATTCTAAATACAAAAAGAATTGAAAAAATAACTTTAAAGGTTTTTGTGTGATCGTGTTCTTGGTAGTAGTGATGACAATGTTTTTCTGGTAGTACCAATAGTGTTTTATATATATATATATATTATATATATATTATATATATATTATATATATATAATAGAATAAAGACAGTGAGTACTTATATTGAAGTCTTTGGGAACATAAATTTTCAGCATTGGTTGATAGGTGATAGAGATATAAAATTAATGAAGTTACATACACAATTGTAATTCAGTAGGTACTAAATTCAAAGAGTATAAATGAACTTATTAAGAATCGTATGTAGGCCCTGGCCGGTTGGCTCAGTGGTAGACCGTCGGCCTGGCATGCAGGAGTCCTGGGTTCAATTCCCGGCCAGGGCACACAGGAGAAGCGCCCATCTGCTTCTCCACCCCTCCCCCTCTCCTTCCTCTCTGTCTCTCTCTTCCCCTCCCGCAGCCAAGGCTCCATTGGAGCTAAGTTGGCCCGGGCATTGAGGATGGCTCCATGGCCTCTGCCTCAGGTGCTAGAATGGTTTTGGTTGCGACAGAGCAGTGCCCCAGATGGGCAGAGCATCGCCCCCTGGTGGGCATGCCGGTGGATCCTGGTTGGGCGCATGCAGGAGTCTGTCTGACTGCCTCCCCATTTCCAACTTCAGAAAAATACACACACACAAAAAAGAATCGTATGTACATTTGTTAGTTCTTCCCCTGAAAAGACTTAGAAAATAGGGTGAGCTTACTTTCATGATGTCACCAGTGCTCAAATTATAGTCTCAAACTATAATTTCCTATAGGTAGGAATCAGGGGATTCTTTAGGAAGTGTTTAATTTCAGTTCTGGGGAAGAAAATGTACAGATCAGTCTGGAACATTCTGTCAAACAAAAAGAAAAAGAAGCCATCAAAGACAGCTGGGGTTTAATTAAAAGGACCATAGACAATGTTAAGCATTTCCCACTGACCAAAGAGTTAAAATACATCAAATATGATTAAATCCATGGGTCATTAAGGCTCTTTAAAAAGTAACCATAAAAAAGAAAAGGGAAAAAATAGAAAGGTCATTGCTCACCTCTGGAAGATACAAAGCCATTAGTTCGTTATTTTAAAAACTGGTTAATATAAGAATAATTAAGTACTTCTTCAACTTGTCCTGTACCAACTGTATTCCAGGAAAACCAAATATATCTTTAGAATTTTCTCATAACTATGTTCTAGATAAGAAGTGAAAGAAGTATAGAATATTACCATTTTGCAGTTTTTAATAAATTTATAAATTTAAATAATTAATAGATTTGGAAAGAAAAGCAAGTGTTTCCTGATGAAAATACACAAAATTACCTCTGAAGTATTTATTTTTACAAGAAAATTTTACCTAAATATAATCAGGCCAATAGATTTAACTCCCATATATCAGAAAATACAGAAATCAGAGAAGTATATGACTCCACAGGAAAATTTAAACTTATGTGAAGTCAAACAAATGATTGTTTTTTTAAAATAAAAATTGCAAAAAAGAAAAAGGATTTATACTGGAAAATTGAGAGTTTAAAAGATATCTACCAATTATAATGTGTGAGATTTGTTTGGCTTTTGATTTAAACACTTTTATGAGACAACTGGCAATATTTGAATATTTTAATATCTTTTGCTGGTATTAAAAATGAATTACTAATTTTAGTGTGGTACTGATATTAACATTATTAAAACATTATCTGCTAAATATATGTATTGAATATTTAAAAAAAATTATTTAGATTTTATTTATTCATTTTTTTGTGACAGAGACAGAAAGACAGAGAGAGGGACAGATAGGGAGAGACAGACAGGAAGGGAGAGAGATGAGAAGCATCAATTCTTTGTTTCGGCACCTTAGTTGTTCACTGATTGCTTTCTCTCATGTGCCTTGACTGGGGGCTACAGCAGACCAAGTCACCCCTTGCTCAAGCCAGCAACCTTGGGCTCAAGCTAGTAAGCCTTGCTCAAACCAGATGAGCCCGCTCTCAAGCTGATGACCTCGGGGTTTTGAACCTGGGTACTCCTTGTCCTAGTCCGATGCTCTATCCACTACACCACCACCTGGTCAGGCTATTTATTTAATTTTAAGGAGAGAGGAGAGAGAGAGAGAAAGCAAGAGAGAGAGAGAGAGAGAGAGAGAAATGTGGGGGAGGAGCAGGAAGCATCAACTCCCATATGTGCCTTGACTGGGCAGGCCCAGGGTTTTGAACTGGTGACTTCAACATTCCGATCAACGTTTAATCCACTTGTGCCACCACAGAGCAGGCTATGTATTGAATATTTATAAATAAAATTATAGATATGCTTCAAAATAAAATCCAAGGAGAAGAGTAGTGGTATAAATAAAACAAAATTGACATTGATTTGTGAGTTGTTGAGTTTGGGTTAACAGTCATAGGGCATTAAGTTATATTTTTTCTTTACTTCTATATTTAGAATTTTTCAGAATAAAACTTTTATTTTTATTTTCTGTATGTTTTAAATCTTTTTCTGTAAGTCCATTAAAATATGACTTTTAATATTTATAGTAGTATCATCACACTTATATAAACCCACTTTAGTATATACTTTCTTTCTGGCAACTTCTATGATTAAAGTAGCTTCCACTTGATTTATTTTTTCCTGGCACTTCAGACACCAAAAACCTTAGAGATTAGCCATGGCTTTATGCCCGGGCTTTAAGACATTAGGTTAGAGCTAACAATAAAAGTAATGACTAAGCACCGTCTATTATTTACCTTTAGTGAGATGCTCAAAGGGTTTTGAATTAAACAATTAACCAAATTATACTTGGCTGCAGGTAGTCACTTAATTTTTCAGTTCATTGACTTTGATAGTCATAGAGAGCATGGACTGTAGAGAGACTTGACATAGATACTGACAAAGTGCGTTAGTGCCTTATCATTATATCTCCAGTTCTTTGCATATGCCTGGCACACAGAAAATGGTGAATAAATTGTGATTTATCATTGAAAGAAGGAAGAAAAAAGGGATTAAGGAAAAGAGAGATAAAGAAAGGGAGAGAGGGAAAATTAAAATGAGCTGTACCATTTATCTATTGCCCCCAGAATATTTATATATTTTAAAAACAACAACAAAAAAAAACAAACAAAAAACAGGCCCTGGACAGTTGGCTCAGTAGTAGAGCATGGGCCCAGAGTGTGGATGTCCCAGGTTCGATTCCTAGTCTGGGCACACAGGAGAAGCGACCATCTGCTTCTCCCTTGCTCCCCCTTTCACTGCTCTCTCTCTCTCTCTCTCTCTCTCTCTCTTTGTCTCTCTCTCCCTATCCTGCAGCCATGGCTCAATTGGAGTGAGTTGGCCCTGGGCACTGAGGACAGTTCTCTACCTTGGGAGCTAATAAGAGCTCAGTTGCTGAGTAAAAGAGCAACACTCCAGATGGGCAGAACATTGTCCCCTAGTGGGTTTGCCAGGTAGATCCCAGTCAGGGTGCACACAGGAGTCTGTCTCTACCTCCCCTCCTCTCACTGAATATAAATAAATATAAATAAATTAATCAATTAATAAACAAAACCTTCATAGGATACAACAATAAGCTTTCAATGCCCATATGCCTGGGTTGTTTTCTAGTTAGATCTGCTGAACTTTGCTGTATTCATTCTACTGACATTGAGCTGAATTAGGCAGGACTCAGATGGGACAACTGGAATAAATTGACTTGCCTACATCTCTTCCATGCCACAGGCTCTGACCAGGCATGGTGATGGAAGCAATGCAGGAGAGAATCCAAGTGCATTCACTCAAGCACTTTCTCAGCTTCAGTGTGGTCTTCTTTGCTACATCCTACTGACCTAAACTAGCCACATGGCCAATCCTAGAGCACTGCAATTAAATGACAAAGACAACAGATACAAGAAGGAGGGGAAACTGAGGCCATTCCTAGTAATCTACCATAAAATAAGTAAAGATATTAAATGCATAACAGGTTGCATTAGAATTCTGAATAACATTTGTTTTCTTTGTTATGTCTAACCCTTAAAGACAATTGAAATTGTGACACGAATTAACTCGATTAACTTTGACTTTGATTTTTATGTTCAGTTGGAGTTTTTATATCATTCTTTTATTAATTAAACAATTACTTTCAGAGCCTAACCTTTTTGCAACAATATTTATTAAACATTATCCTGCTTGCTAAATATTGATTCAACAGCAAGTTTGGTCACAGATTCCTTGTCTACCTCAGCACTATTTCCTATTTAACACAATTATCCATATACAAGAGATGTTTTGTGAGAAGCAAGAGTTAGCTCGCTTTTCCAATCTTTATATTTCCTCACATGTAGAAGATAACCCCACGGACTAATGTTCCTGCCCTCTCTATCCCTATTCTGACTGCATCTCAGGCAGAGTGATGTTCTTACCTAGTGAGCATGGGGGAAGATACCGCATACTTGCGATTTCATTCCTCTGTTTCTCTTTCTCACAGGAGAACAGACCCTGATCCTCAAGGAAGTGTCTGTCACTATGAGAAGTATCTCACCTAATTTGGGGTTAAACATTAAGAAGTCCACTTGCCTTCAGATATAAGTAAAGTCCTTCAATATTCATTATATCAGTATATTAGATATTTTGGGTTCTATCTGTCTGATTTTGATTCAGAATTTGTGTGTAGAAAAGGTATGTTATTTATGGCTCTCTGTCTCCAAAACACATCCCCAAAATTATATTTTACTTTTTCTTTAGTGATATATTCTCAAATTCGATAGTCATATAGATTTGGTATAACCCAAAAGAAAATATGTTACCCAAAGCACATAATCTGTGGCCTCATAAAAAGTTTTTCTGAGATAGCAGTGCATACACAGTGGCAAACAATTGAGAGAAAATGAATAATATAACTAATTATGGAATTTATAAAATGCTGAATATCCAAAGCTATAAAATATTAAAATTACTGCCTTTCTTGTGTTTCTTACACTGTCAAATTTTGTCTGCAGACTTAAAGACATTCTCAGACTGAAAATTTTAATAACTTCCATTTCTAATATATTTATTTTTATTTCGCAAATATACTTCTAACTTTAGTTCTGTATAATGTATTTTTACAAGTATTTTTCCAAAACCAGTTGTATAAATATATATAAAGATATCTGAAATGACTAGCTAATTTTGCAAATAAAGATGCTGTAAATAAAAATTTCAAGTGACATCAGCTCTGTCCCTGCTTGAAAATAAGGAACAGTTAATTTTAGTGTTTTACATGACTTACACTTGTTTGCTAACAACATATATTAAAGCTTATTTTTAACCATCAAACTAGTATTTCCCAGCCCTGGCCAGTTGGCTCAGTGGTAGAGCGTCGGCCTGGCATGCGGGGGACCCGGGTTCGATTCCCGGCCAGGGCACATAGGAGAAGCGCCCATTTGCTTCTCCACCACCCCCCCTTCTTCCTCTCTGTCTCTCTCTTCCCCTCCCACAGCCAAGGCTCTATTGGAGCAAAGATGGCCCCGGCGCTGGGGATGGCTCCTTGGCCTCTGCCCCAGGCACTAGAGTGGCTCTGGTCGCGGCAGAGCGACGCCCCGGAGGGGCAGAGCATCGCCCCCTGGTGGGCAGAGTGTTGCCCCTGGTGGGCATGCCGGGTGGATCCCGGTCGGGCGCATGCGGGAGTCTGTCTGACTGTCTCTCCCTGTTTCCAGCTTCAGAAAAATACAAAAAAAAAAAAAAAAAATAGTATTTCCCAACATGTAATAAAAGGCTTTGTCCAACAGTAAGGAAATTGTAATTGAGTTCAATCAAGGATTACTTATTTTGCTCCATATACATGTTGTATACTAACAGAGTGAATTAAACATTGACTTGTACTGTGCTTTTTTTTACGATCTATTGTACCTTCCAGTGGTAAGGAATGACATAAGGAAGATAAAATCTGTCATATGTTACACTTCACAAATTATTTCCATAGAAATATAGAGTTTATTTTCTTTCCTGGTCGAAAGTATTAGAATAGTACTCATTACTGATTTGAAATTTCAATAAAATTTTTCTAATGAATGAGAAGATTTTGTTAGTCATGCATGTATTGTCTTTTTTTTCTGATATGAACTGTTTTAAAATGAACGATTTATTTGTCTTCAAAAGGTGATGGATTCTGTGAAGGAGAAAAAAACTACAATAGCTTTAAAAGACAACTATTTGCCTTAAGTGCTTATTTCAATATTTTTTTATGCAAAAGCTAACATGCATCAAAAATAGTTTTCTAGTTTTATCGGTGTCAGGTTTACCATTTCGGAAATGTATGAGGTATAGGAATCAAATGGAAGGATTGTGGCTTCTCATGCGATCCTAAACCTGGTTCATAATTTAAACATACTGAGATATGTGATAGTGTGAGATAAAAAGTAACATTGTTTTTCCTACATTCTACTATACTGTGGGTCTTTACAGTTGTATTACATACTGAGGAACAAAGTAAATATAACAGTACTTATATTGCATTATTTTCATATTACCTCTTCTCTAGTATGAAATTGATTAATTTATTTGAATAACTCCGTTTGAGCAGAAGGAGAGACATAGCTTATTTTACTCTGTTTAAAAGTGGTTTAAATGCCAACTCCAATATAACATGTAAATGCTGTTACCAGAGTACTCGAGATAGAACTTTCCTGTAACACAAGCAAATAGACTCATTTATATTGTAAAGTAGCACTGATTGACACTGGCTAGGGAGCTGTGAGGTTAAAATATAACTGTGGATTTAATGTTAACATCTATTTTTTGTTTATAGAAAATTATATTCACAGAGCAAAGATTTACCATTTTAATCAGTGTTGTTCTTAAGACGTTTTGTTTTCAATTCACAGTTGCTATTATACTCAGATTATTTTATAGCTCACATAATTCAAGAGATAAGCATAAATTTTAAAAGCTTAACCAATGTTTATCATTTAAAAATATGTAAATGTTTATGTACCAAGGGTAAAACTATAAATAAAAATCACTTCTTGAAAAATAATTTATTGTTCTTTTATTTAATCATTAAACATATATTAAGTGCCAACTCATTATATGTTGGCTACAGCATTGTCTGTAAGAAACAAAACAAAACAAAAAAATGTATAGCACACTTAATTGACCTCTGTACTTATTTCAGGATACAGGTGATAATCTTAACTGTATTCACAATTTCATAGATGAACACACTGTTATAATCTCAGTTTCAGAGATGAGCACGCTGACATTTAGCAATATTATATAATTTCCCCAGATTATACAACTGGAAAGTGGCAGAGAATTAATCTGAACTAATACATTTGGCACTATACCATAAACACTTCTTCCTTTTCTCACCACATCTTTTGTTTGCTCATCTCCACTTGACTTTAATTTTGAGATTATGTTTATACATTTTTCTCCTCTTGCAAATGCCTTATGGCAACACATTAACTGACACTCATTAAATGTGGTACTCTCAATAAAACTGGAACAGTCGCAGTAAAACATTTTATCAGTAGATTTTTCCTGACCATCCTACTAAAAATTATACCTACATCCCACCCTACTCTACTTTTCCCTAAATTTCAACCCTGTTTATCTTACTCAACTTATGACTGTCTATAACATGCATATTTTACTGGTTTATTATTGTCTCTTTTTCTTCACTAGAATCTAAGCTATATAAAATAAAATGGTTTGTCTATTTGTTAACTTGTGTGCTTGCTGAGGCAAAATAATGCCTGAAACATACTAGACATTTACTAAATATTTGTTGAGTGAAATAATTAACGAACAACCTGCCACAGAGTGTGGAACAGACAGCACAGAAAAACTAGCTTGAAAGCCAACATGGTGGCAGTGAAAAGAGAGGAGGAAGTAATGAATCTAAGAAGCATTTAGTAATTAGGTAGGGAAGGTTGATCTTGCTTACAAAGTAGATAAGTATTAGACATTTCTCTTTAAATGGGTAAAGACTTCTGTGACTTCAAATGGATTCATGAAATATTAGAGTTGGGAAAGCTTTGATTCCAAAAACATCTCATTTATCATCTCCTTAATGTACCAAGGAAGAGACTGAGGTCTGGTTGGTTAAGTAACATACATAAGGTGCACCAGTCTCAAAATTCTCCTTATACAACATGGTTGTGTGGTAGATGTGTGGTAGACAGCAGCAAATAGATTTATAATATATCACTGTAATCTTTAACTTAAAATTTAATAGGAAGCTTAACCAGGTGTTTCTTAATGTTCTTTTCTAATTTTGCAAAACTGCCTGGCAAATTATGAGCATGGGACCCAGAAAAATGGCTAAATTGAGTCTAAAGAGATAAACCATAAAACCAATTAAAGAAAGAAGGTTCGTGGGAGTTCCAAGATGTTAATTTTTACCCTGAATTCATTTGGTTAACAGGATTTGTTTCTCCATTAAAATAGCACAGAAAAGTATGGCTTTGAATTTAACCTGCTATTCACTATTTAGATATTTTCCTCACACTCCTCAGCTGCCACCATATCCCATACTTGTTTCCCAGACAGAAAACAAACAAACAAACAAACAACACTAAGTTTGATTGACTTCTATTCATTGGGAGGGTATGAAAATCAACAACTTTCCGAGAGCCAGGAGGTGTCACTTTCTTCTAAGGCCTTTCAAAATTAGAATAGGTGCTATTTTCTGCTGTTAATTGAAGAACTCAGGTTGATATATGTGTTCATGTTTACATAGCCCACCCTAGTTCATCTTTTAACATCTCCTGAATATGACGCTTAATGCTTGTCTGACCACACATGGTAAGTATAACACCTTTGAGTTTTTTATCTACCTCCGGTGCTTGCAGGATTATAGCTCAAGGAGTATTTACAATGACCTTTCTCCTGATCTGGTCCCAGCTCCTAACCAGGTTTTTACCTTGTTCATATTCATTCCACAATCCCTCTTTAACCTGTGATATTTTCTCTCCCATCTTTTTTCTTGGCTGATGATCTCAGTTCTTATTTCACTAAGAAAATGGAAGCAATCCAAAGAATTTCCACCCACACTTACCATACATTTCATGTCTAGCTGTATTTCACCTTTTATCATGATGCACTCTCCATGAACCTATCAAAGGTCAACCCCTCTAATCTTTCAATATCATATATTAAGAGACACTATTCCTGCCATTGTTTTTTTCTCTTCAGCATTTTTAATTCTTCCTTTACATCTCATTCTCATCAGTTTTCACATATACTAAAATATTTCCCTTTACAAATGGTTCCCTTAAAAGTATATATTGTCTAGCTACTAACCAATTTATCTTATTTTTTTATCATAAAATCTCTTTAAAGAGTAAATTACTTAAGAGGGTATTTGGTTTCATACTTTTTCTCTCATTCTCTGTTAAATCCACTTTATTATCCCCTGATTTCCACCAAAGAATATTGATAGCCAGTGCATTGCTGAATTCAGTGTTTACTCCATATTAGCAGAAATTGACAGAATTGATCATATCTTTCTTACATATTGGAATATGTCACTCAGTTTCAGACACCCACCTCTCTCTTAGTCCTCCCACCACTGTACTGGCTACGTCTTCTCAGTCTCCCTTGCTGACCCTCCATGTCCTCTATGACTGCAACCAAGAGCTCAGTTCTCAGTCATCAACTCTTCTAAACACACCACCTTCCTGGGGGAACTCATTCCACTTCATGCCTTTAATAAACAAAAAAAAAATCACAGCACCTGAATATATACCTGCAGTCCAAACCACTCTCTGAATTGCACATTCATCTGCATTTTCCACATCTCCACTGAGATCTCCAATAGACATCTCAAAATTAAATGACTAAATTTTGAATTATCCCACATCTGCTTTTTCCACATTTTTCTCCACCTCAGCAAATGTCAACTTTATCATTCCATTTGTTCTGGACAAAATCTTTAGAGTAATCTTTGACCCTCTCTTTCTCTCATATCTTACATCTAAGTCATTAAAAAACATATAGGAGATAGCTTCAAAATATAGTATGTTCTAAAACATAACCATGTTTTACTACTTCTACTGTTACCACCCTAGTACTGACCATCATTATTTCTGAGATTACTGAAATGGCCTTCAAACTAAAATCCCAGAGTTTATCCTTATTCTCCCGCCTCAAATCTATTTACCGCAGAGATAAGTCACAGCCATCTTTTTAAAATCTAAGTCAGATCATTTCTTTCCTAAGCTAAAAGCCCACATGGCTTTCTATCTCATTTAGAGTAGAAGGCAGCCATGTCCACTAGGTCTGGTTCCCGGCTGCCTCTCTGACTTTGCTTTCTCCACTCTCTCCTTGCTCCTTTGTTCAGTTGCACTGACCTTTTTGCTATTCTTCAAATAGACAAAACTTGCCACCTTTTTGTTATGGCTCTTGCCGTTCCTTCTCCATGAAATGTTCTTGTTCCAGTGTCAACTTTCACACTCCTTCCTGTTGATCTACTACCATTTCATAAGCCAGGCTTTCCTTAGACTCTCCATATGAAATAACAACTCTCCCTCTTTGAGTCTTCCTATCTCTTTATTTAATTTACTTCAGTAGAACTTTCCACCACTTGACATATGCCAGTCTCCTAAACTACAAATGGGGGTCAGAGTCAGAGTGAGAGCACTCTTTTGCTCACTGTTTCATTTCCAGCATGTGTAACAGTACCTGGTAAATAGTAGATGTTCAGTGAATATTTATTGAATGCATAAATGTCACTTTTCTTCTCAACCAAACAACACTTCTATACTTTCTAACTATACTCAATTCTCTTTTCTGATATTTTAATCAAAATAACAGAAAATTCAGTGGACGTTTCCACAGTGTTAAATTTCTACTGAATGTGCCTTGGCAAAATGGTTCCTTTAGTTTTGTAATCTCCTTGCATTCTCACCTTGGTTCACCCTTCCCATATTCACCAGCATGAATTTAGAAACTTAACTCAGTACTGTTTATTTATTAATGATCTTCTATAAACTTCATAGCAAATTGTTGAAAATAATGGCCACCAGATGTAAAAATCACAGAGCTAAAGTCACAAGTATTGTACTGTCAAGTCCAAAGTAGTCCTCAACCTCTCTGCCCCGATTAGAAGAGCAGATGTAATACATAATAATATTTGCTTACTTGAAAGAGCAAGTGAAACTTGGTCCCAGATATATATAAATAATCATTCTGAAAGATTAAATTCCTGGTGCAGAAAACAAAGACAGTAGAGCTAATTTCTTTTGTAACTAGGCAAATAGTCTTTTTGGAGGTTACGCAGCCATATCAGTGCAAGCATTTGGTTAATAGTAGGTGAATCATGGGTGTTGGCACCACTGGATCTAGTTGGTTGAAGTTTAGAACAGGTTCAGGAACCTTTTTATGCAAAGGAAGATAGTGAATATTTTAGGCTTTACTGGCTACATACTGCCTCAATCCATTTCTTCTCTTTAAACAGCCCTTTTTAATATATATATATTACACACACACACACACCATTCTCAATTCCAGGATTATACAAAAACAGACACATGCTATATTTGACCAATTGCCCATAATTAACTAGGAATTGAGGAATGTTCTAGCAAACTATCAATCAATAGCAAACAGGTAATGGAAAATGTAAGTGTAGGCCACATTAAGTTATATGGAATTTTATTTTAAGTGACCTTATAAGAGATATTGGATGAAGTTCTAGTCAGGTGGAGAATGGATATGGTATAAGATAGCTCTTACCTGGCCCAGGCCAGTTGGCTCAGTGGAAGAGCATTGGCCTGGCTTGTGGAAGTCCCAGGTTCAATTCCCAGTCAGGGCACACAGTAGAAGCAACCATTTGCTTCTTCACCCCTCTCTTCTCTCTTTTCCTCCTGCATCCATGGTTCAAATGAGCAAGTTAGCCCTGGGCACTAAGGATGACTCCGTGGCTTTGCCTCAGGCACTAAAATAGCTCAATTGCCATGCAACAGTGCAGCAGCCTCAGATGGGCAGAACATCAGCCTAGATGGGGGTTGCTAGGTGATCCCCATCAGGGCACATATGGGAGTCTGTCTCTCCACCTCCCTGCCACTCACTTGATGGAAAAAAAATAGATAGCTCTTACCTGAGAATTGGTGTTAAAGGCCTGAATCTTATTCCTGACCTTGTGGAAAGCATGGTACACAGAGATTTGCCTGCTGGGAAGAATCCAGATGAAGTAGTTTACCATGTATGTAGCCGTCACTTATTGTGTTCATATTTTTATTAAAGACCTAGCATATGCCAGTTATTTTTCTAGGTACTGCAGATGTAGCAATAAACAGAGCAGAAGGGGTTCCCAGAATCTTGGAGCAAGTATTCAAGTCAGGAAATGGAGGCAGTAAATAAGATCAATAAGTTAACAAGACAATTTCAAAAAGTGACAAGTTCTTAGTATTAAAAAATCATATATGGAGGTGTTCACTTTGAACAATGAGCCCAACTGAAAGTAACAATAAAGCCTGTAGTCACTTATTGCAATAGTCAAAGCAAGAGGCAAAAAGTACCACTTTGCCAATTTTCTATTTTTTCCCCAAGGATAAACGCAAGGCAAGCATCAGGTGGATGAAGTGCAGGTTGAGGAATCATCTAAATAAAGAGGAGCCTCATACAAAAAGCTCTTCTCTCTTTGTAGATCCATGGACTGGGAGGAGGAAGAGGGAGAAAGACTATGGGGAGAAAGGTGCTGAATCAAAGTATATGTTAAGGTCCCCTATAAGGAGGCTCCAAATGGCAGAGCCTGGGTTAGAAATTCAGGTCTGTGTGTGAGAATGTAAGCATGGTTGGCCTGGTGAGGGGAAGGAGGAGCTGAGTCTTGACAGCAACTCCCTGTGGAAAACTGCAATGTACCAGTTGAAGGGTGCAGAGGCAGTGCTGTTTATGTATAAACATACCTGGGAAGGCCTCACCGAGGTTGTAGACCGTGAAGTTGGTAACCGAATGACAAGAAGCCATCATATGAAGAGCTGTGAGGCTAGCATTCCAGCAAAGTAAAGAGCAGGTTGAAAATGACGCCCTTCCCCTCCCTTTCTCTCTCTCTTTCTCTTTACCCCTCCTGTAACCATTGCTCCAATGGTTCAAGCAAGTTGACACCAGGTGCTGAGGATGGTTCCATTGCCTCACCTCAGGTGCTAAAACTGGCTCAGTTGCTGAGAAACAGAGCAGGATCCCAGACAGGCAGAACATTGCCCAGTAGGGGTTTGCTGGTGGATTCCAGTTATAATGCATGCAGAAGTCTCTCTGTCTCCCTATCTCTCACTTCAAAAAAGAAAGAAGAAAAAAAGAAGGAAGGAAGGAAGGAAGGAAGGAAGGAAGGAAGGAAGGAAGGAAGGAAGGAAGGAAGGGAGGGAGGGAGGGAGGGAGGGAGGGAGGGAGGGAGGAAGGAAGGAAGGAAGGAAGGAAGGAAGGAAGGAAGGAAGGAAGGAAGGAAGGAAGAAAAGAAGGAAGGCAGGAAGAAAGAAAAAAAGTTGACAGCAATGCCTTGAAAAATTTAAGTGAAAGTGGGAAGGCCAGTGTGTCTGAAACACTGTGAACCAAGAGAGGTCATTATGAGATGAGACATCTCATTTCCTGAGTTCCTGCCATCTTCTCCCAGGCATTTTTCTAAGAACTGGAGATATTGCTTGAAGGAAAATAGTCCCTGCCACCAACACATGTTCAGGCTCAGGTGCAATTATTGCAATTAAAAAAGAGAAGGCAATAAAGAACAAACATTTAGTGAGCTGCACTGTATCAGAGACTGTGCTGGAAGTATTACAATATTAAGTCCTCAAAGCAACCTTGTGAGCTGGAGTTTATATTATATGTTTTTACCTATAAAGCAAATTAATCTTAGGGATGTTAGAAAAATGTCAAATATACCACTTATTAGTTGATATGACAGCCCAGTTTTTTTTCTACACCACAAGCGACTGGAAGTTTGGAGACTGATCATTATGAACTAGAGCTCAGTGCCGCAGAAGAACAAAGATGACTTGCTGTTAGGTTTGTATCTTCTTTCCTTGGATTTTTTTGCCAACCTTTGTCTAAGGATTGATTTATCTGATAATCCTAGATGACACTGACCATATAATTAGTCCAAGTGGTTAATGCTGGAAATGCTCCAAGCTACTAAGACAAGTTGGTAAGCAGATCAAGAGTCCAGTGAACCTCACAACACCCCACGAGCAGCCCAGGATACTCTGAGACCACTATATGGCTCACATTCTGCCATGAAAATTTTATGGCCACATGGTTTCAGAAAGATCACTAGAAAGCTAAGATCTTAAACTAGAACACAGTCCTTTTTGAAGAACTAATGGTTGATTGAACGAAAGAAGCCATGACAGAATAGGAAAAAGCCTGAGATTCAAGAGCTCTGTGTTATTAGCTTGGTTTACAAATTAATTTTCATGTCTTCCTTTGTCATTTATTTCATCTTCTGTTCAATTTTGGTTCTATTTTACTAAGAATATTAATGTCAAGTTATAGCAAAAAAAAATGTGCCTTACTTAGTGTTTTTGTCTTTAGGATGGTAATAACATATACCCATATTAGAGAATGTCAGTGGGACAAAAGACAGTGTGCACTGCATAAGCACAGTCTGATTAAACACAATTAAAGGCTTTTTCTGGCCTAAATATTTTCCCACATAACTTAGAACATTTCCCGAGTTTCCAGTGGAACATTCCTATAACCACCTGCATTTGTTATACTGTTTCTTTATCTCCATGCCACCTTCCAGGTGTACAAAGAAAATGATTAATATTTTAAAGTAGCAGAACAGAATGTTGTTAGACTGTCATTCTAGCTAGGGCATTTCAATGCAATTGTCCAATGTGACTGGAGTGGAGACCTCAGGTTAATATCTACACTCTTTCACTTTCAATTTAAACAGTAGATTAAAGATGATTTGCTTTTTTTGAACATGACAGAGATCTTTTGAAATGAAGTATCTTTAAGCCAATTTTGTGGCTGGAGTTATTGGGCCCTAATCCCCTGAGGGAAAACATGATGGTGACTGCTGAGAAATACCTCTTAAGTTCTTCTAGATGACTGATTTTCAACTGCAGAGATGACAGACAGAAATACCAAAACAAAACTCAGCAACAGTTCTTCCCTTTACTAATTTATCATATCAAGCAAATAGTTTCCTAAGCAAAAAAATTAGTTTCTCTCCATTCTCGAGTCTTTTTCCCTTTTATTGAATGGAGTATCAGTGATTCCTGTTTCTTTCCTGAAAATATGCTACACATTGTCACCACCGTAGTTTTTAAAGGCTGTGTCATCTAACTCTTAGTTTGTTTTCAATTCAATTCAATGCTACTATAAGCTGTCAAGCATTTCTGATGCAAGCTTAAGCAATTAACCCCTCTTTTGTGCTGTGTCTTTTCCCAATTCTTTCAGTGAGGTGAACCAAAAGAAAAAAGAAAAATAGTACAATACCATGAAGTGGATACATTATGTGCTAGATAACCATAGGAAAAAAATTCATTATTCTAACCATTCATATGCAGATTGACTTTTCTCTATTCTTGCAGAGGTTTGCACATACTAAGTGCTCAAAAAATGATTACTTTTGGCTTTATTTTGTTTGTTTTTAAGGAATATGAATGAATGATGAATTTGCATCAAAATTTCTCTCTGGATTAATTTTAATAAATCATATTTGCTAGAAAAATCAGTGAGGTTTTAGTTGTTATCAGTATAATTTGTTTAGTGACAAAGTCCCATTTATAATCTAAAATTTTTTAGGAGTTTCAAGTTTCAGGACATTCACTACAAAACAGCCTTCAGACAAAAATATTGACAGTGTTTAAAGCAGCCAAAGAGAAAAAACAGCTTATGAGAAAGTACTCTAAAGAATTACAATGAGAGGGAGAAAGCTAAATCCACATAATATCTAAAACTAAGATAATCTCCTCTAATCTTCCAACTTGCTCAGTGAGAAATGAGAAAGTTCAGCAGAACGCGATTATAAAAGATTCAGTAAAGGGGAGAAAAGTAAAATTGTTTCACGTATTTGCATTCTACCTTAATTTCCTTCTTGTCTAAGTTTAAGATACTGTTTATTGAATCATGGACATACTAAAATAAATTTTATAACTGCTTTTATACTTTTTCATTTTTGTTTTTAAAGATAACATTTTAAAGAATCAAGTGTGGATTAAGAGTCTTAATATTAGAGGAAAACCTACACTAAGAAAAATAAGCAAAGGTTTTAATAGTGTTCTGTTGGTTTTAAAGCAAGAGATGACTTTTTTTTTTTTTTTTTGCTTAAGTCAGCGATATAGCTAGACGTATATCTTTTGCTCCCAGTGCTGCTAATTTTAAAAACATTAACTCTGTATTGCATTCAAGTCAGGCTGTCTTGCAGTGCAGTTCCCAGCTGGAGAGGATTCATGGAGCTACTTCTTGACCACCTCTGTTGGGCATGTTCCTCCTACTGACTTTTGTCTGTTTCACAGTGAAGTAAATGGCACTGTGACCTTTTTTTATTTTTATAATCCCAGCTCCTTACCATCAGAAAAGTAGCTAGGTTAGAGCAATGATCTCTGGAGCACAAAATTCCACACTTAACTTTAACATGATCTTAAAGAGTTTATTTTTCAAAGAAGTTGGTGGTACTCTAAAGACATTACAATACACAGTGTGAGTATTCTAATACTTAAAGGTAGAGGGAAAAAATCTCTGTATTATCTATGCTATGACTCCCTTCTCTGCATTTATTATCCCCCTCCTGTCCTCCTCCTTATCCCAACCCTCTTGAATTCCTAAAGTATTTAAAAGGCACACAGAGCTGGGCGGAAGAAAGTTGTACGCATAAATGGGTTGTGTGTATTAAACTATTTACACTGGTGTGTGGGAGGAAGCAAGAGATTTTGTTGCCCGATAACAAAACCAAGGATAACACAAGAATGGGAATTGAGAACAATAAATGTTAAGAGCCTCAACGGCTGACATTTAA
This sequence comes from Saccopteryx leptura, assembly GCF_036850995.1. Taxonomy (NCBI): domain Eukaryota; kingdom Metazoa; phylum Chordata; class Mammalia; order Chiroptera; family Emballonuridae; genus Saccopteryx; species Saccopteryx leptura. The sequence continues at coordinate 78,004,829 of NC_089507.1, read as the reverse complement.
AATGTTTACAAACCACAAAATTTCCATTAGCATAAGCAGTGTTATTATAAAGCAATAAGATACAACATAAAGAGACACACAGACAAAAATAATCTCTGTGCATTTTCTACATCAAAACAAATGGTACCAGATGACCTTTACGATTCTTATGAGATGACTTTATCTTAGTCTTAGTTCTTGTGTAGTGTGGATATTGGTAGAGTTCAGAAAAAGCATAAAGAATGAGAACTTATTTTAATTGCAGCTAATTTCTTTTATAGAACATTATGTGCCAGTGTTCCCTAATGGAACAGTCAAACCCTATAAAGTATCTATTTATATTAAAAGATTAAGCTCTTTTAACATGTTTACATTTTTTTTCTTTTTAGTTCTCAACAAAGTACATTAGTTCAATGCAGACTTCTTGTTTTTTCTAATCATGTTTACTAATCTGCAAAATTCAGTAATTTGCAATGGATCTCCCAGTCATTAGTGTCAATTAGGGAGGCTCTCCCTTGTACCAGATGGTACTGAAGGAACAGAACAAGAGAGTGGGAATAAAATGTGTCTTCTGAAACCCTCCTACATGCTACTTTAAACAAAAACTGTGATCTTTTAAAGAAAAAAAATATAATAAAAGTTGAGAACATAACGCCTTGTACTTACCAAGCATCTTAAACCCAGGAATCCACACACACAAAAAAAGAATTCACTAATGACAACCTATGAGTTGGGTGTAGAGAGTCCATAGGGCAATGATTTTTCTTTCCATAGGAAACAAAAATTGTAGCTTATTTTTTAAATTTCCATCATTTGTAGATAAAGAGTTAGCAAATTCCCCTTGCTCCATCCTGTCAATTGGGGGTCTGGTTCCTAGGATAGGAAGAAAAAAAATTGAAGTAGTTTCAGTCTTTGAAAGACCTGCTATTTCATTAACTATGAGCTTCCCATAAGTGGGAACCAAGTGTTATTTATCATTAAAAGTCTATGTTAGTTAAAGTGACATTGCAGGCTCTTACCAACTGACTGTAGAAAGAAGGAATAACTAAACAAATGAATATGGTCTACCCTTATCCATAAATTATTCTTTCTGACCATCCTAACCACAATGCTTCTGCATCCTTTTATTATTCCCTGTCTTAAGTTAGGTTGCCTCTTAGAGAAAAGCTAAATATAATGATGTGAGTGAAATAGTTTATATAGGAAATGATCCCAAGAAGTCTAAGTACTGGGGCAGTGCAGTAAGATAGGAAAGTTTATACAGAGTATATCAATGAGTAGATTAGCACGGAGTGATGTATAACTAAGGCTCAGCCCTGGTGGAGACTTTTGGGACACTCCATAAAGTAAGATATAGTCATTCCACCCAAAGGGCAAAGACTGGGGTATTTATTCATCAACTTCCATCCATCGTGGTCTTGGAATTGTTAATAACCAGACACTTCCAGCTTGCCCCACAAAAAAGCGGAGAAAAACAGGTATCCCAGGTGCTTATAATCAGAACCCATTAGTACATACCAAGGATGAGTGCTAAAGAGACACAGGCAAGGCATCGTGGTAACAGGTACACTCCCTTGTTTCAAAGGCATTGCCGCCTTTTTCCACTACTCTATGACATAAATGGCATAGACCTAAATTGTGGCAATCCAAACCAATTTTAATTTTACTATCTTTTGGAGACAAATTGACTATGCAGGTACAAATATGCATGCAGGCACATGTAAAATCTTTTGGCCTTAATAAATAAACAACTTCAATTTATATCTTCTTAATTTGTTTTTAATTAAGACCAACTGAATCAAGGCCCATGTATTAATATCAAGATATCTAAACAGGTCAAAAAATAAAAAAGAAAGGCCATTTACTTCTGCCATCAGTCCAGTTAAAATCTGTGATGTCTATATAAAAAACACTAATGGGTATCTCATCAGAACAAGTGTAAGAAAATCACATTCACTGATTCATCTAACATGGGTAATATTTTCTTAACTCTTTTTAACTCTACCACTCAAGATGCACCCCCAGCCATATTTTAGAACCCATTAGCACATACACTTCAGTTAGTTAATATTCAATAGTGAGAAATTTACTGTACCTTGGCACATGACTGACTTCAGGACTTCTGTCCCCGTCAATAGCATCTGTAGTAACTTGGTTTTCTCCCAGAATTATTCCATATATCTTTATACTTCACCTTCCTGTTTATAGTTCTCAGCATGAAAAGACTTAAGACTTATGCACCAACTAGGAGTTTTTGGATGAAAGAAATACCCCGAGAAATTTTATTAGCATCCCACTATACTTAAGTCCTCAGGCCCATATGGCCTCAACAATCTGTGGCTCTTCTCACATAGGAGCTCCTGATGTGTTTCAGAAGGTATTCAAATGCACCACCTTTCCCTCCAAAATACATAACTAGGGCATTAATTAAAGTCCAAACAGTAAGAACAACCACAGAAGGGCTTATTAATGTAGTTACTGAAGAATATAACAGTTTTCCTCAGTTACAATGGCTGCTGCTGATTTTTTTTTAATTTAATTTATTGGGGTGACATTGGTTAACATAATTATACAGGTTTCAAATGCCGAATTCTGCAACACATCCCTGCACACCGTGCTGTGTGTTCAGCTCTCCAAGTTGAGTCTTTATCTGTCACAATTTATCCCCACTATTTGTGTCACTAGTCTAAAACTCACTCCTTTTGCTAATTGTATTTAAGGTTATTGCTATGAACATTGTTTTTAAGATATTTTAGTCTCTATTCTCTAATCAAGGTAAATTTGGGATTCCCTTTTTCCTATTTTCTCTCTTGCTCTCTTCTAAATTAGAAAATTTGTTTTAGAGATTAGAAAAGGCTAAGGCGGCCCTGGCCGGTTGGCTCAGCGGTGGAGCGTCAGCCTGGCGTGCGGGGGACCCGGGTTCGATTCCCGGCCGGGGCACATAGGAGAAGCGCCCATTTGCTTCTCCACCCTGCCCCCCTCCTTCTTCTCTGTCTCTCTCTTCCCCTCCCGCAGCCAGGGCTCCATTGGAGCAGAGATGGCCCGGGCGCTGGGGATGGCTCCTTGGCCTCTGCCCCAGGCGCTAGAGTGGCTCTGGTCGCGGCAGAGCGACGCCCCAGAGGGGCAGAGCGTCGCCCCTGGTGGGCATGCCGGGTGGATCCCAGTCGGGCACATGCGGGAGTCTGTCTGACTGTCTCTCCAGGTTTCCAACTTCAGAAAGAAAAAAAAAAAAAAGGCTAAGGCTTACAAAGGTTAATCAAGTTTTCTTAGGATACAGAGCTAGTTAGTGGTAGAGTCTGAATGCTCACACATAACTGACACCCAGAGCTTAAGTCATTGTCACTATGCAGTCTAGCACATAAGACATGTTTGCAAGCAGTTACATGGCAGTACCCAACAGAGATGCAGGGAGGGATTTATGGTGGAATTAATAAGCAATTAATGGAGAACTCATCAACAATTGGGAAGAAAGGAAAAGGCCACAGAAGAAAAATAATAGAGAAATAAGTGAGTCTGGAAGTTGTAAAAATATTTTATATGTAAATGATAATAACTTTTGTCTCAATGTTATAAAGGCACTTTGTACATGTAAATTATTCAACATTTATACAACAATGTTTGTTAGCATCTACTATATTCCAGGCACTGTTTTAGGTACAGCAAATACTCAAACAAAGCCCTAGGCTTCACAGATTTTTCCATAGTATTGAGCAGAAAAACAACAAGCAAGGAAACAAATAGTTTAAATAGCATCAAATAGTAAATGGATCATAGTCAGGGAAGACAGAACTATTGAATTATGTAAAACTATTGAATTAATTCGGTCATTTATTTAACTATTAAATTAAAATACTTAACTGATATTCTTAGTTCTTTATTCTAATTCTAGTTCTAATTTAAGCATCTAGGTCAAGCATCTAGTTTAAGAATCTTGTGTATTGTTCAATTAATACATCTGATGCTATTTCAACTTCACTGAAGAAATAAACTTTGAAGATCACTTTGTTGCTATTGCTATTCCAAACATTGTTTCTGTGAGGCAGTAAGAAGCAATTATATTATACTCACTTTTCTTAGAGGAATTAAAGTCTTAGATTAGTAAACTGACTTTCCTACTTCGTCATTATATAACTTGGAATAAAATAAAAAATTTCAGAGATTCAGTTCACTGCTTATAATAGTTGTTCATTTGTTATAGCTTTGATCTTATTTTCCCCTTTTGGTTAGATGGGGCTTATATCATCGTTCCATATTTTTTTACACTGATGAACAGACGGAGGAAAAAAATTTTTCTTTCTTAAATTTTCTTAAAAATTTTAAGAAACTTACTGGCCTTAGCCAGCTGGCTCAGTGGTAGAGCAGCCAGGCGTATGGACACCCCAGGTTCAATTCTAGTCAGGGCACACAAGAGAGGCGACCATGTGCCTCTCCACCCCTCCCCCAGTCCTTTCTCTCTCTCTCTTCCCCTCCCACAGCCATGGCTAGTTGAAGCAAGTTGGTTCCCAGCTCTGAGGATGGCTTGATGGCCTCATCTCATGCACTGGAATGGCTTGGTTGCTGAGCAACAAAGCAACAGCCCCAGATGGACAAGGGGGCTTGCTGACTGGATCCCTGTTAGGCACATGCGGGAGTCTGTCTTTCTGCATCCCTGCTTCTCACTTAAGAAAATTAAAACAAAAAGAAACTTACCCCAAGGTCAGAAAAGGAAGGATCTGTGCCAAAATAGAATTCCATCTTCATACTTCTGTTTCTGTGATCTCACCATACATTTCAATACTTTCCAATGGAACAACAGGCTTTTAGTAAATATTGACTAAACATTTCTCCTATAGTAATTTAAAGTAGTGGATATATTTCACTAAGTCTCACCCACTTACCAATTCAGGCTTCTTAAAAATAGCAGTGTTATCTTTCAAAGAACTATGTGAACACATTTCTTACTAATTTTTTTATATTCATCATTCATGAATATTTATTGATTTTTCTAGAATCTTAGATATTTAAAAAGCATAGATTCTTATAAGACCTGATAAAGACTATGAACATTTCCCCTAAGTAAATTTATAAAATTTCAGGATCTTTCCAGGCTTTGAAGCATATTTTTGAACCTACTGTGATCAATGATTTTCAAATGAAGAATTTCTGAGGCCTCGGATGTTTGGCTCAGTGGTAGAGCATCAGCCTAGCATGTGGATGACCTATGTTTGATTCCTGGTCAGGGCACACAGGAGAAGCACCCATCTGCTTCTCCACCCTTTCTTCTCTTCTTTCTCTCTATGTTTCTCTTCCCTTCCCACAGCCAAGGCTCCATTGGAGCAAAGTTGGCCTGGGCACTGCGGATGGCACCATGGCCTCACCTCAGGTGCTAAATGGCTCTGGTTGCAATGGAGCAATGGCCCCAGATAGGCAGAGCATTGCCCCCTGGTAGGCTTGCCAGGTGGATCCCATTTGGGTGCAGCAGGAGTCTGTATCTCCCTGCCCACTTCTCACTTAAGAAAATACAGAAAAGAAAAAAAAAATTAATAAAATATGAACCCACACTACTATAAAAGCAAACAAATTAATCAACTGTCCTTAATTATACTTTCCAGATTTTTAAGTAAATATAATGTCCATCAAGACAATTGTCTATCAAAATTAAGGAGACAAAAGACCAAGATGCACATAATCTAGAATGAGGTAATGGAGGACCCAAATCACATGGACACAGATTGCTTCTTGAGCTTTATATTCTTGGATATAATGCTTACTGTACTTAAACTTAGTTTCCTCATCAAAGAAATGTAAAAATGATCACCGATATTTTTAAATTAGCAAATGTCTTTCAGGTACCAAGGTCACACCCTACACTTCTATAACTACTTCACAATTAATCATAATTTGATTTATTGCTATTTTTTCCACAGTGTTATAATTGTGAGTGGGATTTCTATCATTCCATTACTGCACCGACTGTCCCCAATATAACAATGTTTGGACCTCTGCTTTATTAAATTTACGATGGTGGAAAGGCAATACACATTCAGTGGAAACTACTTAAAGGTTTAAATTTTAAACTTTCCTTGGGTTAGTCATATTCAGTACTATACTTTGTCATGATGCTGGACAGCAGCAGTGAGCCATAGTGGCTAGTCTCACATGTGTTCACAAAGGTCAACAACTGATACCCCACACCAGCAATTTTCAACCGTGTGCCACAAGAATTTTTAAAACATGCAATACCTGACTATTTGGTCAAAAGCACTGGCTTCTTTTTCCTTAGATTGTCAAATTTAAAAAATAGCAACAGCCAATATAACAATAGCATCTGATGTTAATGAACCAAAATTACACTTACTTTTTTTTGTCAAAAAAAAAAATGTATTTTTTTGCTGTACTGAAAAATTTTACTAATTATTTTATGTATACCATGAGATGAGAGAGATTGAAATTTGTTGCTCTATGGTGTACTGTTCCATCAACATTTTAAAAATATTGTATTCTGAGCACATTTAATGTAGGCTAGACTAAACTCTATGTTTAGTATGTTAGGTATATTAATTGATTTTTATTTAGGATATTTTCAGCCTAAGATGGATTTATGGAAATGTAACCTCTCAGTAAGTTGAAGAACATCTGTACTTCATTGTGATAGAATTTTGACAAAAGTTTCTATAATATTTTATATGAGAGGTAATTATTAAACAAAAAGTTCCAAACTTAGTCTGAAGAAAAAAAAAACCAAAAGACATGATCAGAAGATAAATCTCTACATATCATACAGACATTTTGTAAACATAGAATTTTATTTAATTAAAATAATACTGTAACATAAAAATATCAATAGAAGCTGATATTTTAGTATCTCACCTTTCTTGATATTTCAAAATTTTGTTCTGCGAACAAAACAGATTTATACAGATGAGATTTTAGTTAGACAGATTTTCCATTAGCAGGATTATATCTCCAAATTTTGAAACATTATACAATGATAAAAGAGATTGTCAAAAAGGAACACCCCCAAAATGTTTCCAGTGCATCTAGAGATATGCTAAACAACATCTGAACAAAGATAGCTGACTTTTCACTGTCCCCACTGATGTTTGGATTTATCTGCAAGAAGGTTGAGACAGTCGGTGTGTATGTATTTGGATTTATTTGTCTTAAATATTTACACTGTGCAAACTGCTTAAGCATTTTGAAGATGTTTTGTGACTTCCTTCTAAAGTTTTACTTAAAATGAAATTTGTTGAAAATGTCAGCATAAGTGAAACCATTTGCTGACCAGAATGACCCTTATGTTATTAAGGTGATGGGAAATAAGGACATATGTACATACAGTTTTTAATTCTAACTGACCTCTTTTTTCTCACTCATAAAGTAAGATATAGTCGAGTGTATCTAATCATAACTCAGTACCCAGGACTTCTAAGAAGTGACCATACGTGTTTCATTTCCTCTATTTTCATTGCAAGTGTCATATAGCAGAGACTACCAATTGTCTGAACTCACACTTAGTTTTATTCTCTTTTTTTTTATAGTAGAACCCTAATTATAGCTGGGAAACCTTCTTCTTAGCCCCTTTGAAACTAGCTATGACCACTTAATATTTGGCCAACAAAATATAAAGAAAAGTGTTTTGTGGGGATTCTGGAAAATCTCCTTAAAGAGAGGGCTCCATGCACGCCCTGTGCCTCCCTTTCCATTTCTCTACAGCACCAGATGTGAACTTGTTGATAGAATTTGTATGAACATCTCGGTTCAGTTAGTGGCATTCTGAGGAAGAAGGGCAGTGAAATATATAGCACCTAGGAATCTAATGATAAGGGAGCTGCTGTTCTAGTCAGATATGAAAGTGATAACTCTAGCATTTTTTTTGTAATTTACAATTGCACCAAGTTCCAACATTCATTATTTTTTATTACCAAGTTTTTAAACAATTTATTTTCTCAAACTTGATGCTTGGCTTTCATATCATTGACTATCACTCTTTTATTCAATTTTTCAACAAATATTTAAGAAGAACCTACTGTGTGTCTGTTACTGGGCTAGCAATGGGTGATTGATCAAAGTACAAAATAGATTTTGACTGTAGAGTTTATAGTCTATCAGGGAAGTCAAACATAAAACAAATAAGCAAAGAAATAAACATATAATTTCAAATGGTGATATAAAAAAAGAAAGTGATATAATAAAGTTAAAATAAGACCTTGATTTTAATTCGAAGCAAAATTCTCTAGGGGTGATATTAATTGAATCCATATGTGCAGGTACCAGGAGAGGAACATTTGAAAATACTATCAGCCAGGAGAAAGTTTAAATCATTTCAGAAAATGGAAGATAGTCAGTATGGCTGAAGTTTAAAGGGTAAATTAATGAGAGGAAAGAGAAGCCACAGGAAAGGCATGTGAGGGTTAGATAATACAGAATCTGCTGGTAATGTTGATTTTAGATTTTGTTTCAAAGGTAACAAAGAGTAATTGAGGGAATTGAAGCAGAGCATAAACTTACTTTTGTTTTGGAAATATTACTCTTGGTGTAATGGAAAGGATGGGGTAGGGGAGGCAAAAATGAAGATGAACGAGGTAGAATCAATTGCAGGGACTGAGGTGAGATAAGTGACTTGAAATAGAAGTGATAACAGGTAAGATAAAGAGAAGAATGAATATTTGAAAATTATTTCATTAGTAGTGTTGACAAAATAGAAAAAATAAATATAAATGGGTAGTTGAAAATGGCATTATGGCATGAACCCCTAGAAAAAAATAAAAGTACTATATTCTAGAGTAGAGAAACCAGGAAGGGGAGATTTGGAAAAAAGTCAAGACTGGTTTATTTTTACTTGCCTGTGACATATTCAAGTGGGGATGTCAAGTAGGAAACTGGATAAACAGGCATGGATGGGCCTTGGAAGAGTATAAAAACGAAAACAATATATTGATATATCTCTTCCCTGCTCAAAACCCTTCAGCAGCCTGTCATTGTCTACAGGTATAAAACATCCAAATTCTTTTCCATTTATTATTAACCCCACTAATCCACACTTCTTACATATCATACTATGCCCTCCCCAGGTCCTGTGCCCTAGTCATACTGGTACCTGAATACAACAGTAATTTTCACAGCCACGTGCTTTCTTTGTTCATATTGTCTGCAGCTGGTGTGAGTTTCTGCCTGTCTCCCATATTTTGAGCCTAACAGTGCTACTCATATTTTAAGGTTCAACTCAGAACCCAAATCCTCTGAAAAGGTTTTCCTAATTTCTCAGTATAGTTTTCTTTCTTTCTTATGGCATTGTTAGTTCATTTATTAGGATGTGTAAGAAATACTGAACTGTTTTATATTTTCTAAAATGAACTTGGTTTTTATTTTAAATGCTTCTTCTATTTGATGATAGAAAACTTAATTTAGTCATTTCCACAGTTTTTCCCAGTTGCTCAAACATAATAGGTTTAACTCAGTCACCAAATTTTACAACTTTATCTCATTTTTTAATATGGCATATTTAATCTCCTAGGGTATTTACAGGGTAATAGAGAGGTGAGTTACTTGTTATTCTATAACCACCTCCATATTGACTGATTCTTCCTTATTTCTTCTGACATCTGGTTATCACCACCCATCATCTCTGGCCCATCTCATAGATGCCTTTTCACTCTGCATTCTTCATATCCCTAACTCAGGTCTGCTCTAGAGTTAAAGTTCCTCTTACCTAACTTCCACACACTCTGGGGCAGCCCAGGAAGAATGCAGTGTTCTTCCATGCTGACACCAACTCTAAAAATTTGTCAAAGTTACATCCAGTTTCTGGTCCTTCTATGGAGGTATATTCACTTTAAATATTGATTTCTTAGATAATCCATCCCATCCCATGGGGATCTTCTGTGTGAGGTTACTATTCCCAGGGTTCCAGCAAAAGCAACTTACCCACATTGACACTATTCTTCAATTCCTTATAAGAGTACCTGGGGCTTCTATCACATGTGCTCTATTCTAAGATATTCAGACCCAAGAGAATAGGTTATAGGTCCCTTTTCTGAGGCTTCAACTCTCTTGTTTACTTTCCAACTTTTCTTCTCTGCCCATGATACTTTATCTAACTTGTGAGTGGGGGGTACATTTGTTCCCCATGTCTGTCCTTTTAAATCCATCATTAAGAACATGAACTTTATTTCTTTTAATACTCAAGACCCTAACCATTTGAAATTCAAAAACTTAGGCTCTTACATTTCAAAAATGTCCAGCTCAAGGCCCTGGCTGATTGGCTCAGTGGTAGAGCATTGGCCTGGCGTGTAGGAGTCCGGGGTTCGATTCCCAGACAGGGCACACAGGAGAAGCGCCCATCTGCTTCTTCACCCCTCCCTCTCTCCTTTCTCTCTGTCTCTCTCTTCCCCTCCTGCAGGCAAGGCTCCATTGGAGCAAAGTTGGCCCGGGCGCTGAGGATGGCTCCATGGCCTCTGCCTCAGGCGCTAGAATGGCTCTGGTTGCAGCAGAGCAACGCCCCAAATGGGCAGAGCATCGCCCCCTGGTGGGCATGCCGGGTGGATCCTGGTTGGGCGCATGTGGGAGTCTGTCTGACTGCCTCCCCGTTTCCAGCTTTGGAAAAATACAAAAAAATAAAAAAAATAAATGTCCAGCTCAAAAGATTTAATACCTTGTTCAGATATGTAAAAAACAAAATTTTGGCTCATTGCTCTATGTAGTATATGTAATCATTTCCCAGAAGCAATGAAACAATGCTCCTCTCTTAGGAGTTAGAGGTAGAGATTGAAGAGATTAAAATTTCAAAATTTAATTCTACCATTGATCTTTATTAAAAAATATTTCAATTTATTCATATTATAGTTCACTTCAATCTTTTCACTCTTTTAGAGAGGTACTGCTTGTGAGACAGTGAAGAGAGCCTTAGTGTTTGTGTCAGATGGCCTGGGTCTAAATCTCAGCTTCACCATTACCAACTGAGAGCTTTGGGGCATTTTAATTAGCTATTTAAGCTTCAGTGTCTTTATCTGTGCTATTAATGGTACCAAAATTTAAAGGGTTGTTATAAAGATTAAATTATATAATCCACATTAAACACTTAAAATAGTGCCCTGAAATATAACTAAGAAGAGCTCAAAAAAATTAGTTTTAATTATTAGTGGTAGCCCCTAAAAAATATCTTGCGTTATTAGAGCATATGGGTCATCTAAATGACAATATGGATTATCTCATCTAACACTGTCAATCTGTGGAAAAGAAAAACAATGTTGCAAAGAACACAAAGCCTGGAGTATTCACTCTCCTGCCTCTAGGACTCTGATTTCTCTGCTTTACCTGTTATACCATATTAACCACTGCACTAGCCGAGTGATCATAAAATCTGATTTTATTTGAATACATTTGTTAGTGACAATTATGATCTAAAGCCATATAAAAGGGTCATTTTAATCCTGAATATTGACCATGAAAATATATAAGAACATTTCTCTGATTCTAAATTCATGGGCAGTCTTTTTTCTCTATATCCATGAGGAAGATGCACTCAAAGAACATTCAGGACAGATATATAAATGCAGATTTATTCCTGACCCAAGCTTTCGAATTAATTTCCTACTGTTTTTATGCAAAAATGTTCTCAAACTCTAGTCCTAGATTCAGAAACCTAAGATTTCTCTGAACTTTAAATATATTTTTCTTTTGATGGTAATCTAAGAATTAATATAAATGTGTTCTGAGTCAATCTGATTATCTACCTTATAACAGAGTAGGGTCTGTGTTTAAAATTTACATAGACAGTACATAAAAAAAAGTTGGTGTCATGAGATTACATTAATTGACATTGTTAATGCATACCTGCTGCTAATATGTTTAATTGTAACATATCTTAAGTAAGATATGAATGATTGAAAAATGACGGTAATCATACCTTTATCATTGGGTTTCTTTGTTTTAAATGGAAAATATCATATTAAGTTTGCATGCTAATGGGAAGAGTCTATTAATAGAAATAATTTCATGATGTACAAAAGAGGTGACATGTTTGCAGAAGCCAAAGTCCTTGAGAGGAAGGAAATGAATGGAATCTAGTACATAAGAATAATGCCCTCAAAAATAACAGGACAATTGGGTGCATTATAGCAGGAGGGAAGATAAAGTATACATGGTCAATTTGATGGCAGAAAGATAAATAAGTTTTCTTCTCATTGCTTGTGTAACCTTGTAGAAACTTCATTTTTTAAAATATGACCTGTCCTTTCTTTCCTTTTGATTCATACTGGCCTCATCCAGCACCCTGATTCACCAGCTTCCTTCTCCTTTGCATGTCCACTCCCTTACTCATTAAACAAATAATCTTAAAAACAAAGCCACAGGCTTGTTGACACTAGATAAAAATCAAACTAGAAACAACATCTAGGCCTCAGTTGTGTTTGAGTTCCAGGCCCAGAAAAGTGGTGAAACCAGACACAGCAGCACCAGGGCTGACATCAAGATCGGCTGCACGGATTAGCCACTCCCGTACTCAACCATCCCCCGGAAGCCATCGGGGAGCCAGCTCTTTAGCATTAAATGCTCACTTGTGTCCAGCATGTGCCACTTCCTAAAAAGAAACCCTTTCTTTCTTTGCAGCAAACTCCTATTCTTGTCTATTAGACTGATGCGTGTAGGCAAATGCACCCTGTAGTCCCGTAACACTTGCACGTTCTTAGTGAAATAAAAAGCCAAGTCATCAACAGAATCCACTTAGAATGTGTGAGAGTGACTTGACCAGGAAATATAATGAGTATCACCTGAAAGTGCTGAGAACACTGTGAAGTTTGACCTAATTCACAGAGCTATTCTCATAATAAACAGAAAAAGCCATTGGAAGAAAAGAGAGAGCGTAAATAAAAATGTAACCAGTCTGTTGGCACTAAAATATGAAGTGTTGGCAAAAAGTGATTTTTATATTTTTACATAGTAATGAGAAAAAAGAGAGATGCAGAACGGCAAAACCACTCAGATTGACACTTGCCTTGCATAGGTTGTCTGTTGAAAGTTAACGATGCATTTGAGAAAATGGAGCAGCAAAGTAGTCCACTACACTCCAGAGGACAGACAGGAATAGGAAACTGCAGAAGTGGCAAGCCAGATAATATGGACAAATATTTCTAGACATATATTAGAGGCTTAAAAACAAAATCAATGTTTGAAATATATAGTTGGCAGCAAGTGCAAATCTTGAGGTAATTGATATACATGATGTGGTTATTCAACTTCAGAAAAGAGAATATGAAAAAAAAGTTAAGCATTTATTAGGGGGGAAATAAAAAGAGTGGCTCTGAGCATCTAAGGAAAACTTTACAAAGAATAAAGTATAGTAAGATAGGTATAAACAGTTAAGCACTCCTAGTTCCTATTTACCATGTGAAATACAGTTTGTGACAAAAAAATTCTCTAAATAAAATTATAGCTGATATTATTGGGGCCATTTGGTCTTTACAGTAACAAATTTATGCTCAAGAATGACAAGGCAATAGCAAAGACTATAATCTTTGTTTTAGCTTTTATTAAAAATAATTTATGGAACATTTCAAATAATCTTCTGGCACACAAGTAAGATGTCAAGGAGAATAGAGACCATGGTTGTTCTACATTAGTTGATGAAGTAGATATAAAAAAAGTACTAAAACTGAATTTTTAACCAAAATTTTAGAATCACTGTAAGCATATATTGTATAAGCCATGATTAATGTTTATGGCCTTTATTGTACAAATACCAACTTCCAGAGAACCAGAGGCTTGCCAAGATGTGTTCCAACTCTCAGAAAGTTTCCAGAAAAACAACAGATCACACTCAATTAAATTAGCCTTACCTTGGCATAGTGCTATTTTCAGAAATGCAACCTATTGAAATTAAGACATTAGTTCTCACTAATTCACTGGAGTTCCTTGGGAAGGACAAATAAATAGAGAAGCAACCTGCAAATAATTATTTTTGATTGAAAATTTTTTCAAGATATTATTAAGCTTATAATAGAATAGATTATATAATGTAATCAGATATTTTTTGGCAAAGCAAGAAAAATGTGAATTTTTAAATATTTGTGTAAAATAACCAGCTGAACTCAAACTTTTAATACACCTCACCTTTAACCCATTCCAGATCTGGAAGGAATATAAAAGTGAGAGTCAGCAGTTGAAAATATTATGTATATTCAAAATAAAAATTAATACTACCATAAATGTAGTAGAAATAACTCCTATATAAAGTTCAATTTTGTCCAAAGGATGCCATGACTCTTGCTTGAGAATGCAAGGAAGCAAGTAAAGGAGATTTTGATCCCTCTAACTTTGAAACTATAAGAGCTATGGCTGATAGAAGGCCCTAATACAAATTAGATACACTTTCTTTGGTTCATTCTCCACAATGAAACTCCACAATAGTGTGCTGGACAGTTTTACAAAGGGGGCAGGACAGTGGGGTATTAAGTGCAAAGACAGTGGGCTTCCACCTAACATGAGAATGAAAGCAACACTAGAAAGAAAGTCAGACATCATCATGCCACAAGTTTGTAAAAAAAAAAAAAAAAAAAAAAGGCCAGGACAGGAGAAAGAGTAGAGACGTTTGATCCGTCAGACTAAAATGTATCAAACATGCGTTTTCCTGGTATTACGCACCCAGACTGTGCTCCTTTCCCACACTTTGGCTCCAGGAGCTCTCTAATATATACATATAAGCTTATAAATATTATATATGTTATAATATATATAACTAATAATATAAGCTTACATCAACCACCCTTTGACTAAAAAGATACATAAACTGAAATAATTTAAAATCTTAATTAAAATGCCTACCAAAATAAAAACACAAACAGAAACTGTTAGATCAGTACCTGTGACCTGTAGTCCTGATAACGTTTCTGGGTTCTGAGGAAACGCAGTGTCAGCAACAGCCAGATAAACAGAACTTTTTGTTTGTATATTTTCTTTTTTGTCTTTTGATTATATATTATGCTGATTTAGAAAAACAATAAAATGAAATTGAAAAAACAATTGTAGCTAAAATTCAAGCATTTACTTTTTTTCTCTAAATCAGTGGTAGTCAACCTGATCCTTACCGCCCACTAGTGGGTGTTCCAGCTTTCATGGTGGGTGGTAGCGGAGCAACCAAAGTATAAATAAAGATAGATTTAACTATAGTAAGTTGTTTTATAAAGATTTATTCTGCCAAACTTAGCAAAAATCTGACATAAAATACTTGGTAAGTAATTATTATTATATGCATTAACTTGCTGTAACTATGCTTTATAAATTTTATAAAGTAAAGTTCCTTCCCTACTTTATAAATCACCATTACTGTGGAACCGGTGGGTGGTTAGAAAATTTTACTACTAACAGAGATTACAAAAGTGGGCCGTGGGTATAAAAGGTTGACTACCCCTGTTCTAAATGATGGAAGGAACAGTAAACCTCACGCTATAATAAGACTTGAATTATCAACATTTCTATGACAGCATCAGCAGCTCATGCCTGCCCAAAGCTACCAAAACTGTTGATATTTAAATTTCTAAAATACCACAGGAACAATCTTCATGTGATAGATAAAAGCTATCTGTATAATTTATGCATCATTAGTAGGTCAAACAGACTAATTGTCTTGCAATAATAATTTGAGAAAAAAAACTTAAGCCATACTGAGTGTCTAAATGTTTGTTGCAAAAACTTGTTTTCCTTAAACTTTCTTTCAGGATTATAAATAGAATGTTAAAAAGAAATGCAAACCTCAAATGGCATTACTTGTGCCAAAGCCCATGTATCAAACTTAGATTTTATACCTGACCTAGTTGCAGTATCAACCTTAACAGGATGTAGTCTTGATCAACCAGTTCAGAAATTTCTTGTCAACATCAGTGTGGTAATCTGTCACATGGTCCATCTCCTTGTCCCTCAACACACACAGAAGAGGCAATCTGCATGATAAAATCCTTGCTGTTCCTGTCCCATTCTTATGTACAGAGAACATACTGATGGATGCCAGAGGAGAGGAGGTTGGGGAAAGGGTGAAAGAATTAGAAAGTACAAATTAGTAGTCACAAAATAATCGTGGACATGTGAAGAATAGCATAAGAAATGTAGTTAATAATACTATGATAAATATGTATGGCGCCAGGTGTGTACTGGAAGTATCGAGGGAAACTTTGTAAATCAGTGTTTTACAATCTATATCCGCGGACCAGTTCTCCAGAAATTTTGCGCCAGTCCACAAAAGTGGTAAACCATTCTGATGCTGTATGAAGATTATAGACCCAGTGTTCTCAGTCAAACTTGCTTATGCTCAGGGATATTCCACTAATCAGCCTGTATCATTAAAAAAATACTATTAAAGTTGTCTTAGATCACTTCTCCCCAAGTGTTAAAAGGTGGAAAAACCAGTGTTGTAAAGTATATGATTGTCTAACCACTATGCTATACACCTGAAACTAATATAAAATAATATTGAATGTAAACTGTAACTGAAAAAAAAAAGAAAGAAAGAAAAACTTTGCTGTTCCC
The DNA here is from genome assembly GCF_036850995.1 of Saccopteryx leptura. NCBI lineage: Eukaryota > Metazoa > Chordata > Mammalia > Chiroptera > Emballonuridae > Saccopteryx > Saccopteryx leptura. The sequence continues at coordinate 77,988,353 of NC_089507.1, read as the reverse complement.
TTTCCATTGCCAAAAAAATATCCTGGCCTAAAAACATATTTTCTTTTCATCTGCTAATAGCTCCCTTGCCCATCCAAAACCTTCCACTTGGTACAACCCCTTAGAGTGCTATTGGGCAGATAAAATGTATTATGCTCACTTTGTTAAAGATGACACTGCCCACGTGGAGGCTGTTGCCCAGGTGATATTAATGTGTGTTGGGGGCAGGCAGGATCGTTGTAGCCTGGGGCTTGGTTTTGGGATTAAGCCTTTCCTACCCTTTTTGATGTGGGGTGGTACAATCCAATCATGCCTCAGAGAAGTGACTTTGTATTAGAGACTTCCCTATTTTGTATATTGGATTAGAGGTTGTGAAGCTACATTATAAAATGGGGGCAGCTGGCCGGTTGGCTCAGCGGTAGAGCATCGGCCTAGTGTGCGGAGGACCCGGGTTCGATTCCCGGCCAGGGCACACAGGAGAAGCACCCATTTGCTTCTCCACCCCTCCGCCGCGCTTTCCTCTCTGTCTCTCTCTTCCCCTCCTGCAGCCAAGGCTCCATTGGAGCAAAGATGGCCCGGGCGCTGGGCATGGCTCTGTGGCCTCTGCCTCAGGCGCTAGAGTGGCTCTGGTCGCAACATGGCGACACCCAGGATGGGCAGAGCGTCGCCCCCTGGTGGGCAGAGCGTCGCCCCTGGTGGGCGTGCCGGGTGGATCCCGGTCGGGCGCATGTGGGAGTCTGTCTGACTGTCTCTCCCTGTTTCCAGCTTCAGAAAAATGAAAAAAAACAAACAAAAAAAAAATAAAAATAAAATGGGGGCAGAACGGAAGCTTGCTCTCTTGGTTCCTGGATGATTAGCATGAGACAGCAGAGGGAGCAGAGCAGAGAGCAGAAAGAGGCCATGTGGCCAGGAGAAGCAGCCAAGATGGCGGAGTGCTGAGTGAGATGCCAGTTTGTGCAGAGTTTGTATCTGGGATAAGGAAGGAGATGGGGAACTGAGGAGAATAAGGCTGGTGGCTAGAAACCTTTGATTCTAGGAAACTCGGATAAGTCAGTAGCTCTGTGAGCACTGAATGTGAGTGGGTTTTGGAGCCCAGTGTGTGTTTTTACTTGCCCGCCGGGTGCAAGCTAGGATTAAAGACTATGGCCCACCAGTTTGTGGTTCCGTTGTTTCTTTACTGACTGTCCTAATCCAATGCGAACCTGCATGGGCCAGGCTGCTGTGATGGTGGCCCTGACTTCTGGCTTTACAAGTGCCCTTCTTCTTCTTCTTCTTTTTTATTAGATGAGAGGCAGAAAGGCAGGTAGGCAGAGAGACAGGCTCCCACATGCACCCCAACAGGGATCCACTGGCAAGCCCCCTACAGGGAGTGCTCTGCCCATCTGGGGTGCTTCTATGTTGCTTGGCAATGAAGCTATTTCAATACCTGAGGTGAGGCCATAGAGCCATCCTCAGCACCTGCAACCAAATTGCTCAAAAAAATCATGGCTGCAGAAAGAGAAGAGAGAGAGAGAGAGAGAGAAGGGGAGTGGAAGGGGTGGAGAAGCAGCTGGTATCTTCTCCTGTGTGCCCTGACAGGGAATCGAACCCAGGACTTCCACAAGCCAAGCTGACACTCTACCATTGCGAGCAACTGGCCAGGGCCAGAGTGCCCTTCCTCTTGCTAAAGTGGATGCTGCTTGATTCACAAATCTCTTAATAAAGCCAATTAGAAATTTGCTGAAATTTGTTTTTTGATAGATTGATATGATCCACCTTTAAAATGTTTACATCTGCAATGTATATATAACTCTGGTCTCCATAATTTACAAAGATATATACAATTTGCAATTTCTCAGGGTATTTATTTTGATTCCTACCCACTGTGCAATGTTCCAGGTGATCATGTAAGTAGAATATATACGATATAAAGAAAGTAGAGAAAAGAACTATACCTCCTTCCCTTATTCAGATGTTGCCCCATCTTTTCCTTTGTGACCCAATAAATAAGTTAAAGTCCTATGTTCTTTCTTCAAATAACATCTTCACTGTTCACAGCAACCCCTAAAACTCTTGCACATTTATCAATGTTGGATTAGAAACGTGGTGTTTTCTCCAGTAAAGATCTCTTCTATGTCTCTAGTTGGCATTTAAATACCTCAAACTATGCAATGAACTTCAATTTAAAAGCTCTTTCCTACAAAATGTAAAATGCCAAAGTGATATTTACAGAACTGTAAATATCTTCCTCGTTGAATTTAGAACCATTATATGTAAGGGCAAGAAGTCACTTCTTAGAAGTGCTGAGGAAAATTAGAAAAAAAGTCAAACAGGTAAATTTTCAGCTGCAGTTCAATCTCACCACTGCAAATGTCTCCATTATGAAAAGTCAAATAAGAAACAAATGTGTCATGGCAAGACCTGAGGAATCATTCTTCTTTCAATACATGGAAACTTGGCCTTGAGATTAAAATTCACCAGAATTGTGTTAAAGTAGAATTCAAAACACCAATTCAACTTTTCTAGGCCTCCTTGTATGTAAGATGAAATTCAGTTTATCACATATATTTCTTGAAAAGATGTCCATAGGAGTCCTCATTAAATGTTCTCTGTTCTACCAAAATTGAACAGATTAGATAAGATAGGTCCACCCAAAACAAATTAAGTTGACAGTACCATACTGTATAAAAATATATAAATTCCTGTTAAAAAAGAGGTAAAAATGTCAGGAATTTACTTAAGTGAAACAGGTAATGGGGAAAAAGAGAGAAAGCAGAATTAGAAAACCATATGATACATTTTTAAAAGTACAAGATATGTTTAAGAAATGAAGAATCTAGGCCCTGGCCAGTTGGCTCAGTGATAGAGTGTCAGCCCAGCATGTGGAAGTCCTAGGTTCAATTCCTGGTGAGGGCACACAGGAGAAGTGCCCATCTGCTTCTCTGCCCTTCCCCCCTCATTCCTGTCCAACAGCCAAGGCTCCATTGGAGCAAAGTTGGCCTGGGCACTGAGTATGGATGGCTCCGTGGCCTCTGCCTCAGAGGCTAGAATGGTTCTGGCTGCAACAGAGCAGCGCCTCAGATGGGCAGAGCATCGCCCCCTGGTGGGCATGGCAGGTGGACCCTGATCAGGTGGATCCTGATCAGGTGCATGCAGGAGTCTGTCTGACTGCCTCCCCACTTCTGACTTCAGAAAAAAAAAAAGAAAGAAAGAAAAAGAAATGAAGAGTTTAGTTGCCACAAGAGTAGACTACTTTTAAAAACAGCTTGTAAAAAACTATTCAGGAAAGGTGAGTTTACATCAAATTATGAATGATTTGGCAGTTTAGAAGAGTCCTCTTAAAATATGGATCTAAAGTCGGTGGTTATAGGACCCTGTAGTTTCAGTGGTTGCTTTTATGGTTTTGTTTTTATCTGAGAGACAGGCTTTAGGAAAATCCCATGTGGAGGTTATTTATAAATTGGATTGATAGAAGAGAAGCTAATGTGTGAGGAAATCAGTCAAGAGCTGCTGGGATACCGGGGTAATGACATTTTGAGCCAGAATAGAAGTGGATATAGAAGTGGAGGAGAAATGGAAAAGACACACAGTGCTGGCTGTAATAGAGGGTTCACAACTGGCTGAGTACTAGTCTCAATAAAGAAAAAGTGGAAAGTATTTCTTTGGTTTCAAATTCAAGTACTTGGGAGAAAAGCAATGTCTTAGCCAGAAGAAGGAATAGTCTTGTAAGAAAGATGAGTTTATTTTCTGAGTTTGAAGAGTGAAGACACCAAGGTGATTTTATTCAGTAGGTAATTGAAAATAAAAATCTGAAAACAGGAGGGTCTTCAAGGCTGGAGCTGTAAATTTGAGAATTAATAAAGAAAATGCAGAAGACCCAGATGTAAATAACAGAATATCATAGAATAAAGAGAACAAGGATTAGGGCAAAAATTTTAGGAAATACCTAGAGGAGCAGGTAAAAAAAAAAAACAAAAACGCTATTTAAGGTGATATAATTAAAGAGTTCATGAAAGTAGGAAGAAAATCAGGATATAATACAGTGCTATGAGATAGTGGTGTGTATGTAGCATTTAAGAATTAGACAGATGAGGGTTTCAGTCCTGGCTGTTTCTTCATTTGAATACCAATGGGGATAATAATGGTACATACCTGTCAATTTGTGTGAGATTAAATTCAATAAGTCAAGATAAGCATTTAGTAATAGTGCTTGGTATAGTTAACACTCAACAAATTTCAGTAATAAAATAATAAAGAGTAATTTTTTAAATAATAACAATGTAAAACTAATGACATAAGTATCATTGTAGTCCCCATTTTGCAGATGTGAAAGAGAAGCCAGCAATGGCATAACAGATGGCTCTGTGTTTTAACTCAGGTGTCTGGCTGGTTTATTTTCTTACTGGTAGTAATTGCTCTTTAGTGAAGCAATTTGGATTCAAATTCTTTGCAAAATGATTCTTAATTAAGTCTATTAAAAAATGTATCTTCCAGCTTGCTTTCTGAAACTTCTGCTTTTTAGTTATGCAAACTGAATTTTTCTCAGAAGTTTGAATACAATAACTTAAAATAACTTCATAGTCACACATAAGTATTTGTATTATTAAGACATACACTTGGCCTCTAGCTACCATACATTTTGTCTCTAAAAAGTTGTATAAAGTTGCTTGCACAGCTTAAACTTATTGCCTTGTACTGTTCTGGGGTTTAAAAAAAGCACTAAAAAATGTGTTGCTTTCAGTTTGTAAAATATACATAGTCAGGACTTCCATTTTGAGATTGATTTGGAAAATGAATCAACTAAACTAATATCATTAGCTATCCTTGATTAGACATCTTCTTAAGATATAAGAATATTCTCTGGATGCTGTCAGAGAAATGGCGCCATAGGGGTGCTCCTGATATCTCCCCTTGAAATTTGAACAAATTTAACAACTAAAGACAGAGAAAAAAAATCTCAGGAGCACTGAAATATACACACACCAGACAAAGGTATGATTGGATGAAAAGGTAGCTGAATATATAATCCACTCTGAAGGAAATTAGAGAGAGAGTGGCATTTTTCACTTTCCTCACTGATCTGAGGAAGGAATGCTTTCATCTGAAGCAGAGCAAAATGGAGGGTCAGAGGCAGAGGGAGGAAGCTGTGATAGGGTGGATAATCAAGCAGAAGAAAGACCACGCTAGCTCTGCCTAAGATTGCGAATGCGGGGCAAGCATTGGCGGCAGGCTCTGACAAAGGTTTCTGGTACAGGGTGCTCGTGGGAGCCAGCAGCTTTGTGCGCTCCTGGATCCATGATCCTGGGCGGTGTGCAAGTGACTCCACCTGGCATCACTGCTGTGGTTGTGTGCATGCACGTGGGCTGGAGGCCATAGCTCGAGATTATCAGTAATAGACATCTGCGTGGACTGCTGCTAGCATCTTTGTGCATTCCCAGCTCCACCACCAGCATGAGACGTGCACAAACACTAGGATCCCTGGGACTGAGACTATCTGGGTGGGGTGCTCCACAAGTCTGCATTCCCGGCTCTGACTGAGATCACTGGCGCCATCTGCCTACATGGGTGGGTGCAAGCCTTTGTGTGCACCGCTGAAGTCATGGGGGCTGGGCTCACACGTGGCTTGCTGTGGGCTACCAAACAGTGCACAAGGGAGAAGCCTATGTAGATTAGACCTGCAGAGTGCTGAGGTATACTAGACAAGGCCGGGGGCCTTAGAAAGGCACCTGATCTACAATCGGCTCCCAGCCCACTGCACACTAAGACATGCTAGACCTGTCTGCCAGCCATTAGAAAGGCAATAGATCAGTAATCAACTCCCAGCCCTGCCTGTACTTGCTGGCAGCTCTGGTTGGCACAACCATACACAGAAATGTGCTTTGAGTGGTACTGGAGGAAGGACCTGACTGCTCTTAAAGCCTCTTGCTTTGCAAGTAGTGGCTGGGATGAACCTCACAGCTAAGTCCCCAGGCTGCTAGCTCAGGTAGGAGAGACATGGGGAGAGGCACCTGAAAAACTGAGTCTCCCATTGTCAGAGCCTCCAACTGAAAAAACAGTAAACCTCTGTTCAAGAGCCCCACAGGGACAAAAACTATGGTACAGCGCCACCTGCTGAAAAAAAGGAAGAAGCTACCTCTCAAAATCAGAAAAAAATTACATTTTTATAACTTTTTTTTATTTTGGTCATTTTATCTTCTTTCCTTTTTATTATTTTCTTTTACTTTGGTCTTCATTATCCATAGTTGTTATATTTTTCATTCTTTTTTTTTATAAAGGTTTCATTTCTAAAACTTTTCCTTTTTTTCTTTTTCTTTTTCTCTCATTCAATCATCATTTATCAACAAATTATTATATTTTTGACACATATTTTTGTGTGACATTTTGTGTGTTCTTTACTTCAATTTTTATTTATTTTTTCATCTTTCCTCAATTCTTGCTTCTTGTTCTCTGTAGGTTTTTTCCATTTATCATTACAACATTTTCATTTTTTCACTGTATCTTTTGAATTTTTATTACTTTAATTATCTCTTATTAGTGTCAATAATACCATTCTCAAATGCCATTAAGGAAAAAGAAATCAAATATCATGGATGCAAAAGATGGAGTTGTAGCTCAGATAGATGATGAAAAATCTCTAGAAAATATTTTCAATTGCTTGGAAACCTTGTGGTTAAATGACAGAGAATAAAAATTAAAGCCCTAAAACTACTCAGGGAAATACAAGAAAGCATGGAAAGGCAATTTAGAGAGCTCAGAAAAGAATTTAATGAACAAAAAGAATACTTGCCAAGGAAATTGAAACTATAAAAAGGAACCAAACAGAGATAAAAAAAAAAACCTTAATTCATGAAATGAAAAATGAGGTAACAAGCTTAGCTAATAGAACAGGCCAGATAGAGGAGAGAATTAGTGACATAGAGGACAAGCAACTAAAGATACTACAGAGAGATGAGCAGATAGACTCACAAATTTAAAAAAAAAAAATGAGATAGCCCTACAGGAACTGTGAAACTCCATCAGAAAAACCAACATAAAAATAATGGGTATATCAGAAGGAAAAGAGATAAAAAATGGAGTGGAGAACATATTCAAACAAATTATCAATGAGAACTTCCCAAGCCTGTGGAAAGAATTAGGGCTTTGAATCCAAGAAGCAAAGAGAAAATGAGTTATCTTAACCCAAACAGATATACTCCAAGGCACATCATAATAAAATTATCACAAACCAATGACAAAAAAAAATCCTCAGGGCAATCAAGGAAAAGAAGAATACAGCATATAAAAGAAAGCCCATTAGACAACCATAAGATTTCTCAGCCAAAACTGTACAATCCAGAAGAGAGTGGACTCCAATATTTAAACTACTGAAAGAGAGAAACCCCAGCCAAGAATACTATATCCATCAAAGCTATCTTTCAAATATGAAAGGGAACTAAAATTATTCACAGATGTAAAAAAGAGGAGAGAATTTATCACCAAAAAAACCCCACTTCAGGAAATACTAAAGGGGGTTATCTGACCAGATATAAAAAACAAAACAAAACAAAATCACAAATAAAAGCTCTAACAACATTACAATAAAAACAAGATTAAGATTAGTCTGTAACAACAGAAACAAAAAGGGGGAGAGTTCAAAGATTAACAGTAGCAAAGGAGATGAAGTGCAGATGCATTTATGAAATAATGTACTACATTGAATATGATATATAACCTTTTTATTCCTAATGGTAACCACCCCTGAAAAAAAACAATACAAAGACACATGGCTTAAAAAAAGAAGAAACAAAGGAAAGAAATATGGAATGCAACCAAACAAAAACAAATGACAGAAAAACAAAACAGAAGAGCCAAACAAGATATAGAGCTATTAAAAAGCAATATGTAAAATGGCAATAGAAAACCCTCAAGACTCGATAATTACATTAAATGTATATGGATTGAACTCATCAATAAAAAGACACAGTAATGAACTGGATCAAAAAAGAAAATCCAACCATATGCTACCTTCAAGAAACACATCTAAGCTGCAAGGATAAAAACAAATTCAAAGTGAAAGATTGAAAAACCATTCTCCAAGCAAATAATATCCAAAGAAAAGCAGGTGTAGCCATATTCATATCTAACAATGCTGACTAAAAGACAGCAAAGGTAATCAGAGACAAAGATGGTCATTTCATAATGATAAAGAGGACATTGTATCAAGATGACATAACACTTCTTAATATATATACACCAAACCAAGGAGCACCAAAGTATATAAGACATCTACTAACTGATCTAAAAATAAAAACCAACAAAATAAAATCATACTTGGAAACCTCAGTACACTTTTGATGGCTCTAGATCACTCATCCAAAAAGAAAATCAATAAAAAAAATATTGGCCTTAAACAAAACACTAGAACAATTGGATATGATAAACATCTACAGAACATTTCATCCCAATATGCCAGAGTATATATTTTTCTCCAAGGTGCATAGAACATTCTCAAGAGTTGACAATATGCTGGGCTACAAAACTAACATCAACAAATTCAGAAAGATTGCAATTATACCAAGCATATTCTCTGACCACAGAGTTTTGAAACAACAATTCAACTGCAAAAAAGAAGTAAACTAACCCACAAAAATGTGGAAAATAAACAAAATACTTCTAAAAAATGAGTGGGTCAAAGAAGAAATAAAGCAGAGATCAAAAGATATATACAGACAAATGAAAGTGACAACACGACATATCAGAATCTCTGGGATGCAGTAAAAGCAATAATAAGAGGGAAGTTCATATCACTACAGGCTTATATGAACAAACAAGATAGAGCCCAAGTAAACAACCTAACATCACATCTTAAGGAACTAAGAAAAGAAGAGCAAAGGCAACACAAAACCAGCAGAAGAAAGGAAATAATAAAAATCAGAGCAGAAATAAATGAAATAAAGAACTATAGAAAGAATCAATAAAACAAGGAGCTAGTTCTTTGAAAAGATCAACAAAATTGACAAACTCTTGGCAAGACTCACTAAGGAAAAAAGAGAAAGGACTCATATAAACAAAGTCCAAAATGAAAGAAGAGAAATGACCACAGATATTATAGATATACAAAGAATTATCATAGAATACTATGAAAAACTATAGGCCACCAAATTCAACAATCTAGAAGAAATGGATAAATTCCTTGAACAATAAAATCTTCCTGGACTGAGTCACAAAGAAATAGATAACCTAAACAGACCCATAAGCAGGGAGGAAATAGAAACAACATTCAAAAACCTCCCACAAAATAAAAGTCTAGGGCCAGACGATTATACTATTCTATCAAAAATTCAAAGATTTGGTTTCTATTCTATTAAAAGTCTTCTAAAAAATTGAAGGTGAAGCAATACTTCTAAACACATTTTAGGAGGCCAACATAACCCTCATATCAAAACCTGGCAAGGACAACACAAAAAAAGAAAACTACAAACCAATATCTCTAATGAATAGAGATGCTAAAATTCTAAACAAAATACTAGCAAATCGAATAAAACAACACATTAAAATAATAATTCATCGCCCTGGCCGGTTGGCTCAGCGGTAGAGCGTCGGCCTAGCGTGCGGAGGACCCGGGTTCGATTCCCGGCCAGGGCACATAGGAGAAGCGCCCATTTGCTTCTCCACCCCTCCGCCGCGCTTTCCTCTCTGTCTCTCTCTTCCCCTCCCGCAGCCAAGGCTCCATTGGAGCAAAGATGGCCCGGGCGCTGGGCATGGCTCTGTGGCCTCTGCCTCAGGCGCTAGAGTGGCTCTGGTCGCAATATGGCGACGCCCAGGATGGGCAGAGCATCGCCCCCTGGGGGGTAGAGCACCGCCCCTGGTGGGCGTGCCGGGTGGATCCCGGTCGGGCGCATGCGGGAGTCTGTCTGACTGTCTATCCCCATTTCCAGCTTCAGAAAAAAAAAAATAAATAAAAATAATTCATCATAATCAGGTGAGATTCATCCCAGAATCACAAGGATGGTTCAACAGTTAACATAATACACCATAGCAACAAAACAAACAACAAAAACCATATGATTCTATCAATAGATGCAGAAAAGGCATTCGATAAATACATCATTTTATGTTTAAAACACTAAACAAAATGGATATAGAAGAAAAATATCTCAAAATAATAAAGGCCATTTATGACAAACTATCTGTTAACATATTAAATAGGAAAAAACTGAAAACTTTTCCTCTAAAATCAGGAACAAGAAAAGGCTGCCCATTCAACATAGTGCTGGAAGTTCTAGCCAGAGCAATCAGACAAGCAAAAGAAATAAAAGGCATCCATACTGGAAAAAAGAAGTAAAGGTTTCACTTTTTGCAGATGATATAATCCTGTACATCAAAACCCACAAAGACTCCACAGAAAGACTACTAGCAACAATAAACCAATACAGTAAGGTCGCAAGATACACAATTAATATACAGAAGTCTATTGCCTTCTTATATACCAACAATGAAACTTCAGAAAATGAACTCAAAAAAATAATCCCTTTTATGGTTGCAAAAAAAAAAAAAAAGTAAAATAAAATACTTAGGAATAAATATAACAAAGAATGTAAAGAAACTATATAATGAAAATTACAAAGCATTGTTAAGGGAAATAGGAAAAAGATACAATGAAATGAAAAAATCTTTCTTGTTTGTGAATAGGAATAATAAATACAGTTAAAATGACCATATTACCCAAAGCAATATACAAATTTAATGCAATCCCCATCAAAATTCCAATGTCATGTTTTAAAGAAATGGAACAAAAAATTATCAGGTTTATATGGAACTATAAAAAAACTCAAATAGCCAAAGTAATCCTAAGAAAAAAGAACAAAGCTGGGGGCATTACAATACCTGAGTTTAAATTATATTATAGAGCCACAATAATCAAAACAGCATAGTATTTGCAGAAAAAATAGACTCAGACCAATGGAACAGAATAGAGAGCCCAGAAACAAAACCACACATATATTACCAAATCATCTTTGATAAAGGAGCCAAAAACACACAAGGGAGAAAAGAAAGTCTCTACAATAAATACTGCTGGGAAAACTGTAAAGCCATATGCAAAAGAATAAAACTCAAATACAGTTCTTCCCCTTGTACCAAAATTAATTCAAAATGGATCAATGACCTAAATATAAGATCTGAAACAATAAATTACATAGAACACATAGGTACTAAACTTATGGACCTTGACCATAAAGAACAGTTTATGAATTTGACTCCAAAGGCAAAGGAAGTGAAGGTAAAGATAAATGATTGGGGCTACATTAGACTAAGAAGCTTTTGCACAGCAAAAGAAACTGACAACAAAACAGACAGCCAACTAAATGGGAGATGATATTTTCAAACAACAGCTCAGATAAGAGGCTAATAGAAAGAACTCACAAAATTCAACAACAAACAAGCAAACAATCCAATAAAAAAATGGGAAGAGGACATAAACAGACACTTCTCCCAGAAAGAAATACAAATGGCCAATAGATATATAAAAAGATGCTCATCTTCACTAGCTATTAGAGAAATGCAAATCAAAACTACAATGAGATATCACCTCACATCTGTTAGATTAGCTATTATCAACAAGACAGTTAACAACAAGTGTTGGAGAGGCTGTGGAGAAAAAGGAACACTCATTCACTGTTGGTGGGAATGTAAAGTAGTACAACCATTATGGAAGAAAGTATGGTGATTCCTCAAAAAATTAAGAATAGAACTATCATATGACCCAGCAATCCCTCTACTGGGTATATACCCACAAAACTCAAAAACATTGGTATGTAAAGACACATGCAGCCCCATGTTTATTACAGCATTGTTCACAATGGCCAAGACATGGAAACAACCAAAAAGCCCTTCAATAGAGGATTGGATAAGGAAGATATGGTACATATATACTATGAAATACTACTCAGCCATAAGTAATGATGACATAAGATCATTTACGACAACGTGGATGGACCTCAATAACATTATACTGAATGAAATAAGTAAATCAAAAAAAAACTAAGAACTGTATGATTCCATACATAGGTAGGACACAAAATTGAGAGACTTATGGACATAGATTAGAGTGCAGTGGTTACCAGGGGGAGAGGAAGAAAGGAGAGGGGCATAAAGAAAACCAAATAAAAGGTGACGGAGGACAATTTGACTTTGGAGATGGGTATACAACATAATCAAATGTCAAAATGATCTGGAAATGTTTTCTCTGGATCTATGTACTCTAATTCAGTGGTCTCCAATCCCAGGTCCATGGGCCATTTGGTACCGTTCTGCAGAGAAAGAATAAATAACTTACATTATTTCTGTTTTATTTATATTTAAGTCTGAACGATGTTTTATTTTTTAAAAATGACCAGATTCCTTCTGTTACATCTGTCTAAGACTCACTCTTGATGCTTGTCTCAGTCACGTAATACATTTATCCGTCCCACCCTAAAGGCCGGTCCATGAAAATATTTTCTGACATTAAACTGGTCCATGGCCCAAAAAAGGTTGGGGACCACTGCTCTAATTGATCAATGTCTCCCCGTTAAAATTAATTGTCTAAATAACAACAAAAAAGAATATTCTCAACAAAAGTGAGTATATCAACCACCCAAAAGAATCAAACTTTAAGCCAATAAACACCAGGTTAGAAAATGAGAGAAAAGATAAATATAAATATGTAAATATATAGAGAGATGTAGATAATCAAATTGATTAAATTTCTAATCTTTTTTCTTTTTTAATTGATTTTGATTTATTGTGTTTACATAGATTCTAGTGTCCCCCTGAATGCGACCCTTCCTCCCATGTGTTTCCCTCAACATCTCCCTTGCCCCCGTCCCTCCAACATTCTTCCCCCTTTCCTCTAGGATTTTCTTTTCTGCTCTCTATAACGCTGTGTTATGCATATATAATTTCACCAGTCTCTTTCCCCTCTCTGATCCCATCCTATCATCCCCTTTCCCTCTGTCCACTTTTCCTCTGGTCCCTTTGATCTTGCCTCTGTCTCTATTCCGTTTCTCAGTTCACATAAATATAAATATGTAAATATATATAGAGAGATAATCAAATTGATTAAATCTCTAATCTTAAATTCTCTAAAAAGAAAAATACTTTTTTCAAAATCTGATAAATACTAACCAGTATGTTGTTTATAAAAGACATACCTGAATCTTATATAAAATTATAAAAACAAGATATACATGCAAACACTAGTCAGAAAAATATAGTATATAACTCTACTAATAGCAAATGAAATAGGCTTTAAGGCAAAAATACTTCAAAAGATTTGGTTATTATACAAAAATAAAAGTTTCAGATCACCCAAATTTGAACATTCTATATGTGAATGTCCTGAATAGTATGGCTTCAAAATTTGAAAAGCAATCATTATAGGTGAAGATTTTTATAAATCTTTCCCAGTGGCTGATAAACAGAATAATTAAATAATCAATAAGAATAAATTAATGTCACTTGACTCAACATTAATAAATGTCAGAAACATAATGAGTAAAATACAAGTCACATAGAATATAGATTGTGATTCCGTAGGGCCAGGTCTACTGAGGAGGTGGAGAGAGTGATTGGTTAGAGATACAAGTTTTCTTTTGGTGTAATTAAATATTTAAAAATTAGGTCTTGTTGGTTTGCATAAGTTTGTAAATTTACTAAAACCATTGAATTGTACACGTTACACAGGTTATTTTATATATAAGTTATATCTCAATAAAGTAGTTTTAAAAAATCATAGAAGGGCTCTGGCCGGTTGGCTCAGTGGTAGAGTGTCGGCCTGGTGTGCGGAAGTCCCAGGTTCAATTCCCAGCCAGGGCACACAGGAGAAGCGCCCATCTGCCTCTCCACCCCTTCCCCTCTCCTTCCTCTCTGTCTCTCTCTTCCCCTCCCGCAGCCAAGGCTCCATTGGAGCAAAGTTGGCCTGGGCACTGAAGATGGCTCTGTGGCCTCTGCCTCAGGTGCTAGAATGGCTCTGGTTGTAACAGAGTGTCGCCCCAGACGGGCAGAGCATTGCCCCTTGGTGGGCGTGCTGGGTAGATTTCAGTCCTGTGCATGTGGGAGTCTGTCTGACCGCCTCCCCATTTCCAACTTCAGAAAAATATTTTTAAAAAATCATAGAAGAATGCCTACATTATTTATGTTATTAAATATATGTACAAGGTAATTGTTGGTCAAGTAAGTTTGTAAATATGATATATATGTTCACTCGCTTATAGTTTTCATTGGGTGTGGGAGACAGGCTATAAGCCTGCAAAGTCACTATAGCCTCAGGCTTAGTTTTAAGACTAAGCCTTTCCTACCCTTTTAATACTAAGATCTTTTTAAAACCATGCTTTTCACACTAGTCAGAAAAATATAGTATATAACTCTACTAATAGCAAATGAAATAGGCTTTAAGGCAAAAATACTTCAATAAAATAGCACAATAGCTCCATTGACTATTGCATGATGTGGAGTGATGCACTTTTATGAGGAATCCCATTTATTCCTCAGATAAGTGACTTTGTATCAGAGACTTCTTTATTTGTATATTGCCTTAAAAATTTTGATTTCTACAGTTTAAAATGAGGCAGACTGGGGGCTCTCTCTCTCGCTCGCTGGGTTCCATTTGGTGCATGGATATTTCAGACACACCTGCGAGCCCAGCTGGGGTTCCTTTGCTACACTATAATTGTTCAATTTGTTGAGATTTCAAGTGGAAAGATTAGGAGTATCTCTCACACTGCCAATTTCTGAGGTTGTTGATGACTTTTTCAACATAACATCACACATTATCTGGCTACCCAAACAAATAACTTAGGGGCTGAAATATCTTTGTCCCATATTTCAGGTGAAGAAACAAAAAAAAATCTTTCAGTGTAATTAATTTCTACTAAATCACTGAATGAATCTGTCATTTTTTGGTAGAATCAAAATTTACAATTTATATTCTGATTTTAGTTCAGTGCATTTTTTCAGTAAAACTGACATTGTTATTTACTTTTCACATTCCTTTGTAGATATAGTAAAAATAATTGCAAAAAAAAAAAAAACTACCACTCTAAAAATTTGACATCTTTCACAAAATAAATTATTTTCCAATAAATAATAAAAATAGCACAATAGATAAAGCATCAACCCAGAAATGGCTGGCTGAGCATGAGCTCATGGGCTTGCATGCAGGCTCGGTAGTTTGAGCATGAGACTTCAGGCTTGAGAGCAGAATTATCAACAGCATTTGCAGTTCACTGTCTTGAGCCCAAATGCCACTAGCTTGAAGCCAAAGATTGCTGGCTTAAGCAAGGAGTCACTGGCCCAGGTTGAGCTCCCCGTCAAGGCTTATGTGAGAAATCAATAAAAACTAAAGTAAAGCAACTGCAAGTTTATGTTTTTTGTCTCCTACCTCTCTATCTTTCCCTTCCTGTCTCTCTCTTTCTTTCTAAAAAATTATAAATAAAAAATAAATGATGAGATAAAATAAAAATAACTACCACTCGTTGAGACCCTACTATGAAAAAGAATCACTACTCCCATTATTTTAATACTAAACAATCCTGTGATAATGGTATTAATATACTGAATTTATAGTCATGAAATGCAAAAATAGAGAAAGTTTTACTTAACTTCAGGGTATAAAACTAATAATTTGTGAAGATGTAATTCTGAAACTCAGATTTGCATTGCTTTAAAACCCACACTTTAATTGCTCTGATATAATGTCTGCTTGAAATTCAATGCCAAAGTTTGTGCTGAAAGTAAAGATAGTGGAAAAAAGTTACACGATTTTCTTTGAGAATACATTACATAGATGTAATTCACAGTTTAAAACAACAATACAATAACTGGTACTCAAGAATCTGAAAATTTTAACTTGTCTTCTGTTTAACCTGCCTTTA
Organism: Saccopteryx leptura; assembly: GCF_036850995.1. Lineage (NCBI taxonomy): Eukaryota > Metazoa > Chordata > Mammalia > Chiroptera > Emballonuridae > Saccopteryx > Saccopteryx leptura. The sequence goes on along the minus strand of NC_089507.1, from coordinate 77,972,502 downwards.
AGTGAATTGGCCCTAAAGAGAAAGCTGTTCACATCTATTCTCTGATACAGATGAATATGATTCCTTCGTGTTTAATATTACATGTCTTCTTGAACAGATAAACTTTTAAAACTTTATTTATATCAATTTAATCTTTAATACCTGACATATATGATTGGCTGGGTTTGGGCTTAAGTTAATTTAAGTTGTAGTTTAAATATTGTCCTCAAAGAAATGTCATGAATTAGACCATGAGGGTAGGGAAGTCAGTAAAAGACAAGTGATGGGCTTTCAAGATGATATAAAGCCATTGGGTTCAGACCTTCAATGTGTAAATCAAGGCTCAGCTTAAGCTGAAGAATTTGTAAAACACCCATTTTTTAAAATGTGTTTAATTTTAAGCCATGAAAACATACTTTTTGGTGTATAGGTAATTCCGATAGAATATATGCCTTCTTCTTAGTGTTTACCACTATCAATGAGAAAATATGTTACTTGTCACTTCTAATGAAGTCACTGTTACCCTTACCATATGTTTTAATATTAAGTTCAAACTCAGGCAATTTTAGTGTAATATTAAGGGTCTTAATAGCATTTTCAATCATTGCTTTTTAAACAAATTTGTGCAGTACACCAACAGAATTGCAACAACATCGGTGATTTTCAACTGCATTTGGGTATTTTGGTGAAGGGGGAAATTACATTTCCAAAAGACACATGCTCCATAGTCCCTTCAATTCTCTCATACCACCATGAGGAACGTAACTGACTGTTCTGTCCACCTTGTGAATGAAGCCATATATTATACTCTAATACACCTGCAAATAATTCTTTGTCAATAAAAAGATTGTGAATTATACTTTACAATTATTCTGTGAAGATTTATAAATGGCTTCAGAATCATCAGGTTTATTTAATTACTCTGACATAATCAAAAGGTAAAGAAAATACATAACAACATAAAAGTTTAAATATTTTTTTACATAAAAACTTTAAATGGAATGTTAGTATAGCCTATTTTAGTAGCCTATTACATTAATAAGATGTTAAAATTTTCTTTGGATTATATTTTATTACCTTCTACAATTATACACAAAAAATAATGACTTTGGTATAATGCCTGAAGACTATTTATGTATGTTTGCTCTAGTCTAATGTGTATGCTCAGCTTTATATTTTTGTTTCCAAATGTATTTAATTTATTATAGTCTTTTAATTAATGAATGCATTTTAATTCTATTTGACTAGCCTAGAATATTAAATGTAGATATATTAAAGGATTAATGTTGAAAAGGTATTAATTTTGAAGTTCAGTAGATAATGAGAAAGAGAATAAAATAGAAAGTTTGAAACCAGAAATTATATTTAATTCTTTTAAATACTTTTATGTAAAATAAATGTATTTATGTAAAATACACTGGGACTAGAAGAATAGAGGGGTCAGAGAGTTGACAAGAACTGTGACTTCAGGTCAAACATTTGAGAATACCTAAAACAGAAAGAAATGGCATCCTAACATGACAAGATTTTGTAAACAGGCCATATTTCTTGCCAAGGGTTTTTGTCTGAGGGGCCAAAGAAGAGATTCAGTTTTCCAAAAAAATAAACACAAGGACTATATTCTGGCCACTTTCCTAAACTAGATATTTGAGAATCAAAGAACCCTCTTGTTTCTTGTTCCCAGGAGATGAGAATAAAGAGAATAGGAGACTTCTAGACATATGTTTTTTACTTTCAGAGGCCACATGGCACACCATGCTTAAGGTGAGGTGAATAGATTCATTGGGTGAAGGCAAGTAATTATTACTGTCATATAGCAATAAAGCCAAGTTTTCATGACTTGAGGAATAGATTTTTAACTCGTTTACATAACATAAAGGACCTTGGGGGTCCCTAGAGAATTCTTAAAATTATCTGCTTTATGTAAGACCAGTTGTCAAAAAGAATATCATTGTACTGGATGGAGGTCTTTAGAGGCTGTAAGTATGGGGCAAGTTGATCAATAGCAGTAGAAGCCCTTGAGGAAGATGCAGATCCAGGTAATTTCATAATGAGTATATGTAAGAATGAGCTTTAGAATTGTGGAAACTGCAAATAAGTCATGTGCTGTTTTGAAAAGTGGACCAATGAAAAAGAATTAGAAGACCAGAATGAAGGAAGCAATAAAGGACAGCTAGCATTGGTAATATCATATAAATGTGAAAAAATAAAACTGTCTGGCAGAGAGAGAGAATAAAACTTAAAGAAAAATTTTAGGAAAGATTAATGCTTGGGGAAGAGAGGAAAGAAACAAAATAAAGACCAGGAAAATATTTTAAATGTTTATGGGATCTTGAAAATAAATTCCAGTAAACACTGCCAAATCTCATTACACTAAAGTGACCAATACTGCCCTTGGGCTCCTATAGGGAGTAGCTCTTGCTCCAGTCCTTGTGTTATCACACACACATGTGGGCACGCACACACACACACAGTTGTTTTAAACTGCACATAGGCAACTGTACACTTGAATATTGTGCTCAGCACTGACACAGTACAACCATTGAGAAACCACAAAAAGTACTCCATGTCTTTTGTCCTATGACCTCAAAACAGGTCATTACATACAAAAGCCATGAAGTTTTGGGATTTGTTCAACTATAAACCTAAGAGAAAACACAATTCTTAAGAAGGAAAATTTTGGGTAGTGACACTGTCAAAGTAAGAAAAATAATTTCCTGTCAAATCTTTCCTTTCAGGTAACATAAGGAAATAAATCCTTATGTAACAAAGAATCATTCTCAGTAGTAACAAGCGTTCATTAAATTCTTTTGCTCTGTTTTCCAAATAATGCTTCAGTATGTACTTTTAATTTTGAGTAATATTTACAACAGTTGCATAAGATGGCTGAGAATACTATCTAACATTAGCAACATACTTTTAAATATTGATTTATATATGCATATGCCTAGGTCTAGACATAACTAAATGGACATTAAGTATTGGAATTGATAATTTTTATTAAAATATTTAATAAGATTTTATTTCTAAATATAAACTCTCAGATTTACTTAAATAATTTTGATTATAGCCTGACCAGATGGTGGCGCAGTGGATAGAGCATCGGATTGGGATGCAGAGGACCCAGGTTCAAGACCCCAACGTCACCAGCTTGAGTGTTGGTCCATCTGGTTTGAGCAAAAGCTCACTAGCTTGGACCCAAGGTCACTGGCTCGAGCAAAGGGTTACTTGGTCTGCTGAAGGCCTGCGGTCAAGGCACATATGAGAACGCAATCAATGAACAACTAAGGTCTCACAACGAAAGACTGATGATTGATGCTTCTCATGTCTCTCCATTCCTGTCTGTCTGTCCCTGTCTATCCCTCTCTCTGACTCTCTCTCTGTCCCTGTAAAAAAATTAATAATAATAATTTTGATTTTATTATTTTATATTTAGTACATTTTCCTTTAAAAATTTTAAATCTATAATTGAATTACTTTCAAAGAATATATATATTTAGTAACATAGTAAATTCCAGTTAGGAAAACAGAATATATGTATAACAGTTATTTCACAGAAATATTTTTTTTTCTACTTTTTCAAATGAGAGGAGGTGAGATAGAGAGACAGACCTATACCCCCAACAAGGATTCACTCAGCAATCCCTGTCTGGGGCCAATGCTCTGTCCATTTGATGCCATGCTTGCAAATGAGCTATTTTTAGTGCCTGAGGCACAAGCTCTACAGAGCCATCCTCAGCACCTAGGTTCAATGTGCTAAAACCAATCCAGAAAGAGAGAAGGGGAAGGGATATGGGTGGAGAAGCAAATGGTAGCTTCTGTGTACCTGTACCAAGAATAAAATCTGTGATGTCCACTCACTGGTCCAATGCTCTACCACTGAGCCAACCAGCCAGGGCCCAGAAATATTTTAATATAAGAAACATATTAAATAGATTTTAGAGGACTAATGGCAAAAATATAACATTGAGTAACATAGAGATAGTTATCGCTAAAATAAGCCATCACTCCTAGGGCTGAAAAGACAAAGAGAAGAGATTGAGTTTGTACAACGTAAAGTTTATTTGGAGCCCTACAGGGCTGGGATACAAACCTCTAAGCTGCTATCTCAAGAGCTTGGAAGATTGCTTCCATAAAGCTGGAACTGTGATCTAGGAACATACACTAGCTTTTTGGTGCTGGTATCTCTGAGGAAATACAATGAGGTTGGTACTGAAATGTTAAACAGACAAACAAATAAAGAAAAGAAACAAGACATTTAAACCAACAGCAACTATGAGGATGCAAAACCATTGCTAGAGAGACTCTAAGAGGAACAGAAAGTAAAATTAAATGGACTCTAGTTTTCCTCCTTCCTGTCTCCCAAGGTTTCTTCTAGTACCCCTATTGGAAGAACCTAACCAGAAACCAGTTGTCAAAAATCAAAAGAAGGAGGAGGAAGAGGAAGGGAAAGGTGAGGAGGAAGAGGAGGAAGAAGGATGGAAGGAAGGAAGGAAGGAAGGAAGGAAGGAAGGAAGGAAGGAAGGAAGGAAGGAAGGAAGGAAGGAAAAAGAAGGAAGAGGAGAAGCAGAAGAAGAAGGAAAAAAAGAAGAAAAGGAGCCTGACCTGTGGTGGCGCAGTGGATGAAGCATCGACCTGGAAATGCTGAGGTCGCCGGTTCGAGACCCTGGGCTTGCCTGGTCAAGGCACATATGGGAGTTGATGCTTCTAGCTCCTCCCCCGTCTCTCTCCTCTCTTCCTCTCTCTCTCTCTCCTCTCTCTAAAATGAATTAATAAAATTAAAAAAAAATTTTAAAAAAAAAAAAAAAAAAAAAAAAAGAAGAAGAAAAGGAATAAAGAAAGAAAAGGAAGAAGAAGAAGAAGGAGGAGGAAGAGGAGGAGGAGGACGAGGAGGAGGAGGACGAGGAGGAGAAGGAGGAGGAGGAGGAGGAAAGGAAATATAACCTGCCAAATCCTAGTATGAGCATAATAATGTATTGTAAAGAATAGTGGTTTTGAAGCAGAGAACCAAAATTTAGTAACCTATGTGGATTACTCAACATCTATCTTCTGCATGTATTTGAACTCCCATGCGACAATAACTTTTTTTGCCTACCTAAATATGCTTCTATTAAACAAAACTTTCGCTTTCTTCCTTGAAATGTAACACATATATGTGAACACTTACTGTTACTCTGTGGATGTACTGTGGTGTACTTTGTGATAATCACAGTATTCTTCATCAGGAATTTTTTGTACTAACTTAAAAATCAGTCAAATTTCTACCTGAATGTCTTTAACCCCAAGATTCAACATCAAAATTAAACAATGTCAATAACCCTTATATAAAGCAATAAGTGTTATGCATACATAAAATGCAAAAGAAAATAAGTCCAGAGTTTCAATTTCTCTTTCCATAATTGGCCATGAGGACAAAGTTACCCTTCTTTTACTATTCGTTTTATGTTACCTTTGCCTGCAGCCCGAACCTTCAATGGTTTGGGCTTATTTACCTATTAGAGTGATCCAAAACTTAATTCCTAAAGAATCTAAATCCTCAGTGTTTTGTTTATATTTGTTTATTTATTTGTTTGCTTGGTGTACTTTTCCATTCACTTTTCCTATTTGATGTGGAAATACTAAAAGGAACCTCAGGGAATCAACTAGGTTTCAGGCATAGTTCATCCATACCCTTGTAAGAAAGAATCCCAATTGATTATTTTGACATCCATTAGAGTGACACCCCCCCCCTTATTTTCTTTGCCTAGTTTTTCAAAGTCATAGCAAGCCCTGAATAGTGACATAGCATTTTAATATACAGACCTCTTGCTATTTCCCTTGGTGAGACTGCTTTTCTTTGAAAACTATGACCTCCAAAGCAGCAAAACAGTAAGTTTCAGGGGAAGGAAACAAATATGTTCTGAGTGCATTATTAGGATATGATAATAAGAAGATTCATTCCACACTTAACCCTGATTCCAAGACTAATTAAATATCATAATTAATTAGTCACTGATTCAAGCATCAATTGTACCTTCTTGGGTAGAACATCACTGTTTCAGGGTACTTTCTCCAAAATGCTGCAACTAAGTATTATGAAGAAAGTAATTTAATAATCAACACAAATATGAAGCATAATTTAATTTTTGACATTTTGTTATGTTTTTATATTACTTTAATATGTATTTTGATGAAATATATTCAACTTGGATTTTTCAAAGCAATGACACTTAATTTTTTAAAACTTTATATTATTGTGATTGATCAAGAGTTGAGAACATGATAGAAACAGAAGATATATAAATGCAGCTCAGAAAGGCTAGAAAGAAAAAAACAAAACCTTTAGAGTTGATCTGATTATTTTTTTAAATAAAAAAAAATAAATGGAGTTCTGTCAGATACAACATGCAAAATTCACAAATAGGACATTACTAAATATTTAATAATGTTTTAGTTACTGATCAAAATAATAAATATTAAAATTGTGAAATTATAAAAAGTTACCATCTAATTTTCAGCTTGAATAGGTCAGATGAAATTGGTCATACATTATTTACTGGATGCTATAAGTAGATCAGACAATGAGAATAAAAAGAATTACTCATAACAAATTTACAATTCATAACAAACAAATTCAACCGTGGACTGACTGTCAGAATATGAAAAAGTTATATTTATGAAATTGGTAAGCTAGGCAAGAAAAGAAAGTTTTTTATCATTTATCATGTTTATTGGACGGTAATTCTGGATATGGTAAGACT